>NC_057807.1:529712660-530033367 GCF_018294505.1 Triticum aestivum
AGAAATGAATTGAAGGAAAAAATAGTTGTGATTAACTGTACTAAAAAAGGAGCATAGATGCTTATTTTTAATGACTTATTACAACTTAGAAATAAAAAGAAGAAGAAATAGTTGTGATTAACTTTACTAAAATATGAGCATAGATGTTTATTTGTAATGACTTATTACAATTCAAAAATAAATAGAAGAAAAAATAGTTATGATTAACTTTACTAAAAAATGAGCATAGATGCTTATTTTTAATGACTTATTACAACTCAGAAATAAAAAGAAAAAAAATAAATATATCAGAAAAGAAAAAAACTATATAAAAAGCTACTAACAAATGAGCATAGATGCGCTTATAGAGGAAATTCAAATTAAATTCATAACAAATTTCAAGAGAAATTCGTATGAATTTAGCCTAAATTCCCTATATAAGGGCATCTATTTTCATTTTCAGAGGAGCTCAATAAGGCAGAGAGGGAGGGGCTTATGAACCGGTCTGATTCCCCTTCGGTTGGCGAGGTGGGACTAAACTTTGGCCGCAATGAGGACCAACCCTTTAGTCCTGGTTGGTGGAATGGACCGGGACTAATGGTCGTCCTTTGGTCCCGGTTCAGGCCACCAACCGGGACCAATGGTGGTGGGCCAGGAGCGAGGGCCATTGGTCCCGGTTCGTCCCACCAACCGGGACCAGTAGGTCCAGACGAACCAGGACCAATGGCCCACGTGGCCCGGCCGGCCCTCGGGGCTCACGGACCGGGTCCAATGCCCCCATTGGTCCCGGTTCTGGATTGAACCGGGACTAATGGGCTGGACCGGCCTGGACCATTGGCCCCTTTTCTACTAGTGTATATTCCTTGATGTGAACATTCTGTGCTATGAAGCTGCTGGGGTACTCTGAAGCTTAAGGTTCAAGTGAGGGGCTGTTTGGTTTCTAGCCACACCTTGCCACACTACTTTATCACACCTAACCTTAGGCAAGTTTGGCCAAGTTAGGTAGGTGTTTGGTTCTAGCCACACCTAAGGCAAGCATTTTTTTTATGAGCAGTGAATCCCACATGTCATAGGCACAAAAAGTGTGGCAAGATTCCTTTAGGCAAGCCAAAGTGTGGCTAAAAATTTGAGCAACTCAACTAAGGCAAGTGTAGCAAGTGTGACAATAATCATGTGGCAATATATGGCGATGATAGTCACAATCCAAACGACCCCTGAATCTATTGCGACAAGTTGGTGTACCAAGGTTTCATTTTCATTCTCCTCAATTGAACTATTTTACATCGTATACTTGGTAGAACACGCAAAATGGAGAATAGTCAGGGCAAAACTTTGCATATTTTCAGGAGCCACAAACCGCAAGCAGCTGGTTTGTCGCCACAGGTCGCACCATACAACTCGAATGTTGGCAAGGCATCACCACAGAGCTCAGGAACACCCTTTCTACTGCATCTGACACATCTCGTGACAGTGCAGAAAATCGGCAGATCCCTGCATAGGGTTACTCATGGGGTGGAGCGCACATAAAGGATCAGAATAGGGTACACACGGGATGCGGATTTTACCCAGGTTTAGGGCCTCGTGGTGACGTAATACCCTACATCATGCATGTCATTCTATTGACGTGTTTGACTCGTATGAGAGATTGGATGCCTCTTGGGAGCCCCCTACCACCCCTTATATTAGTAGATGAGCAATAGGGTTACATGGCTTGTTGCCCAAGTTTTCTACTAATACATGTCTTACCATACAAGTAATGGTATATCCTTCTAGAGGAGGCCCGCTAGTAGGGCAAGGGGCCGAGGCTCTAGCCGGGCTCCGAGGCCGGCTTGGTGACCTTATTCACCGGAGGTCGGGTAACCCCGGTGTTTTGTACCATCATCTCGTGTAAGAAATCACATGACATACTCCATGACTGCATCGAAGGGCAGTGCGTAATCCTGCCATCACTTCTGAACCTAAACTCCTCCTTATACATCCTGAGGAGCTTGCCAATGATCATTGTGCCGACATATACCAATGGCACATCGAACTGTCTCCCATCATGATGGAGTGCCCCTTATCTACAATAGGCGATGTCGTTTAGCGCACTTTATTGTCTTGACCCTCTGTCACTTCCTCGCCACCTGAGCAAGCTTCTTTGAGAGGATCATGGTCGGTTCTTAGTTCTAATCTCAATTATGTTACTGCTCAGGGGTGCTTGTTTTATGATTGTTGTTGAAGCATTGAGATTTAACTTATCATTTGGTAGGGGACAAGGCCATGATTTTGGTGTGTGCAATGGTGGCTCCGAAGAAAGGCATGGACATTTAGATCAAATATGGTTGGGCCATACGACACTTAGGGGCAAAGCTAGTGGAGTGGACCAGTGGATGGCACTACAAAAAAATACTTCCATGATAATACGTGTTTATTACACTAGGTCACGTTTTCTGCCACACATGTTACATCCATGATGATTTTATAGAATCAAGATAGTCATACCAAGGTTGTCAGAATCGTGATTTTGAATCGGATCGGAGCTCTAATGATAGGATCGCAAATCGTAGAATATTCACTATCAGGATCGTAGAAACGTAGATTCTATGAACTAAAATCGTAGAATCGTAGGGGTTAGTTTGGATAGTAAAGTCGTAAAATCGTATAACAGAATCGCGATTCTGGCAACCTTACCTATGTTGTTGTAGAAGTGGTCCATGACAATACTCAAATTATCATCGCGGAAGTGTCCACTTCCATGATGATAAATGACGAGTCATGGAAGTGATTTCGTCAAGGGTAACTGACACATGTCAGCCACCGTAACGGGTCGCTGTTAAGCTATCAGGTGTCGGTTTTGGACCCGTTAACAACCCCGACCAATGACGATTTTCCACGTGTCATTTTCTCATTTGCCGACGGATCCACGTGTCAGTTCTACGTTGCACAGATTTCATCCATCCAATGGACAAGACACGCCTATGAAACGTGGACACGTGGCACGACCCAACAGTTGCTCGTTTAAATAAAAAGGTCGGCCCAGTCAAAATTAGCGGGTCGGCCCATTTAGGGCCTACTTGCATCTGGCCTATTTACAACCAGCCCATACGTACGAGTTCTGTCAATTTGGCCCGTCAACGACCCATTAATGATTTGACACCATTGCGACCCATTGTCAGTTCCAGCCCTTTAACAGTCTGCTACGTCTTTGGGCTCATTTGCGGCCCAAGGTTTTTCAGTCTGTTAATGGGCCATTCTAGAGATGGGCCAATTTCTAGGTTGTACATCTTTCGGCCTTTTAGCGGCTCATTATGGAGTTGGTCTAATTTTTAGCCCGGTGTGTCTGTCAGCCTATTAAAGCCCCGCACCACAGTTGGGTCATTTACAATCTAGCCTAACTTTTTGGATCCTCCATTATATATATAAGGGATTGTTAGAAATGTCCTAACTCCCAGATGTGGCCACATGATAATGGCATGGCATCGTGATGGAGCCACAGAACGTGGCCTCCATCTCTACTGAGGCGCTTCTCCTGAGGAAGCACATGGCGTATTCCATCGTTGATGCATCGAAGGGTAGTGTGGTTCCGCCACTGTCAACACCTGTGAAGTCGAACTCCTCTTGGGACAAATTCAGGAGCTCGCCAAAGACCATCATGCCAAGGAACGCAAGCAACACCTTGAACCTCGCGCCATCAGCAATGTACATGATGCAGCATCCCTTGCAGGCCACTAGCAAACATGATGTGCCGCAAGACCCTTCGGTTCCTTCCACAGACGTTGATGACGACCAGGTGAGCCTCTTCCTCCTCATATCCGTCACCTTCTATCACTTCTTGGCCAGCCGAGCGAGTGTCTTGGTACTCATCATGGTAGTTTCTTGTGTTTCGGTAACTGGAGAAATTCTTCTGCTATTGTAGGTTGGAATGCCTTTGTCTGTGGATTAAGTGGTGGTGTTTGGAGGGCACTTAGCAATGGATTTATAACTCAAGTGTAAAGCAAGGTGGAGTGTGTGATGGTTGGGCAGGAGATAATGCCATGTGCAATGGTACGTGTGGTGCTGCAGTTTGTAGGTGCCATGATGAGATCTGGATCAGGTTCTGCTGGGGCAAAGTGTTTGGCACTTGCCGGAGCTTGGCCTGCACAACCATGGTGATCGGTTTGCTAGTGAAATAGAACCAGGACCCCATGGAGCTCTCTAGCCGAACCACATTTCAGACATGGATGATGCTTGAAAAACTCACCAAAATCATTCATCACACTGTCTGCAGCTAGTTGCAACAACACTGCATTCAGAGCACTCATGGCCTTGTCTCCTGCCCAACGCTCGGGCTGGTAGGCGATAGCTACACACATCCCACACGCATATGCACTGCCCTGAGACCTCTCTTCCTTCGACTATAAATCCATGGTCTGCTCAACACAAACTTCTTCGTCTCATATGTAAGCCACATCACAATCTACAACACGCCTTCAGAGTTTCAGAGCCAAACTGAAATTTAGCCAGTCAGGAACACATCAACTCAACCATGATCCATCCAAAGAAGCTTGCTCGTCTGCCAGGAAGTTCCAGTGGATGTTGGCTGCTGAGCCGGTTCCCACCGCCGGCAGCATGCCTCAGACCTGGCCGATGACGAATGATGCAGCACAACATCGTCTATGGTTGCTGATGAGGGCCACTGCATAGTGTACGCCTCTGACGGAGAATGGTTCGAGGTCCCTTTAGTGTACGTTGGGACGACAGTCTTCACCGAGCTTCTCAGGATGTCCGAGGAGGAGCTTGGTCTCGCCAGCAGCAGCGATGGAGGCAGGATCATGCTGCCATGCGATGCCATGGTTATGGAGTATGTCTTGTGCCTGGTAATAGTACGAAACTATTTGACATTTTACAATTAGGTTGGGCGATTATTAGTTAATTATATAGGTGTATGCAACTAAAATGTAAGAGGGGGATGGTTGCAACTATGTCTACTTGTCTTATCATCACGAATACGCAAATATGTATGATTAATGGTGATGAAGCAAAAGACACATAGACAGAGGTTTACTTCTTAATGAGCATGATAAAAATGCTTAAGAGTAAAATCACTACTTGGAGCATCTACCATCGGAGCCCCCATATCCGCCACGAACGTCCGGATGGCTTGCTCGGTCACGGTCCAGATACAAGACTGCCACCCAACCGGACCTAGCAAACCCGGCCCAAACACCCCGGCTGGTCGGCTCTCATAGCCGCCCATATCTTTGGCAGATATAGGGATGCCCGGACGCTTCTGCCACGTCGGTACCACAAGCCGGACTCATCCCAAATCCTCTCAAAATTGACTAGTCCACCACTTCAATCGCACTCCTCCCACATTCGTCCTCCATTTCCTGCAGCCGTCCACCTCCTCCCTTGCTCACTTTGTGCGCCGCCGTCCTTGTCTGCCTTTGATGATGTCATCGCCGACTACCTTGTATGCCACCATTCGTCTGGATGATGCCTCGCCGGAATCGGTGGGGGTCCCGACTGTGGTGTCAGTTGCAAGGCGAAGAATGTTGCCCAGAGGGAGTGCTGCCGGAAGCAGCACGAGCATGAAGCAGCAGGGAAGGTAGCTGCTGAGATGGCCGGTGATGGCGACATGGACTTTGGTGCAAGCGGTCTAGCGACACCGATCAATCCGTTTGTCGTGGTCGTAGGGACAGACAAGATGTCGGCAAAGCTCGACTCCGTTTTGACCTCATGGCCGGGCACCCCGGATAGCTTTTCGGAAGACTCCATAGCCGTGGACACAATGGCTGACTCAATGCAACTACAAAGGAATCGGGCAACGTTGGGCAATGCCAGCTCCAGACATGCCCACATATTGTTTGAGGAAATGACCCGGTACCAATATTTGCCCCTACATACTATTTGATAAAACTTTTAGGATGAAAGTTTAATTAGATGCATATTGTAGGACCAAACATAATAAATAATTGTCAAGAGACTTGGCAATTTGACATTGGAGATATCGCACTCCTATGTTTGAAGTTGGGCAAACATCACGCACTGAAAAAGGTAGTGAAGCGAAGAGGTCTGGTATTCACATGGTTTGAAGTGTTTTGTTGGTTGAAAGTTTGTTGAACACTAGCATGGATCCGATATGTGGAACCGAGCAAAAGGGCGTCAAATGTTGAAAAAAACCGCAAACTTTATCATGAGCGAAAATACTATGTGACGCCACACCCAATCGTTAGTAGTCGCGACACGTGCTCTCTCCAACATAGATAGTCCACCATCCAAGGGAACGTGAACGTGAGCAAGTTTGTTGGTTTTCTCAAACAAGTCGTTAGCCGGAATCAAAGCGGCATCGGAATCCAAATCCATGCAACTTTGACGGCGGCTTTGTACCATCAAGTCGAGAAGAGGCCATTCAATTTGTCCCATTATTGAGCGAAATTGAATGGAAAACCAAAGTGGCAAACAGTCCTTGAGGACATGAAAAGCGGCACCAAGAAGATGAAGAAAAATGACGGTCCTATCTCCAATCAATTAATTGGATTAGATGACGATGAAGAAGAAAATGGTGGGGCAGACATCCAAGCCACCATGCCAAAGAGGAACTGACAAGTGATGGGAAGCAAATGGGAAAAGGACGTGATTACGCATGATGGTGTGGCAAGCAAAATGTCCGCCACTTGGCCAAGGAGGTGAAGGAGGAGCAGAGGTATAAGATGTTCATATGTGTACAAAGGGAGAAGATGGAGTTTGACCGGGTACAGTTGAACATGGAGAATGACAAAATAGAATTGGAGAGGCAAGAGAAGATTGCAAAATGGGATCTTGAAAAGATCGCGACATTCGAAGGAAATGAGCTCGAGAGAGAGAGAGAAGTTGAGGCTTATGGCAAACACGAGGAGTCGAGGATTCATGTTGCAGGACACTAGACTCTTGGATGATGAAAGCAAGAAGTGGGTGATCAAGACGAAGAAGAGGAACAACAAGTGCAACAATTGAGACGTTTGATTCTTTTGTGAATCGCATATCTATGTATGAATTTTTGACTTTTTTGGCATGTAATGAATTGTTGAATTGTTGTTTATTTTGTACCGTCAAATTGGTGAAAAAAATTACGTTATATGATGGACATGCATGGATTTATATGGATATGTGTGTTAACATATAAGGAGTGTGGTTGTAGATGTGGGCAAATGAGGACCCGCCCGATGGTGTCCAAGGGCGCGTTCGGGGACGTATAGGGGCTCAGATTAGCCAAATCTGATTATTGTAGGTGCTCTTATGATACATAGCTTGCCAGCGCAAGCGGTCATTTCTTTTGAGGATAATTTTTTACTTGGATAGCTAGAGTGAAAAGTCAAAAGTAGAGTTGATTACAAATGCATAAGGGGGTTGTCCATATCTTGCTAATGCCAATTTGAAAAGACATATCTGTCCCTCATATGTTGGTTTTGATGTTGTGATTAGTGATCTAACCATATGCTTAAGTGCTTACAAAGTGACTTACTGCAATAGAAGCAAAGCACTTGTTATGGGAGAGCCCACCATTCAAAAGGGTGAAAGGAAAGGCAGACTTGCGCTTATTTGCTTTTTTACTTTGAGTTTATAGGAAAGTTGTATTATAAAAAAAGGGATGCCAGTGAAGATGCACTTTGGATGAGTTCTGGGATGTGGCTTCACATGCGCAAAGTATTTGCACCCACAAACCTCGTGCACCAAAGGTTAGAAAGAGTCCTCAACTTTGCAATTGTGTTGTTGCTCTATATGGCCCGCAATGGATCCACCTCAGTTCTAAATCTTTCTAGATTGGTCCGAAACTTCTGGCTGGCTTGCAAACCAGTCTAGAGTTCCTAGTCTGGCTAGAAGCTGCACATGAGCCTCTTTGGAATGACATCACCCTTTGTTTGCATGTATTGGTGGTTCAGTTTTCGGATAGTGTGGAACAAACATGTGCTAGTTTTACATACCCATATATTATGGAAACACCATCTTCAATTGAAACCCGCACTTTGTCCTCATTTGTCTGGGTAGACAACCCGAACTGTGTCTGCCGAGAAGAGGGACAAACCGTATCCAATTAGACCATTACATTGTTCCCATTAATTCGTTTGTCAAACCCCCCAATACAGTTCATGTGTAAGGAGAAAATTAGGGTGTCCCAGCAGTCCGCCACGTCGAAGACGTCCCAACCCGAACTTCTTTTTCTTTTTTCTTTCTCCTCTCTCTCTCTCTCCATCCCATCAACCATATGCATGTGTCCGTACAATGGGAGGGTATGACTGCGTGCACCGATAAAACGAGGAAACAAGGGTTTGAAGCGAAACAAACGACGAACCGAATTAGCCCGGTTTGATTGGAGATGCTCTAAGCTTTGTTTAGTGGCGGTGTGACCATCCGTAAGTAGCAACACACTCTATCCTACCACGAGGAGCAAGCACCATGGTCGTCTTTCCTGGCCTCCTCCACTCGCAACTCTTGGCTTCCCCAACTCTGATCCGATGATGTCTAGTGCTTCGAATCCTTCAATGCCTGTCTCAAGGACATGTCGTCGTCCTTGCGATGTAGATGTCGGTGAAGGAGAGGAACAAGGGAAGGGCTCAATTGAGAAGAGCAAAGCAAACATGGGTATACTGGTGTTTGCGTGTGGGCCCAGGTTGGCAGGGAGCAAAAGACAATGAGAGGTTGGCCAAAATACCCGATTCCCCTTTGGGAAATGTTTACAAACGGTGCACCGGCCCAAACTTCGGCCGGTCCCGCGCACGCCGCTCGATCGGGTAGCGATCCAGCGCTCCCGCACCTCCCGATCCACGTTTTTTTTCTTCGGCCCATCACGTGGCTTAGCCCACCACGTTTACTCGGTCAGCTCTATTTTCACCAACCGCTCAAGCTGTGAGGTGGGAAAAATATCTACAACTGCAGCCAGACGAAGTTGCATCCGTTTTTTGCTGCAAAGACGACGATTGTTGCTGCAACTGCCGTTGTCTTTTGCTACGACCAGCGTGTTTATTTGCTACATCCATTTTTTTAATGGTGATGATTGGTGGCCGGCGTTCGTGCAGATGACTGGGACAACGATTTCTGCTGCAACTATCGTCAGATTTTGCTACAACTGACGAAGAAATTTGCTACATTAATTCATGGCAGAGATGCACCTGGGACAACAACAACGATGATTTTTTGGTTGCAAATGTCGTTGTCTTTTTGCTACCACCAGAGAGTTTTTGCTACATCTATCTTAATGGTGATGTTTGGTGGCCATCATTCGTGCAACCCGTGCAGCGAATGTCGACGGTGGAAAAAAGCTTCAACTATCGATTTCTTGCCCAAATGAAAAAAGCTGCAATCGTTTACATGAAAGCTTCAACCCTACATTTAAAAAGCTTCAACCCCATGAAAAAAAGCTTCAATGGATGTGGACAAAAAGTTTCAATAACAGAAAAAGTTTCAACCAGTATGTGAAAAAGTTTCAACCGGCGAAGGAGGAAGCTTCAACCATGGAAAGAGCTTCAATCGATGTTGGAAAAAAGCTTCAAACCGTGGAAAAATTTTCAACCAGCGCGAAAAAAGCTTCAACTGGCATGCAAAAAAGCTTCAACCGACATGCAAAAAAGCTTCAACCGGCGCGACATGTTGACGATGGTGCGAGCTACGGCCAACAACATAACGGTGCTACTACGGCGACGGGTGAGCTGGGGCACGAGGTGTTGCAACCATCAAGCGACGGAGCTACCACCATACATGCCGGAGCTGCAAGCGGGCGGGAGGGGCAAGGGCGAAGCTGCATCTACCCGGCGGCGAATCTACGCACTCGGCGGTGGCGCTGCATATGCCGAGCACGGGGCGAGCGCGAGGGGCAGGCGAGCGCCGCGGGGATGGTCCTCTTTTTCTTCTCCAAGCATGTGTGGGAAGGGAGGAAGACGATGCACCTAATCCCGCGCTAATCAGGGCCCTTAATGCGTGCTAGATCGAACGCTAGGCAGTAGACAGGGACGACAAAGCTGACACCAGCACTGGTGCTGCCAGGGCCGGCGCCGTTGACGAACCCGGCCGCCGCGTCTTGCGAAGGAGCCCGACAGAGGAGACGTAGTGTGCGACAGCTGCGAGCTTTTCCCTTGCGCGCACTGTGTGGGACGGAAGGTTAGGGACGAAGGAAGGATAGAATCTAAACGGTTGGGAGTGAAATAATCGAACGGACAGGGTGCGACCGGCCCAAGTTTGGGCCGGCGCACCGGCGCCTATCAGCGCCCTTCCCCTTTCTTTCTGAGTGAAAATTCTCATTGCTCTCGAGCTCGAGCTCGACAGCCATGGCCTCAGAGCTAGGGTTAGCGCCGCCGGCGAAACGCCCGACACCGTCCCCCACCACGATTACCGCTATCGGAGACGACCTCCTCCTCGAGATCTTCCTCCGCCTCCCCTCCCTCCCGAGCCTCGTCCGCGCCGCCCTCGCCTGCCGCACCTTCCTCGACGCGGTCCGTTCGTCCCCCGCCTTCCGCCGCCGCTTCCGCGCGCTCCACCAGCCCCAGCTCCTCGGATTCTTCATCGACTCCTGCCGTAGCAATCCCTTCGTCCCGTTCCGCAGCCGCTCCGACCCGGACCTCGCCGCCGCCGTCCGCGGCGCCGATTTCCTCCTCACCCGCCTCCCGGAGGACAGCGATTCCTCCCCCGGATGGCACATAGAGACCTGCTACGGTGGCTGCGTCGTCCTCGTCAACCTGTCTACATACCAGGTCGCTGCTTACAACCCCCTTACGCAGGCACTGCATCTCTTCCCCTTTCCGACCACCAACGGGATCCTCGTCAACGCCTTGCCTGAGTTCATTTTCTTATCCGAAGAGGACCAGGAGGCCCGTATGATCTGTGTCCAACACCGGAACAAGCCGGAGCAAGTGCCGGCGCGTCTAGCTGTTTTCTCACCGGCCACCAGGGAGTGGCAGATCTTGCCGTGGGTGGAGACCCCCCAGCCATCTCAACCTGAGGACGATGAAGACAGCGATCCCCCGTTTCTCCCTGGTACACAGCTGAAAGGATTCGTTTATTGGAGACACGCGAGTAAAGCTTATGTACTCGTTCTCAACACTGCAACAATGCAATTCTCCAGAGTGGATTTGCCGCCATTCTTAGAGATGGACCCTACGCTGTTAAGTGTGAGTTTGGGTCATAGCAAGGATGGAAAGCTCTGCCTGGCTGTCATAGAGACAGAAACGCTTATTGTTTGGCTTTGGAGAGCTGATGATGATGGTGTTGAGAAATGGATGCAGGAAGGTACTTTTCCGCTGAGTACATTTGTGGATGACACTAAGATTTCAGCAGAGGATTATACCACAGTGCAGATCGAGGATGTCATTGAGGGCTTTGTGTACGTGTCTACTAAGTATGATGGGTACACCGAGTCCCTCCATTCCCTCTGCCTGGAAACAGCAAAGCTGAACAAGCTTTTTGATAATAAGTATACAAACACTGCTCATCCTTACATCATGGCGTGGCCTCCTTCTTTGGTAGGCAACAAGGTGAGTCCGTCCTTATTTCACTTCTGTTGCTTTGATCTTCGATCATTGCTAAATAAACAAAGTTTTAAATAGCGCGCTAAGCATCTTAGCGCCGGACCTCTTTCAAATGCTATAGCATGCTATAGCGGAGCTATAGCGCGCTATTTAAAATGTTTGTTCATTTATTTGGACCAAAGTCTCTTAGCGCAAGACCTTTTATAAATGCTATAGCGTGCTATAGCGGAGCTATAGCGGGCTATTTGAAACAGTGTAAATAAATCCATCCTGCACCTTGTTTCTTAAGATCTTTCTTGTATCATTGGTGTCTTTAACCTTGCACAATATGTCTATCAAACACTTGAATCCTTACTTACACTGAAATCATTTTATGTCTCAGGAAGATTTAGAAAACAAAGTTACCGGAGAGAATGTGGCGAATGATGGTCCAGCGGGCCCAGAAGAAGCTCCCTCTGTTCTTGTCACAGCATTGCGGTCATATAAAGAAGCTCTTATTAATGATGATGGGGCAAAAGTTGCGGAGATAGAGTCATTTCTACTTTCTATTGAGGATGAGAAAAAGTCTCTAGCAGCACAGTTGACAACTGCGAGAGATTGTATCTTGAGGATAAGTGCCGACATTGATGGCTACAGAAGAAGGCCAGAAAGAGAGAGGTGATGACAATTTGTGCCCACTTCTTTGCCAGTTGAACCAGCCCCTTTGTAGTGATCTTGGTGTATTCCTTCTGATGAGACGAGCTTATGTTTATATGTGCTGGCGCTTCAGTTTTTGGACGGTGTGGAGACAACAGCATGTACTAGTTTCATATAATAGTAGGGTAGCAATTAGCAAGGGAGCACTGGAGACGTAAGCTATGGCTAATGAGTGTAACCATCAGTATGTTTAACTGTGCATCATTGAGTTGAGACCCACTTTGCTTCTTAGCTTGAGTACTTATCTGTCATGGGTCCACTATATCTTTTCTTGGTCCTGCCATTTTATTATTTCTCAGTTTTATGTCCTTTTTAACATTGTTCTTCCATAATGGCAGTCAGTTTCCTTCTGCTTGGTTTTATATCTGAAATGGGTAACGATTTCACTGAAGGTGCAGCGCTTATTTTTGTAAGTTTACCAGTCACCATTTGATGTTTATTAAGCAGAGAAGTCAGCTCGTTTGCGTACTTTAAAGACTAAGTTCTACTTAGCAGTTAATACTGATGAAACATTAAACATACAAGTACAAGGTCCCAAACTGGTGCTTCTTCATCCTTATTTATAAGTTTAGCCTATTGATGCGTAGCGTTGATACGTTTTTCAGGCTATTCAACCCATTGATGACATACAGGCTAATGGGTACAAGCAACGGCTATTCATCTAATCAAATGTTCACATTTTTTTATTGTCCCAACAGATCTGGCAGCTCTTCTATTAATCAGAACTTCAGAAAGCATTTTTCATGACACATTCTTAATCAATTCTGTATCAGGTGGTCATCATTTTGATTTCTAGATTCCATATGATCTACAGTCAGTCAATAAATTCGTCTGGTATCTATCTTTCTTAATTGCTTCCGTATCTGCTGTTCACTTCTTTGATTTTCAGCACCTCTAGGGTCTACAATACATAGTTCCTTTCTTCAGTTATCTTATTCTTGGTGGACTATGTGCCCAGTTTTGTGCTCTTCTTGAGGCCTCTTTTGCAAACATTGTTTTTTAGATGCCGTCAGACTCTAGTGGCAATGTAGTTTCTAATACACTAGAGCTTCTGTGCTTTTCCCTATGAGATTTATTTGTGATTGTTGTTGACATCTGCAGCTAACCTGTGAACACAGCCTCAACCTGTTGATGAGATATATATAGGAAAGTGAACCAATAATAATATTGTTTACTTAACCAATAAAGTCTTAGCTTTTCACTGGATCAATAGATTTGGGGGCTTGTCCACTAATCTGATACCATTCTTTGTGACACTTATTTATAATTGGTGCATAATCAACTTACTTAATCACTTCTACATCAGCTGGTCGTTGTTTTGAGTTCCAGATCTCCTCTGGTCTGCGGTCCACAGATGATTCTTCCTGGATTTATCTTGCTCTCTTAACCGCTTCCTTGCCTGCTCATAGCTTTTGAATTCTAGCAACTATGTGGTCTGCGTAATGGTTTTGTCCTCCTTTTTTTCATGTCTTGGTGGAACATCAGCTATTCAAGCCTCTGTATGGCCATTTATTTGGTTACAATGAAGATTTCTTGTGCAGACATTGTTTACTAGATTCAGTCAGACTCAAGTGTCCACTGAACTTACTAATGCACTAGAGTTCTGTGTTTTAAACTTCAAAATTTATCGTAACAGTATTTCACATACTCTTGACAGTATCCACTTTGAAGAGTCCATTAACATGCTTTTATTTTTTTAACTGGTATATAATGCCTGACTAATAAATAACCTTATGATATTTCTAACATGAAAACTTCATCCTGTATCATTAAGAGAACCGCATGGATGATGGATTGTGAAACAGTGAAAGAATTAGGGTAGCTGTTAATTGGCTCGAAATGGTTACTTCTGAACCCAAACTCATCCTGAGACATCCTGATTAGCTTGCCAACGATCGTCGTGCTGAGGTATGCCAACGGCACCTCGAACCGCCTCCCGTTGGCAGTGACCCTTATCTGCGACAGGCAGTGTCACGCATCATGCTTCGTCGTCTCTGGCAGTGGTCAACTGGTCGTCTTGACCCTCTGCCACTTCCTCGCCAGCTCAGCAAGCCTCTTTGGGTGCATCATAGTTGGGTTCTTTGGTTCTAGTCTCAGGTATGTTGCTGCTTAGGGATGCTTGGTTTGTTGACTGTTGTTGAAGCGACGGTGTCTTACTAGTTAGCCCACGAATATCTGGGCATTGAGATATAACTCATTGGCATTTGGCAGGGGACAAGGCCATGATTTTGGTGGTTGCAATGGTGGCTCCAAGGGAGGCAGTGAGATTCAGATCAGATATTGCTGGGCCTGGCACTAGGGGGCAAAGGTAGTGGCTAGGCAACCAGATGCGTACTACTGTTCTTGCTGCTGAACTGGGCAGAGGTGTAGAGCAAACCATCTGGGGTCCCTTCGGTGCAGTAATCATCTCTGAATAGGTGAGTACAGCTTCAGCTGCATGATAGGTGTTTGATGTTTGCTTTAGCAGTGCTTTGATTGCTGCAAATCTAGCAAGTTACCTTGACAGCTCCATATCTCATCGTCTGCATGACCTTCAGCATCGCATGTGACAGCCATTCCTGGTGTCTCCATTGCATTTTCCTATGGGCCACCATTGCGTTTTCCTATGGGCCAACCAGTTGGTAACCATCAGGGCCAGAATGGCATCAGGTCCATCTCTATGGAGCTGTCATTAGTTCATGTCACTATTTTTTTTTCTGGCGGCATTGGTTCATGGACTGCAGTAATGTAAGTTGCAGCGCAGGGCTCATTTTGTTAGTACCTGAAGTTGCATTGTCCATGACAGTGACATAACTAGTGGTTGTGTGGTACCTAGATTGACCAAACACAAATGTGGATGAGCTCATTCAATTTCTCTGATTACTGATCTTTTTCTGCACATTAGCAGGTTTTCCCGTCCCAATTCAAATACAATTCAACAGTTTTATCTTTGGTCGAATAAAACACAGCTTTTCTACAAACCGTCAGTTTCCTTGCCCATTAGCAGATTTTCTAGCCCTTGTCAATGTTCCACTGTAATCCCAATTCAAATGTAACCTGACAACTTTATCTTGGGTCGATTAAAACACAGAACTTTTCTACAAATGGTCAGTTTCCTTCTCTATCTGTGAAGATTTTGTAGCCCTCGTCAATGTTCCTTTGTAATATTTTGGGGTCTGAGGCTATATATCTATGCAGAAGAATTTTTCAGCAATGCTTCGTGCTTAGGTCCTAAAAACCAGTGATCAATCATTTATCTTTGCAAAATGTATATATACACATTGAAACAACAGCGTCCCTACTACAGCCCATCTTCCTTGTTTGCTTCTTCACTTGCATGATCAAAACGCTTCACATAAACAATTTTCTTTTTTCCCTATATCCCTATGTTTCTGCAGATGGTGATCACGAGCTGCAGACACCAAAATGCTGGCCAACTCCCAGATGTGCCGCAGCATGATAGTGGCATGGCATCACCATGGAGTAGAGGAACGCGGCCTCCATTTCTGTAGAGGCGCTTCTCCTGAGCAAGCACAGGGCATACTCCATCACCGATGTATGACACAGCAGCGTGTTTCTGCCACTGTCAATGCCTGCGAAGCCGAACTACTCTGGGGACATCCTGAAGGGTTCGCTGAAGACTGTCGTGCCGAGGAACGCAAGTGGCACCTCAGATCTCACGCTGTCAGCAGTGTACACGATGTAGTGGCCCTTGCCGGCCACTGAGAAGCATGATGTGCTGCAAGACCCTTTGGTTTCTTCCGCAGACCTTGATGACGACCCGGTGAGCCTCTTCCTCCTCATAGCAACCACCTTCTGCCACTTCTTGGCCAGCCGAGCGAGTGTCTTGGTACTCATCATGGTAGTTTCTTGTGTTTCGGAAACTGGAGAAATTCTTCTGCTATTGAAGGTTGGAATGCCTTTTTCTGTGGATGAAGAGGTGGTGTTTGGAGGGCACTTAGCAATGGATTTTATAGCTCAAGGGTAAAGCAAGGTGAAGTGTGTGATGGTTGGGCAGGCGACAATGCCATGTTCATTGGTACATGTGGTGCTGTGGTTTGGTGGCCATGATGTGATCCAGATCAGGTTCTGTTGGGGCCAAGTGTTTGGCACTTGCGGAGCTTGGCCTGGACGCCCCGCCTGCACAGCCATGGTGATCGGTTTGCTAGGAAAATGGCACGAGCACGAGGACCCCATGGGGTTCTCTAGCCAGAAGCACATTTCAGACATGGGTGGTGCTTGGAAATCTCATCAAAATCATTCCATCACATTTGCTGTCTGCAGCTAATTGCAACCACACTGCACATGGAGCACTCATGGCATTGTCCCCAGGCCCAGCCGAACGCTCTCACTGATAGCAAATGTGATCCAACTCTCTCGCTGATAGCTACACGCAACCTACACACATATGCACTGCCCTGATCCCTCTCTTCCTTCTATATATCCATGGCTTGCTCAGCACAAACTTCATCTCATCTGTAAACAACATCACACTCTACAACACACTTTCAGACTTTCGGAACCAAGCGGCATTTGTTTAGCCGGCTAGGAACACATCAGACTCAACCATGATCCATCCAAAGAAGCTTGCTCAGCTGGCCAAGAAGTGCCAGCGGATGTTGGCAGCCGGGACCGGTGCTCGCCACCGGCAGCATGCCTCAGACATGGTCGATGATGATTGCTGCAGCACAGCGTCATCTGTGGTTGCCGATGAGGGCCACTGCATGGTGTACAGCACCGACGGAGCACGGTTTGAGGTCCCTCTGGCGTACCTCGGGACGACGGTCTTCGCCAAGCTCCTGAGGATGTCTGAGGAGGAGTTTGGGTTCGCAAGCGGCAGCGATGGAGGCAGGATCACGCTGCCCTGTGACACCATGGTGATGGAGTACGTCTTGTGCCTTATCAGGAGAGAGACCTCTGAGGAGGTTGAGAGGGCATTCTTGAGCTCTATTGCTGAGCATTGCCACAACTACAGTGCTAGTTGTGTGGCGCCATCGATGGGACTCAGCCATCAATTTGCTCTTTGTACTTAGCTACTAGCTTATCTTGTGATTTTTTTTGTTAGAACCTGAAGATCTCTGTACAGTCTGATGTAAGATCCTACTATCATGAGAAATGATACAAAAGATACTATTTTACTGAGAGAAATTTGGCTATTTGACACATACTTTGGCCTTAGCTGCAGTTCGTCGTATAGAGTACTGAAGACAGTAGAAAGAAACCATGGGCTGGAAGTTTGTCGGTATGATATGCGGGGGAAGGAAGCAGGAGAGGGTGTGCCTGACCAGAAGGTGGCAGAACGCGGTGATGGCGCAGTGAAGGGAATGCGGATGGGAGGATTGGATGAACGATCAGCATACTGCTGTCCCTACCTCTACCTAGAACGGTCGGATTTGAATCACGTGTCCCAGATGGAGGTGGGTTGAGCTGGTTATAGATTCTTGAGGTAGGAACTGCAGTCTGTTGCCTGAAAGATGAACGCTTCCACCGCTGCTGAGGAAGCATGCGCTTCTGGGTACCATTTCCCTTGTGCCGGAGACTAGCTACTTGCGTGAGCTCAGCGGCGTAGCTAGGGGGTGGCCAGGGTAGTCCATGGACCACCCTGGAATTTCCCCATGGCTTTTATATAGTGTAGTAAAAAGATATTTCTTTAAAAATGAACAAACTTATGTAAATATTTCTATTGATGGACCACCCTGGCTTATTGGGCTGGCTACGCCACTGCGTGAGCTGGGTGTCCTCTCGTCGGCTCGCCACACTCCAAGTGAAAATACAGGCCAGAAGGAATATGCCCTAACTGCTTTTTGCAGCACATCAGTTCAGTTTGGGAAGAAACTTGATAATTTCTGAAGAAAGTAGGATATCACACATCTACCTGATATTTGCTTTTGATCTTCTATTTTGTAGACAATACCCAGAAATCAAATAAACCCTGTTGTTGAACATATTGTACGGTAACTTCCTTGGACTATTTTCTTCTGAAAAGGGTAGTATTTGTTGTTCTTGTATACAGATTCAGTACATTTTTTTAAGATAAGTGCAACAGGAAATTGGATTATTTATTTATTTATTTAGCATGCAATATAATCATATCTTTGATTTTCTTAATGGTAGTGCTGCTTGTTAGGCGTTAGCTTTTGTACTCTGAATCCCGAGGTTAAAGTAAATCGCTTTCTTGCGCCCTATGTCCTAATGATATATGGTTGTAGACTTGTAGTTTATGGTACTTTGTAGGATGCTATAAGCTGGTATACTAATATGCAATTTCCATTCCGCAGTGTTGAACTATTTTACATCGCGGAAAAACATTCAAAATTGAGGGAAAAGCTTGCTATATATTCAGGAGCTACAGACTGCAAGCTGCTGGTGCAGTGACACCGTACTGCTTGGATGTTGGCAAGGCATCACTATAGAGCTCAGGAACGGCCTCTCTACTTCCTCTGATGCATTTCTTCTGAGCAAGCACATGACATACTCCATCACCGCTGCATCGAAGGGCAATGTGATCCTGCCATCGCATGTAAACCCTAACTCCTCCTGGGGCATGCTTAGCAGCTCGCCGAAGATTGTCTTGGTGAGGCAAGTCAAGGAGAACTTAAGCCTCCTGGCATTGGCCATGTACACCGCGCAGTGGCCTTTATCTGTGACCTGTGGTGTCGTGCAGCCTGCTTCGTTGTCGCTGGATGTTGTCCTGACCCTTTGCCACTTCCTCACCAACTGAGCAAATCTTTTAGGATGGATCGTGGTCATGGCTGTGCGTTCTTGGTTCTGAGGTATGTTGCTCAGAAATGCTTAGTCTGTGAGTTTGGTGATGAAGCCCATGAATATACAGGCATAGACGTATGACTAATTTGCATTGGGCAGCAGGGGACAAGCCCATGAGCTCGGTGCGTGAAATGGTGGCTCCCAAAGGAGGGAGGCAATGAGATTCAGATTTCATTCTGCTGGGCATGGTTCTGAGGTATGTTGCTCAGAAATGTTTAAGCTGTGAGTTTGTTGATGAAGTTGGTGCACTACTAGCTAGCCCATCTGCCCATGAATATATAGGCATAGACATATGACTAATTTGCGTTGGGCAGGGGACAAGGCCATGAGCTTGATGCGTGCAACGGTGGCTCCTGAAGGAGGCAATGTAATCGTTTGATTCTGTTGGGTCATGGCACTAATGGAGGCAAGGATAGTGGACTAGTGGCTGGGTGATAAGATGCATACAACAGTCTTCGCTGCTGAATCGGGCAGAGACCTTGTGGGGCCATCCGGGGTCCAGCGTTTGTGGCGGTGTTTCATTCAGTTCAACCTCCTGTATCAAGAGATTAGAAGTTCGTGCTTTTGTAGCAATTGTGTGATTGCAATTGGATGAGGTGAAGAGGAGCTCACTTCATTGCTTTTGGGTGTACTTTGCACTTACAACCTGCAACTGCATGTTAGGTGCTTGTTAGTTTAACAGTGTTTTGATTGCTGCAGATCTGGCAAGTTGCTGGGAAGTTCCATATCTCATTGTCCACCCATGGTCTGCATGGTCTCTAGCATATTGTGTGCCGATCATTTCCTGGTATCTTCCTTGCATTTAGCTGAGCAGTTGAGTGTTCCGGGCCACACCCTTGAATATATCCAAGGACTTGTCATTAATTCCGCTATGGCATTTCTTTTCTTTGGAAGAACATTGTCTCTTACTATTGTCCATCTTCTAAAAAAGATCAAAATACTTCACATAAACTAATTGCCTTTTCATTTTTTTTCCTATATCTCTGCAGATGCTAATCAGGATTCAGGAGCTGCAGACACCAAAATGCTGGCTAACTCCCAGATGTGCCGCCGCATGATAGTGGCATGGCATCGCCATGGAGTGGAGGAACGCGGCTTCCATCTCTGCAGAGGCACTTCTCCTGAGCAAGCACATCACGTACTCCATCACCGATGCGTCGCAGGGCAGCGTGATTCTGCCACCGTCAACGCCTGCGAAGCCGAACTCCTCTTGGGACATCCTGAAGAGCTCGCCGAAGACCGTCGTGCCAAGGAACGCAAGTGGCACCTCGAACATCACCCTGTCGGTGGTGTACACGATGAAGTGGCCCTTGCCGGCCACCGATGAGCATGATTTGCAGCATGACCCTCCGGTTTCTTCCGCTGACGTTGATGACTGACCAGGTCAGCCTCTTCCGCCCGTTAGCTGCCACCCTCTGCCACTTCTTGGCCAGCCAAGCGAGTGTCTTGGCACTCATCACGGCGGCTTATTTGTGTTTCTGGAAGCGGGAGAAATTCTTTCTTTTTTCTGTGAGAGGGAGCTTGGAATGCCTTTATCTGCGGATGGTGAGGGCACTTAGCCATGGATTTATAGGTCGAGGGTAAAGCGAGCGCCCACACGGTCTCATGTGATGGTTGGGCAGGGAGCCAAAGCTGTGGGCATGGACGCATGGTACATGTGCTGCTGCCATTTTGGAGGTGCCATGATGAGATCTGGATCAGGTTCCGCTGGGGCCAAGTGTTTGGCACTTGCCGGAGCTTGGGCTGGACGTCTCGCCTACAAGCGTCGTGATGGGTTTGCTGGGGAAATGGCACTGAGGACCCCATGGGGGTCTCTAGCCGAACCGCATTTCAGACATGGATCAGTGCTTGAAAATCTGACCAAAATCATTCATCAGACTGCCTGCAGCTAGTTGCAACAACACTGCTCATGGCATTGTCCCCTGCCCAACGCTCTCGCTGATAGCTACACACAACCCACACGCATATGCACTTCCCTGAGCCTTCTCCTCCTACTATAAATCCATGGCCTGCTCAACACAAACTTCTTCATCTCATATGCATGCCACATCACAATCTACAACGCGCCTTCAGAGTTTCAGAGCCAAACTGAAATTTAGCCAGTCAGGAACACATTAGACTCAACCATGATCCATCCAAAGAAACTTGCTCAGCTGGCCAAGAAGTGCCAGCGGATGTTGGTTGCCAGAGCCAGGGCCCGCCGCCAGCAGCATGCCTCAGACACGGCCGATGACGAATGCTGCAGCACAACGTCGTCTGTGGTTGCCGATGAGGGCCACTGCATGGTGTATGCCGCCGACGGAGCACGGTTTGAGGTCCCTCTGGTGTACCTCGGGACTACGGTCTTCGCCGAGCTCCTGAGGATGTCTGAAGAGGAGTTTGGCTTTGCAAGCGGTAGCGATGGAGGCAGGATCACGCTGCCCTGCGATGCCACAGTGATGGAGTACGTCTTGTGCCTGGTCAGGAGAGAGGCCTCTGAGGAAGTCGAGAGGGCGTTCTTGAGCTCCATTGCTGAGGATGGCCACAGCTACTGTGCTAGCTGCGTGGCACCATCGATGGGACTCGGCCATCAATTTGCTCTCTGTGCTTAGCTACTAGTTTAGCTAGTGAAATATTTCTTTTGGTTAGGTCCGAGAAGGAGTTCTGTAGAGTCTGATGTAAGATTCGTTTGTCACAGGAAATAATAGAAAAGAGACAATTTTCCTGGAAAAAAATACATTATTTGTCACATCCTTTAACATAGTTCATATTAATATATACTCCCTCCGTCAAAAAATATGTCTAAAGTTGAGACACTTATTTTGGGACGGAGGAAGAAATTGGAAGGAAACCATGGGCCTATAGTTGTCAACAGTTTTTCTTTATCAGATGAGAAGCTGACTTAGTTGGAACTTGCGATTGTACTTGAATGCGTGTTCTTAACATTTTGATTAGGTGCGAAAGGGACGATCTTAATTGATGCAGCAGAGACAACTTGTGGAACAGTGTCATATCTTAGTTCTTGATGGCCTACCTAACTTGTAGGCTGTAGCCATTCCGTAGCTCTTTCTCTGCACTTTCCTTCGGGCCTTCAGCCAGCTGCATGTCTGAAGATTCTGAATATACAACAGGCATCTGCTAAATCTTTTGTCGACACCTTCTGTAAAGTTTTGTGGGTAGAACATTCAGCAATTCAGTAACAGCTAAACATCAGTGTCTTTTACCCCCCAAAATAAATCTGACTTGTGGAGTACAGCCTGCTTTCTCTTCCATTTTGTAATTTTTATCCTACTTCTTGTATTGATAGCTTCTAAATATTCTCCTGATGGTTCATCCTACAATGTGGCTCCTGTACCACCTGGCCAGTTCACTAATTCACAAATTCTTGATCATTTTAATGTCCTGGTTTAGATGATAGATTGCATGGAAACTTGTTTTTTTTTTATTCTCTGTGCAGCAGTATGAAACCATTGACATCTAAAACAGAGAGGAATGGCCGCAAGTGCTGGTTGACCACGTTCCTGCTGGTTGTTGCTTTGATGATCACATTGCTTTACATACAATTTTCCTTCCCCTATTGTGTGTTATCTAACTATCGTACACTATCCAGGCAAACTACTCAAGACAGAAGACATCATCAGCGTCTAAGCCTGCTGTTCTTCAGCATCTACAGACAGCAAATCTGACTGCTGGCTCCAACAACAACAGGCATCACACGGCCAGTGTAGTGGCAAGGCGTCACCATAGAGCTCAGCACCGCCTTCTCAACCTCGGCAGAGGCATTCCTCCTCAGCAAGCACATGACATACTCCATCACTACGGCGTCACAGGGCAGCGTGATCTTGCCATCACTTGCGAAGCCAAACTCCTCCTGGGACATCCTCAGGAGCTCGCCCAAGACCCCCGTGCCGAGGTACACCAGCGGGACCTCGAAGCGCCTCCCGTCGGCCGTGTACATGACGCAGTGGCCCTTGGCCGGTGCGGAGGTGCAGCATCCTTGGTCTTCCTTGGCCGCCGCGGTGAGCCTCTTCCTCCCGAGCGCTTCCACCCTCTTTGCCAGCTGAGCGAGTCTCTTGGCGCCGGCCATGGTTCTGGCTGGGTGTTGGTTCTCAGCTGGAGATTTGGGGAAAGTGTGCTGCTGTCTGCTATGGATGTTGCAATGCTCAGCTGGTGGCGGATATGTTTAACGATCAGGTGATGCTGTTGAGCTGAGCCGTTTGCTGGATTTATAGGCGAGGCGAGGGGAAGGGCATCGTTGTGTCGGCGCAGGACAGGGCCATGTGATGGGCGCATGCAATGCAAGTGTTGCGGTGTGATTAGTTCGGATTAGATCGCGGCGGGGCCAAATGTTTGGTGTTGAAAAGCTTGTGCTGGTCTAGCACATGATCTGTTTGATGTTCGTCATCTCACGTGGTGACAGGAGTCCATATCTTGACTAGAACCACACCAAACCCATCTCGTGTTATGTATCACAGCAGATGCCTCTGATGTGTGGTGTGGTGTGCCGGCTGTTGTGCTCTAGTGCATGTACTGAACTTGCAACGTAGACTTCCCAGTTATGGCGTGGATGAGTTTCTTAGACAGCTGTATTAATTCCTTGTAGACAAGTTTCTTTGGCACTTGAGGGAAGGCCTTCAACGCAAGCTCCTTGTGGACATGTTCATCATCGAGTTGTCCAGCTTTCTGTACCCCTTTCGCTCAAAAAGAAAAAACTTCTGTAACCCCTTTGGTTCTGAACTTGAAAGTATTTTTTTAGTACTTCTTGAAAGTAGTGAAGAGGACATGTTTTGGTTATGTGGGGTCCAGGCACATCACTGAGTTTGTTCTAGCAAGCGACAGTTTTATGTGAGCTTGATGTGGCTCATAGCTAGCTGGATGTGGCTCAGTAGAGGCAGCTGCTCATCTGATAATGATCACCAGCTAAAGATGCCACTGCTCAAACAGACCATCAACTGAATACTGGGGCTTTAAGTTGCTTGCACTACATACTTTAGGGGCCAGCACTACATACTTTATCCCAGTATATTTTATTTTACTGGAGTCATTTTTTAGGGGCCAGCACTACATACTTTATCCCAGTATATTTTATTTTACTGGAGTCATTTTTTAGGGGCCAGCACTACATACTTTATCCCAGTATATTTTATTTTACTGGAGTAATAATAATCAATAGCAGATTGCAATTAATCTGTACCTAGTTGCAAACAGGACTGGATCCAGTTTCAGTCATACATGTCTCTTACCTTGCAGAACAGTGGTAGCAATACACTGCTAGCAATGGTTGCTGTCCAACTGAGTACAGCAGACAAGATGGCAAACTCACAGTTGCATCAGTGCATGCATGCTCTGAAAGAAGCGCCTCCGAATGCAAAGATGGAAGTTGAAACAAGGTTACAGCATACACATAACTATATTTCTCTAGTGGAAATTAACTTGAAAAAACCAAAGCAACTCCCTACGGAATGCTATCTACTCCCACAACAAGTTCCGGTCGCTTAGGGGCCAGGGCTCGACAGCAATCGAAATGGAGACTTCAAAGCAGCTGTGGACCCACGGTAACCCATCCACAACTCGGCAAACCATACATAGATAGCCCAGCATCAAAACGGCTTGTGGGTATCTCACATCCTGTCCTCCCTCCTGCGTGGGGCGCAGGTTATGATCTCGTCGACCCTCAGGATCATCTCCGCAGCCTCGGTCGCCGACAGGACGATGGCCTGCTTCACCTTGAACGCCTCGCAGATGCCACGCTTCTGCATGTCTCCCAGCTGCACAACAGGGGACCATGTTAGTAGTTCCAAACTCCCTCAGGTACAGGTTAGATACAAAATCGGTGTCACGATGAGCCTACCCCGCCGCTGATGACGTCGATTCCAACAGTGCTGTTCTCTTTGTGGTGCTCGGCTCGGAGCTGGGAGATCAGCTCGGCACTATCCAGGCCAGCATTGTCAGCTATGATTGTTGGGATGGCTTGCAGGGCACGCGAAAAAGCATCAATCGCATGAGATTTCTTCCCAGGGGTCCTCCTTGCAAGTTCATCCACCTCTTTGGACATCACCATCTCAGGCCATCCACCGCCAAATATGACACGTGTGTCATTTACTGTCTGAGAAAGCACACATAGGGCGTCATGCAAGGACCTCTCAGCCTCATCAAGCACATGCTCACTGCAGACAAAAAGTCACATATTCAATGTGTGGCCAAATAAAACAGAGTGACCGAATAATACAATGTTATCACTGCATGATGAGGAGCTGCACCAATAAGACATACCTTGCTCCTCTCAGGACAATGGTGCAAGCTTGCCCCATCGCAACCCCGGAGAAATGAATCAGCCTGTCCTCCCCAATCATAATCTCTTCAATGAGCTTGCAGTGCCCAAGCTTAACAGACTCTGGGTTGTCAAAAGTTGATGCAATATCACCACCCGTGACAAGAGCTAACCGCTCGATGCCCTCAAAGTCAGCATGCTCAACTGCGAGGATGCCAGCATCAGCAAAAAGTTCTTCGGGGAAGTTGTAGATTAGCTGCCTGTTGACAAAGCAGTTGATCCCGTGACCAATGATTTTCTCAACTTTCTCTCTCATTTTCTGCTTTTCAGCAGCTTCAATATCTGCAACCTTAGACATCGAATCCACCCGGACACGTGCCCCATAAATCTTAACTTTATCTGTATCCATAGCAGTGTTCGCAACCAAAATATTAGCATTCTCAATTCGCTTTGGTTGACCAAGGCCAATCTTCTTATCAAGGATGAACCTGCAAAACAGATTCAGATTGTTAAACGGATACCAGTCTGCTTGGAACTGATATATAATATATCAGGGATAAAAGAGAACAAGGTTCCCATAATATAGTTTGTGAAAGAACATACCCTTCGTCCAAAAACGAATCCTTAAGAGATCCTCCAGGTTTCTTCAGAATTTGGATTGATTCCAAGTTGGTGCTACCCTGCCACCAGTGAACAAGTGTGATGATATCAAATCAACATTTTACCAACAGAATGTAACAATGTGAATGAATAATAAAGAACTACTGAACTAGACTTCAAACAACATCCCACATATAGAAAAGATATGGTATGACCAACTTCCCCCAGCCCTTTTTACCTTAAGCCTGAGGACAGCATCAACTGCAAGTTCAGCAAAATACTCCTTGTCCTGGGAGAGAATTTTCGAACTAAGCGTAGTCATGGCGATGTTCATGAGATCTGATCTGAACTTGTCTGCAGCACCAATGAAGGTTTATTGTCAGAAGAATATTCCTGGTGGTGAAATCTTGATACATAAACTATAAAGCATAATGAGTGCAATAAAATTTATACATCTGGCTGAAATTACTGCCAGGTCCCAACTAGGGCAACCAATGATACCAGGTCCTATAAGCTAGTATTCCAGGAAGTAAACATAAAACTTGTTCCACGCAAGTAATAACTAACAGAAGATTACACAGTGCTCAAATATAGTGACGAAATCATATATGAGAAAGTAACTAAATAGGTGACCTGTATTATCTTTGTTGTCCATGGTCTTCTGCAACAAAGCATTTCTGGCGCACTCAGCAGCCATTCTGTAACCTAATAGTTAAGGGAGATGACAAAGCATTAGAGATGTTCACATGTAAGCAAATGATTAGCTAAAAATTTGCAAACAGTTCTACAATGTGTATCTGTTTTCTCTTTTAAATGTCATGTCTATCGTTTCTGCATAAATAATCAAACAAAACAACATAAGAAATGAAAAGCCAAACATGAAATTGAACAGAAAACTAATGGTCGTAGCTCTCCATTGACAAAATGGCATCAATGCAGAAGTGCACTGCTTTCACATTTTGGTTTTTCAGATACTATTTTGTACTTTCAAAATGGCATCAACACAGAAGTTACCTAGACTGAGGGGGCTGCTTTTTAATCATTTAAGCATGACTAATTCAAAAGACAAGTATGTAAGCATGATATCTCATTTTTCAGACTTCACATGTCCGACTGCTCTAAAAAGTGTTGCTATTGTATTATTACTCACCAAGACTCAGTAACATGTATTGAAGTACTCCCTCCGTTTCTAAATATAAGCCTTTTTAGAGATTTCAATACCGACTATATACGGATGTATATAGACATATTTTAAAGTGTAGACTCACTCATTTTGCTCTATATGTAGTCCATATTGGAATCTCTAAAAAGGCTTATATTTAGAAATAGATGGAGTAGTAACTAAGATGTTGCACAATTTTTAAATGTGAGCCTGTTAGGGATAACATTTTAGATAAACTGTGTCTAAAATGAGGATTACCTGCAATAATAGTCATCGGGTGAATCTTCATGTTAACCAACTTCTCAGCCTCCCTCAAAAGTTCTCCAGCCAAAACAACAACAGAAGTTGTTCCATCACCAACTTCATCGTCTTGAACTTTAGAGATGTCTAAGAATCATCATTAAGGACTACATCTTCTTTCAATTAGGGACAACGAACATCCATACAACCAAGTAATCAAACGAGGTCAGAAAAAGGTATAAGAAGCCTATGCTGCCAGATCTAGAAACAAGCATCACCTCAGCATGAACATCACCAAGCAATAGATTCAACCAAAAAGGATACCAACAAGGACCTTGGCAGCAGGGTTGTCGATGTGAAGGGACTTCAAAATGGTAGCCCCATCATTTGTAACAGTGACACTCCGCCCTCGGCCAGTCGACTGAAGGATCTTGTCCTGGATATTAACAAGGTATCGTGTAAGGGAAATACACAAACACTAGCATCTGAATGGCTGCTATCTTTTGTCCAAATGCACATTTCCTCTGAGACCAGCACACACATACCATTCCTTTTGGGCCCAGTGTGGTCTTGACCAAGTCGGCGATCGCCATGGCACCAACGAAAGATGCCTGCCAGGAGATGACACCGAATGAATTAGAAGCCCATATAACAAAGAGGCTGAACGACAATTCGACAAAGCAAGCAATCTACAGCCTCTGCGGTCTAAAAGGAGGTGAGTAAGCCCATTGCACACTGTTGCAAAGCACATTGCAACGGCAACAGAGCATCGGTAAGCCACAGTAACCTACATACAGATCCTATGAAGCAAAGCCACTAGGCGGCGGCGGGGAACGCTCGGGCGCCCGATCTGGTGCTCCGCGAATTAGCCCTTACTCAGCCCTCAGCTGGGAGAGCAGCACCCTGGAACGAACGGACCGACCTAAAGCAACAGTGGAACCGAGCGGATCAGAGAGGGGGGGTTGGGTGGTCGTCTCACCATCCTGGCGCGCTCGCCCTTCTCCTGTATGGCGTCATCCTTGAGCACCCTCTCCATCTGCCCAGCCACAGAGAGAGAGAGAGAGGAAGAAGAAAAAATGTCAGGAACGCATCGCGCTGATCCAGCCACGGAGAAGGGGACTGGGGGGCGGCCGGGCGGAGTACCTCGGGGACGGGTGACGGGTCGAGGCGGGAGGCCGGCGGATCTCGGTCCCGTAGTTCGTCGGGGAGGACGCGGCGGCGGGGCGGCGGCGGCGGAGGCGGGACGGCGGCGGGGAGCAGTGGCGCAGAAGAGAACACAGCTCAAACGGCGCTTCTAGTAGCGACTAGCGCCTTTTAATGTGCGGCCGCGTCGCTCCGCTGGGCCTCCAGTGGACTCGGCCCGCTTCTCTTAGGCGGCTAAAAAAAACCTACCCTAAAAAAACTGTGCAAAAGAGTTCTCTTTTCTCGATTATTAGGCAAACTACAATTCAAAAAAAAAACTACGATATTTTCTAAAAAAAAAAGAGGCAAACTATGACAGCCTTGTACCCTAGGTGTCTAGGGTTTTTGTACTCTGTCGTCTCCTCGTTGGCGTCGGGTTAGTCAGTCTTGTTTCCGTCCCTCTGATCTCATAATAATCCTCTGCCCCGCGACTGCACTCATCGGCCAGATGGCCGCACCATCGTCCTCAAGGAGTCCGAACGGTGCAGCAGGAGGAAAAATGCAAGGGTAGGGCTGAGATCGATCTACAAGGAGCGATGAATATGAAAGACAAAGAGCTTGGTGATATTTTTGTGGGCGAAGAGGAAATCTCGGGTCTCTCCAAATCTGATAGATGGTTGGCGGTTGCAAAGGTGAGCACGAGCAAGTTCTTTGGTGCAGATGCATTCAAAGATACTATGAAATATGCATGGAACTTGGAACATGAACCGGAGGTCGGGGAAGTTGATGACAATTTCTTCGTGATATAGTGCTTTTGCCTAGGCGACTAGAACAATGTCATGCACCAGGGTTCTGTGCATCTTCCGCGGCTTGGTTGTACTTATTGATGAATATGGTGGCAAAAGAAAAACCATGATCAATCAAGCTAGAGCGGGTCAACGTCTGGGCACAGATTGATGATACTTCTAACCTCTAGGTTGCAAGGCATTGTTGATCAGATGGCTCGTAGGGTTGGCCAGGTAAACAATGTGGAGATGAACCCATACAGGGTTTAGGTTTACACCCTTGAACCTTAATGAGAAGGAGCAAAAATTTATGCCAGTTAAGTACGAGAAGATCGGCTTCTTTTGGGAGTTTGCAACATCCTTGGTCATAACCTTCGGCCAGATGATAGAGTATAAGGACTATATGGTGGCGGTAACTGGTAAGAAGGTATTTTTCTAGTGGTCGAAGTGCTATTCGAGGTGGTTTTGTTGCTCTATCCAGGGGCATGCCGTTCAAGGGTGTGTGAGGTTGGGACCGTGGTGATGGCTCGACTGGCACATGAAACATGCCCCGCAAGTGACCTTCAGGGGAGGCAAGCTTGGATGAAGATGGAGAGGACGAGTTGGACGACTCGGCGACTAGCCCATTAAATAATATGTCAGCTCCGGTAGGTGAAGAGAAGGACCAAGAAAGTGTTGCAAAGAAGCTGGACCTTGGTACATGAAATGTGCATGCTAATGTTAAGGATCGGGTTAGAACAAGATGTCACCGGAAAGAAGAACACACAAGAAGCCGCGGCTACCAAGGAAGGGCAATCTGGTGACGGGCTACATGTCCCTCCTCTCCCACCTCAATATGTGAAGTGAAGGGATAGGAAGAAACCAAAACATGGAACTTCACCCTAAAAAGGTTGAATTGTGATGAAAAATTGGCAGGCTCTGGTATGGAGGGATTGGCAGCACATGATAGTTCGAGAGGTACACACGTTATCGCAAAAGACTGCCCCGATTGCTATGCCTATAAAAAACTCAAATAGGTAGCACTATGACAAATAATCTAGCGTTTAGGTTGGGCTTTGATAATTGTTATGTCATAGAGAGTGATGGTTGCAATGGCGGTTTGTCTATGTACTAGAATAATTATGTTACAATCACAATTCCTAGTATCATATTGATATGAAAATTGGAATAGATGGAGAAGAACAATGGCAGCTTACAAATATCTATCGAGAAGATAATACAAGAGAGATAAAACAACTTGGAAACTTATCAAGTTCCAAATATCGGAGTCAGATCTTCCCTGCTATGTATTGGTGATTTCAACGAAGTACTACATCGAAGTGATGTTGGGGTCGGAAGAGGACACCAAGCGAATGAATGACTTTCGAGAAGTGGTGGATGTGACTGGGACCCTAATTCACAAAACCACCACCATTCGTTTTTTCTCTTCATAAAAACACCACTATTGTGCTGACAATTTCAAAAATTACTGATCACTGGATTATCACTGAATTAGAGACGTTTGACAAAAAAACTGACAACTGGGTCCCATGGTCAGGTGCCATGTGGCCAGGACGAGATAACACCACTACTAACAAAAATCACTTAATGGAATCACAGGGAAGAGATCATGTGGAAGTAGTGACCAAGGGTTCAGGGGGATAGCAACACAAAAATCATCAGCAGGCAAGCAGATGGAGGAAGAAGAACAAGATAGGACAACTCACTATGTCTGATGGAATAGTTGTGATGGATGTTCATGAGCTGTATAACCTCATAGTCCATTTCTATAAAAGTTTGTACACTTCTGAAGGGGTAACAGGGATGGACGTGGTCCTTGACAGCGGTAAAGCCATAAAGGTGACGCAAGTGGTGAACTTCAAGCTCGATAAGGATTATGGGGTCGAAGAGGTGAAGGCTGCTCTTTTTCAGATGTTCCCCACAAAGGTGTAGGGCCCTAATGGAAACCCAACACATTTTTCAGTGTCACTAGGATGTTTGTGGGGATGAGGCAACAAAAGCAGTACTAAGCATCCTTAATGGGACCGAGTGTTAGAAAACGTAGTAAAAAAGAAAACAAAAAAGCGCCCTACGATCACCCAGGAACAATATGAAGATGCATATAGGGTTTGGATCAACGATCGTTACCGACTCTGGAGTGCAATGGGAGTAGATGAGTCAGTGTAGATCATAGTTGGAATCCCTCGAACCATTGATGACGATCCAGCAAACCACCCTTGAACGATCCCTCCAACAGAAGATCGATAGCACAACCTCTCTACTTGGTTGCAAGCGTATGAAGGCAACAAGGTTGATGAATATGGCCTTCCCAATGATTCCCCCTCCGAGAACATGGCTTCAGATGGGATCGCGTCGGAATAGAGGCTGGCGATAAAATTATTTTGGGTCTCGCTTCAAGGGTTTCTGAATATGTGGAAATTTATAGGCCATGAATTAGGGAAAATGAGCTACAGGGGGCTCACAAGCCAGGGTGGCACGCGCTACACCCCATGGCGTGCTCTCTTCCTTGTGGGGTCCTTGTGGGTCTTCTCGTCCTCCCCCAAAGTTTGTAGGGTCTCTTTTTGTCCAGAAAAAATTATCAAAAAGTTTTGTCGTGTTTGGACTTCTATAGGTATGGATTTTTTTAGAAATCCAAAAACATTCGAAAACAGAAACTAGCACTGGGCACTAAATTATTATGTTAGCCTAGAAAAATAATATATAATGACATAGAAAGCATATAAAAATGATAATATAATAGCATATAACAATTAAAGATTATAGTTACGTTTGAGATGTATCAACAGTCCGCCTATGCGTTTGGGGTGGATATGGGGGGTCCGGGTGTAGATGCTCCAACTGTCATGTATGTGAGCCATACCCATCTATGCCAACTCATTAATAAATATATGTTTAGATTATACATACTTAGCTTTCGAGTTATGTTTGTGTGTGTGCGTGACACAAGTGAATCATGTTATGTAATCTAAATTATTGTGATGGAGATTGTGTCATTGAGGGTATTTCGGTAACAATGTTTCTCATTACTGATATCATCCTTTTTATAATAACAATGCTCATGATAAGGAAAACAAGATCATCATCAATAAAAATGAGCAAGTCTTAGAGGCATGACTAGGGATCACATTGGTGTTTATGTTTCCACACATGTATTTGGGTTTTTCTATGCATCTCATATCCAAGAACCAACACACTTATAGAACAAAAATATAATTTGATAATGAACATGGAAATATAATAATAGAAATAATTGCCTCTATCGAGGACATAATTCCAACAATTACATGTTTCCTTGTTTATCAAAATATATTAGGAAGTAAGTAGAAGCTTCCTTTTTATAGCATTTGAATTAAATAGATTTAACCAAACGAAGAAGTGTGTAAATATTGTATTCGTCCTTGAGAACACGTGATAATTTACTACCAAATATAAGGTATGTATGGTATATAATTATGAGTCATCAATGATTGCTTGAAATATTGGGGGATGTAAAGAACCTTCCTTAATTTGATGAAATCAAGCTGTTCGACCACAGATAGGATCGGTCGCTCGGGAAAACCCAAAAAAATCAAAAAGAAAGAAGAGAAAGAACTGGGAGTTGGCGCCTACATAACAGGTAGCTTGCTTACCAAGCCGCCCTACTTTTTTCAGTTGAAGACTATCAGGCCTGGAAATGGAAACTTTGGACCCAGACAAATATTCTTATCTGCGGATCTATTCCATGCCGGAATTCGACCCGCTATTAATGTGGGTATTTCAGTTTCCAGAGTAGGATCCGCGGCTCCCGGGACTCTTTCATAGAATTCCAACAATTTCTCCCGCTCCTCAAAAGGATAAGAAATTCATGCTCACTTATACAACACAATCCAGATTTTATTCAAGTCAAGGAATATTTTTAGGTTCTTTTCCTAGATGAAACGGCGCTACTACGGGAATCGCTTTTGCTTTCTTTTCCTCTGGCTACTAAGATGTTTCAGTTCGCCAGGTTGGGGTTCCAGAATCCGCCTATTTTACTAGTCTTCGGAAACGGAAAACCCACTAATTTTTTTCTAGCTATAAGTACCACGAAACAGAAACATCTCAAACAACACATGTACCAAAGAAACGACCAGCTAGCTTGCTTCAAATCTTAAGTAATGGCGCTAACAAAAGTTGCTCTCTTCCTTGCCCTCAACATTGGTCTCATTGCTATTGTGCATGGTAACCCTCCAATGGTTCTTGCACCACCTTTGGTGCCTACCCCACCTGTTGCACCGGCGCCGTCGATTGGTGGTTCCTGCCCAATCAACCCACTAAAGATAACTGTGTGCAGCAATGTGTTGTTGCTACTCAAGCTCCGGATCAATGTGCCGGAGACCGAGCAATGTTGCCCACTGCTTAGTGGGTTGGCTGATCTAGATGCCGCAGTCTGTGTTTGCACTGCCATCAAGGCCAACCTCCTTGGCCTCATCCCCGTCGACATTCCCGTCGACCTGACCCTCCTACTCAACCATTGTAACAAGACATATCCCTCTACTTTCACCTGCTCACCATGAGCCATGATCAACTATACCTCTCCAAAGCATACTCATAATTGCCATGCATGTGAGGCATACCCATCTATGCCAGCTCATTAATAAATTTATGTTTAGATTCTATATTTAGATTTCGAGTTATGTTTGTGTGTTTGACATAAGTGTATCATGCATGTTATGTAATCAAAATTATCAAGATGGAGCTTGTCTCATTGAAGATATTCCCTACAACATATGAGATCATTATAAATAATTCAAAACGTCATCGCAGTTGATTGTTTGAACCATCTATCTATATACGACATATTTATGAATTTTTACAACTGGTTCTATAGTCTATGGAAACATCTATGACATTTGGATCTTACTATGAACCATATGTTGGCAGTTATTTATCATCGATGGTTTAAGAGATTTCTTTGTTCGGTTAGATGTGTTGATTATGTTCATGTGGGGTCCAAACTCTATAAACTAGATGATGTCCTGCATGTTGCTACGCGATTTTGTTGTCGCGAAGATGATAACAATTGAATTCAGTTATCTGCCAAATTTTAATTACATTCAGTGACTATTGTATTTGTTTTATAACATGCATCACCGACACGATGATTTAAACAATTCAAAAGAAAAACAAATTGGAAAGCCCAAGAGCTGGAATAGTTCCTGGCTTCCTGCATGAATCGTCCTTCATGGTCTGCTTTTGAACATAGTCAAAATGGCCATATAAAATGAATAATAGTCAAGATCCAAATCACTCAATATAGTAACACTTTGTAAAAGGAATAATTCAGAATAGTGACCAATTCCATTGTTGTAGTTTATAAGGTGTGCAAACTACAAAAAGATCTCGAGAATCTTAGTGGTCTTAATCACATCATATGCGTCATTGTTTTTTATTTCCTTTTGATTAGTACAAAAATCCACCACTGTTATCACTGGCCAACCGTACAACGACATCCCTTGTAAATCACCCAGAAAGGGTTTCCCCCCGCTTTGTATTTCAAAGCAACCACCACGATACAGCCAAAGATAGGTGCTGGGGCGGAAGCAGCACAGTCACGCCAAAAAGAAACGGAGGAGAAAACATAAAAGAAACAAATGCCAAGAACGGCGGATCAACGAAAAACGAAGAAGCCCCGCGACCGCTGCGCCCACCGGAGAACTCCCGCCAAGCTCCACGACTCCGGAATGCCGGCACCAAGCAACACCTCCAAGAAGGGATGCAACGACGACGATGCTCCTGCGAAGGGTTTCCCCCGGTACGCGGCGAGGTGATAGGAAGGGTCGCCCCGACGCCTTCCAGGAAGGACTGACGACACCCACAGGCGCCACCACACCGGTGTCGGCCAAACCGACAGGGATTTCTTCCGATCCCAACCCACCCCTTAGGGGCTTCGGAGCTCGCCACCAAACCGACCACCACCCTGCGCCAACACGGACTTGATGCTTCCACGCCGTCTCACCACGACACCACGAAGTAGGGTCTGCACAATGATGAGGAGGAGGCGGGACTAGGGTAGCAGCACCGTCGGTACGCGGGAGGGCTCAACATCCACCGTCAACGATGGTAACCAATCGGACGCAATAGCAGGGGCAAATCAGACCCGTGAGCAGACAGGTCCGGCCGGGCGCTCATATGCCCGTAAAGCCCCCGCCTTCGCGCTGCAGAATACGTGCCAACGGCGCCGCCGCCCATCGTCCGAGCCGCTCCACCTCATCACCGCGTAGAGAGCAGTGAGGCAACGCCAAGACCGGCCCGCTAGGACCTTGATGGGGCCCATAGGGCCTAGATCTGGGCCAGGTTCATGCCGCCGGCCGACCTGCGCCATCCCGCCGCCCCGCCGCCAAAGGGCGTCGCCACCACCGCGACAGGTCGCCGCCAGCCGCCACCAGGCCGATGGGCCGCCGTAGGCCAAGGAACACCGCCACCGGAAACGCCGCACGAATCGAGAATCTGCGTCGGGGATGAGCAGGGGGCCGCCACCGCCAGCCAGACCACGGCGCCGCGGGCAGCGCCCGACCGCGCCGGCCGGTGGCAGCGGCAGGAGGAGGAGGTACGGGACGGACTAGACGGTGCGGTAGGGGAGCCGCCCCGGTCTTCCTGCCCGAGGGGGCGATGCGGGGGGGGGGGGGGTACGGGGAGGAGGAGGGAAGGGGGAGTGGGACGGGGGAGGCGCTGGGGCGCCCGCGCCGGCGGCCGGCGGCTGTAGGAGGCCGACGGCGGCGGGGGGAAACCCTAGCGGGAGGATGAGAGGAGCTCTAGGAGTCGCGGGACCGGAATCCCCAACCCTTCTCCCCCATCCCCTGTGAATCCACATATCGATCCTGGCTTACGCGTATAGTCGAATCAACCAAACTGCAAATCAAAATGGACAAACGAATCAAATGTTACCAACACATGTACCTCGCTGGGGAGAAGGCAGTTTGCCCCAATAATCGGTAACATAGTGGAAATAATCGATTGAAAAGATGAGCTCACTTGTGTGCCCTTGCTTGGCGGAAGGCGTTGGGATAGAGGCGCCTGCGGAGGGTGGTGAGAAGAAGATGCAGACTACTCCACACGTGCATGCCTCTACCACCACGTATAACATGGAATCCCGACACCCACCAACACTGTTATTGCTGCCTCCTCGCAGCCCCTTCTTCCTCCTTGCACTGCCTCACACAGCTCACACAACTCTCTTTTCTCTCTGCCATGGTTTCTCACAAGAAGTCAAGAACACAAGAAAACACACGCACGCACAGACACACATGGGTCAAGGAAAAACACAATAGCTTTGTCGAGAGACACCTTCCTTGGTGAGCCATGACTACATTGTGTTTCCAGCCCTCACGGCGGCCTTAAATTTTTTCTCGTTCATCTATTTTCTTTATAACCTTTTTCTCATTCATCTGTTGAACTTACTAGCAAAAGGGACCGTGCGTTGCAATGGGGCATTAATATTTATAGCACAAGACCAATTGTGTTAAATGCCACGCATGTGCTTCACTATGGAGCAAATGGCAATTGCCATGAATTACAATTGATCGGAAAATTCAATTTAGTTAAAACTTGACAATTAAAATGAGTGCGTTATGATGGAAAAAGAGGTGAGGAAGACCTCCAAGTGAAAAGGCGAGGAATGTATTCATAGTCATAGAGCATATCTGATTCGTTTTTTGTAGTATGGGTTCCTTATTCATAGTCATAGGCTTGAAACGATCTCTTCGTTAGTCACCAATGAATCAGCAACTTAATTAATTATATATGAGCTAAATATCAGATTAGTTTAATATGAAGTAATACGTTGTGAAGAAAGGAAGCATGTCCAAAAATTTAACAACGGGGCAATTTTCTTGCATTTCAGTTTGTATGTGACAAGAAACAAATGAGATTTATGAAAAAGTGGGAATAAGCTACGCCAAGACTACTTAGCTAAAAGATTTATTTTGGAGTTGTTCAACTGGTCAATCTATCGTGTTCCTCTCATCTTATTGGAGCACTTGCCTTTATTGTGTTCCTGAATTAGCACAAGATCAACAGATGCAGCATGCATTTGCCAATATGCATTCATACCATAGTGTACTGCCACCTAAGTAAAGTTAGCTGGTAGATCCTGCTGATCGGGTTGAACAACCAAAAAGAAATTGAGATGAGAGTCCCGTGATCACATGACCCGACAGAAAAAAATAGGCCTTCAAGATGCACCTGAATCGTTCGTGCAGCCAAGCTGCTGAGCCAAGACCCGTCTCCAGTCGCAAGCCGGCATTGTCCAGGAGCCGCGGTCATATCCAGTCGCGAGCAGGGAATGTCTACGCGCCATGAATGATCCAATGGTGTTGGTATTTTGTCCTACGACAGTGGAATTCAGCGAGGTGCTTATACCGAAATACCAATATTACTGACCACTGGAATCAAAGTATTGTTTCTTACTTTGAATTTAAATCTGTCTAAGCTTTTGCACATGAATCATATAACTTATACTACTTCACATCATGAATTTCCCACTAAATCAAAGAAGCCAATGGTTAGTATGACTACCCAGAAAATTAATTTCCGTTAAAGAACTTATTAAACTATAGAAGTGAACGGTTCTGTGTCTGGGATCCGATGGGGCAGCCTCTTCCAGTTCCATGTCTTTTTTGTTTCGTCCTCCTGTACATATTCCCTGCAGCTTATTGTGGGTGCTCATCATGCCAATAATTTGTACTTAGAGATGAGATGCATGCTGTCAGACTCAAAACTTTTTGATGGAAGTGATAAATACTCTAATTTTGACAAAATATGATGCCATTCGCGTCTGCTGCCTTTAAATACCAATCTGAATTTAACCATATCTGCTATTTGATCTGCAACATACAGGCGTATGGCCGCTCAACACTAATTCCCCTAGACTCTCAGCCGCAGCCGCCACACTCGTCTCTAGGTCTCCTCATCCTTTGACCCCCACCGTCGCCATCTCTGCCTCTGCCATGCTGCCTTCATCATTGCGGTGGAGCACGCGACGACTAAAGTGCCGGAAGCCTTCCTAGCGGTGGTTGGCTGTCAGAGTGTTAAGCCTGTGTTCCCATTGCTATCCTATGGGTTTGAGCATGACCAAGGCTAATAGGCTACTGAGTTCCATCACAATTGGTAGCGCATCATGCTTATGTACATTAAGAAACCATACAAAATACAGAAAACAAATACAACCTGAAAGGTTTAAAAAGGCCAAAGAAGCATTAAGGAGACTAATTAATTAGGAAACTTGCAGACATATGACAGATCAGATGAGGCTAACTCAATTTTCCAAATTTCTTGCAACAGTGATTTATGTTTGAAGACGTTACACAGGTGGTGGTGATCGATACTACGCAGGGGATTCATGTAGAAACACCTAAACCAATGATTGAAAATTGGTACCTCGGTTGGAGTTGAGTGGACGGCGTTCGGCGAAGTAGTCGAGATTGGAACCTCGACTAGAACTCGAGCGGATGGTGGTCCAGCGAATTAGGCGAGATTGGAAGCTCCGGACGCTAGTATGGCACTTTCAAGCACCGTAACTTGTGATTGCTCGGGGTTTGGGGGGTCGAGACCTTTTTATGGCAGCGAGGGGATCGGATGAAATCCGAGTCAGGTACCACCCCATGGCTGCGTGCTCAGGTGGTTTCGTTATCCTGCACGGACAGGACACAAGGACTATGATCCAAGTCGGATGGAGATGGAGGAGGCCGAGAGGCGGACTACGACGGAGCGGTGAGCGGCTGCCGGATCGGCACGCTCTGGTTCGAGGCGCAGGGCCGGCGGTCGCCATTGAGAGGACATCGCCCTCCACCCAGTGCGTCACGGTGGGCTCTTCCTACCACTCATCTCGCTCACCGCCGTCCTCGCCGCGGAGGTCCTCCTCGCCAACTCCCCTCGCTGCAGTCGTGCTCCTCGATGCCAGAGCCATCAGCTGCGCCGACCCGTCAAGTGAGGTAGAGAAGAGAATGTGGATTAGGATAGGGTTGGCTGGAGGTGGAGCAGGCTGGGAGATGAAAGGCGGCGGAGCGGTGATCCAGGCACTTGGGCAACGAAGCGATGAGGCGGATCGGGAGGCGCTGAGGAGGAAGAAGATGAGCGAGCGGATCGTGGTCGGTCCGGCTTCTAAGTTGTTTTTTTATTGACAAAACTCGTACCTGTACGAAATAAAAGGAAACAATCTTTCCCTTTTTTGGAAACAAAGCATCGTTATGTGAACCGGTTGGTGCCAGTTGCCTTCTTCTATGCGAGTAGGGTTGGACTCCCCGGTATCACAATTTATTTATTTTAACCCAAATGCGATTTTCTTTTTTAGGTGCAACAGAAAACGGGAAGACGTACAAAAACATAGACGTGGACCAAAAAACGTACGAAAAATAAAGATGTGAACAAAAAAGTTGGAGAAACAATCCTGTCTTTAATATTAAAGAAAGATATAGCTAATACAAAGGGACTTGCACGCATAGCCTAGCCGGCTACTAACACCATGTACACAGGTCATTCATGCCACTAACCAACTAACCCACGCACTACCACGTGACATATATAGCAATCAATCCAAACAATTAAAAAAACTAACCCACACACTAACAGAACCAATGCATCTCCTCCTAAAATCTCTTTAGGAGTCATGACTCCCCGGTAACACAATTTATTTATTTTAACCCAAATGCGATTTTCTTTTTTAGGTGCAACAGAAAACAGGAAGACGTACAAAAATATAGACGTGGACCAAAAAACGTACGAAAAATAAAGATGCGAACTAAAAAGTTGGAGAAACAATCCTGTCTTTAATATTAGAGAAAGATATAGCTAGTACAAAGGGACTTACACGCATAGCCTAGCCGGCTACTAACACCATGTACACAGGTCATTCATGCCACTAACCAACTAACCCACGCACTACCACGTGACACATATAGCAATCAATCCAAACAATTAAAAAAAACTAACCCACGCACTAACAGAACCAATGCATCTCCTCCTAAAATCTCTTTAGGAGTCATGACTCCCCGGTAACACAATTTATTTATTTTAACCCAAATGCGATTTTCTTTTTTAGGTGCAACAGAAAACAGGAAGACGTACAAAAATATAGACGTGGACCAAAAAACGTACGAAAAATAAAGATGTGAACAAAAAAGTTGGAGAAACAATCCTTTCTTTAATATTAAAGAAAGATATAGCTAGTACAAAGGAACTTGCACGCATAGCCTAGCCGGCTACTAACACCACGTACACAGGTCATTCACGCCACTAACCAACTAACCCACGCACTACCACGTGACACATATAGCAATCAATCCAAACAATTAAAAAAACTAACCCACGCACTAACAGAACCAATGCATCTACTCCTAAAATCTCTTTAGGAGTCATGACTTGCCTCCAATGTACGTTGCAAGTAGCCCCCAGTTCAAGAATTCATCCGATTAACCAGTTAACTTGTTGATTAATGCCTACTCATAGGATCATTGAGTAGCTGATAAACTGATAAATCGCCCGATTAATTGATCAAATGGCCGGTTAATTTACCGATCAGCCCATTAATCTCCTACTCGCTAGCCAGCTGAGCAGCTACCGGTTAACGATTTTCTCAACAATGCAAGTAGCTAACAAACTCTCATGCAGCTAACTATGCCTGGTACTTGCACGGCCAAGTCCAGCAGCCTCCTCAACGGCCACAAGACTCAACCCAACCAGTATCCATGATATTGTATAGCCCATCATGCTCCAGTATCTAGCATGTCCTGCGCTTCTCGCGACCTTGCCGTATCTCACAACATCATCGGCATCTCACCGTGCTCGCCGCATCGCACAACAGCCTGACATATCACCTCCTTCGCGCACACAACCAAAGATTTATTGGCCTATACCACTCTACTATTGTTTAAACTACATGCACGTAGCAAAACTAAATATGCGGATACAGGAATCAAGATTAAATCTAACATTTCCCCTCATAGTCTTGATTCTCCAATCTCCACGTAGCTTCACTTTGCCTTGAACGACACCATCGCAGGGACGATCACCGTACACATTCTTGTCGTGGACGACGTCATCGCGGCGCCGGTCACCATACCGCCTTGCCGCATGCAGCGGCCACCTCTTGATGTGGACGACGCCATCATAGCGCCGATCACAACATCATCTTTCTATGGACCACGCCATCACAACGCTGGTCACCACGCACCTTGCCGCAACATCACACTGCAACAGTTGTTGGCTTCGCACGAGCTATGCATGATGACGATGGCATTGCACCACCGCCGTCGGCATCGCACCGCATCTCCTTGAAATGGCATCACATCATCGTCATAGCAGCATCACACCATCGTCTCCTCCTAGTAGCATCACATCGCAACCGGCCACCGGCGACATCGCGTCGCCGACGTCCTAGACCTCACATGGAATCCGCCGTTCGCCGTCCTCGACACGAATCGACATGGATCTAATGCCAATTGTTGGCACTGCCTCCTCTTGAGTGGTGAGAGGAAGAATAAGGGTGCTGCGAGAGGAGGCAGTGCCGCCAAACACGACAGCGACCGATGCGTTGGATCCGGGAGCCTTGACGTCATGCAGGATGGGATGACGTATCCAGGTCGGACGGCGGCGAGTGGCGCCGTGGCGTCAGACGCTTCATATTTGACCATGATGCGGTGCACTATGTTGCTCAGCGGCGATGTGGAAGGCTTTAGGATCGAGGTGTCAGTGAAGGGTGGTGAGCACATGACAAGAAGGCAGACGACCCCATATGTGCTAGCCTCTGCTGCGAGATATAACGCAAACTCCTCGGCGTGCATCAATTCAACATAGTAGCGAGCGATGTGCTGGAGTCGAAAGCCTCGACGTCGGCCTGGATGGGACGGAGTCAATGGGTTGGACGCTAGTGAGCAGCGTGGTGGGGTCCGACACTGACAGACTATGTCGGCGTCCCGGAACTAAGGCTGATTGTATTGGGGTGTATCATATACTAGTATCATGCATATGATACTAGTGTATGATACTACATCCGCAATGCATAATATCATATGTTGTATCATAGAGGGCTATATTTATTACCATGCATGACACAAAGTAGCACATCATTTAATATGATACGGTATCATGATATGATACTCAAGCATCTCTTTCTTTATTTAATTCTTTGTCACCTCATCAAAAGTGCTTAGTTGACATGCATGATACTACCTATAATACTGCCATTACGGTCAGCCTAATAACGGCAAAGATCGTCAGGTGGGAGATCGATGGGATATCCATGTGGTCTTGTCGACCGTCACTACTACTGATTGGTGTGGTGGATTCGGCGGTTGAAGATCTTATATCGAGGAAGGTGCAAAATAGAAGATGAATATGAGTAGGAAATTCAAACGGCAAGGGAATAACTAATGTTCATTAACTATGTGAACTTGGGAAGATGGAGATAAAACGATGCATCTCCGCGGCTCTTCAGAACTCCTTGTTTTTTTTCTTGAGGGGTAAACCAAGCTTTTATTCATCAAAGACTATATGATGTGGGATAAAATTCGGGTCATGGGGTTGGCTAAACCAAACGTGACGCCCCAGACCTAATGAAAGTGAATGCTTGGCTAGACTATGTGCTTCTAAGTTGGTAGCACGACCTTTGAAAACAAAATTGCAACAAGATGAATCTAACTGAAGTCTAATTTCATTGATGATAGCACCGCAGGTGCCCAAGCTGCCCTTATTGATAGCACCAATCACTTGTTGTGCATCCAAAGCAATTACAAACTGATTGAGGTGTAGATCTGCTGCTAGTGCCAACCCTTCACGATAGGCTATAGTTTCGCGCTGCCGGGTCATCTAGTCCGCCAATGACCATAGTAGAACTCCCCAGAAAAGCAAGTGTGTTGTCCCTGCAGACTGCAGCTGCAGTACCTCTGCTGCCTCGTCGGCATCCAGCGTCTACATTGATTTTCACGTACCCCTGGGGAGGAGCTTTTGGTCTCTGGCTCGCTGCTGCCACTATTGGTTCTGCTTGGGGCACCTGCTGGTTCCCCCTGATAGCATCTAATTCATTGATGAATTTGTTAACAAAAGTGTAGATCATATGCAGACTTTGGAAAATCCCTTCGTGAATTGCTTTACGTCTTGCGGCCCATAATGCCCAGAGTGTAACCGAAAGCTTCACAAAATCTTTATGTGATAATGAGTCCATCAATGTGAATACCACTATTTTGCATTCGGTTCAGTTGTTGTAGCCATTATTTGAGCCAACTCCTCATCAACCAACGATCACGTACAACGAGACATGGTGCACTCTAATACGTTCATTTTGCGTCATGTTTTTCTACTGTTATTTATTATGTTTTGAGCCATTATTTTACTTTATGATATAATTCTTATGCGGTTTCTCTCTTATTTTGCAAATTTCACATGAAGAGGGAGATTGCCGGCAGCTAAAATTCAGGACCGGAAAGGGCTACATTAGAAATACCTATTCTGCACAACTCCAAATGACCTCAAAATTGGCAGGGAATTATTTTAGAGTATATAAAATTTATTGCTGAAAGAAACATCAAACTATGACAACCTTGTACCCTAGGCGTCTAGGGTTTTTATACTCCGTCGTCTCCCTGGCGGCATTGAGTTAGTTAGTCTTGTTTCTGTCCCTGATCTCATAATAGTCCCCCACCCCGCGACTGCACTCGTCGTCCAGATGGCCGCATCATCGTCCTCAAGGAGTCCGGACGGTGCAGCGGGAGGAAAAGGCAAGGGTGGTGTTGGAATCGATCTAGAAGATGCGATGAAGCCGAAGACGAAGAGCTTGATGACATTTTTGTGGCTGAAGAGGAAATCTCGGGTCTCTCCAAATCTGCTAGATGGTTAGCGGTTGATGAGGTGAACACGAACAAGTTCTTTGGTGCAGATGCATTCAAGGATACTATGAAATATGCATGGAACTTGGCACATGAACCAGAGATCACGGAAGTTGATGACAATCTCTTTGTGATTCAGTGCTTTTGCCTAGGCGAATAGAACAAGGTCATGCACCAGGGTCTGTGAATCTTCCGCGGTTTGGTTGTACTTATTGATGAATATGGCGGCAAAAGAAAAACCATGATTATTCAAGATGGAGCAAGTCAATGTCTGGGCACAGATTGATGATACTCCGAACCTCTAGGTTGGAAGGCATTGCTGATCAGATGGCTCGTAGGATTGGCCAGGTAAACAACATGGAGATGAACCCATCCAGGGTTTAGGTTTAGACCCTTGAACCTTAATGGGAAGGAGCAATTTTTATGCTAGTTAAGTACGAGAAGATCGGCTTATTTTGTGGAGTTTGCGGCATCCTTGGTCATAACCTAAGACGAGGTTCATGGGCTAGATGATAGAGAATATGAGGACTATATGATGTGGGTAACTGGTAAGAAGGTCATTTTCTAGTGATCGGAGTGCTAGTCGAGGTGGTTTTTCTGCTCTGGCCAGGGGCATGCCGTTCAAGGGTGCGTGAGGTCGGCACCGTGGTGGTCGCTCGACTGGCACATGAAACATGCCCCGCAAGTGACTTTCAAGGAAGGCAAGCTTGGATGAAGATGGAGAGGATGAGTTGGACGACTCGATGACTAGCCCATTAAAGAATACGTCAGCTCCGGTAGGTGAAGAGAAGGACAAGGAAAGTGTTGCAACGAAGTTAGACCCTCGTACATAAAATGTGCATGCTAATGTTAAGGATCATGATGTCACCGGAGAGAAGAACATGCAAGAAGCTATGCCAAGGAAGGGCATGGTGACGGGCTGCATGTCCCTCTTCTCCCATCTCAATATGTGAAGTGAAGGGATAAGAAGAAACCAAAACAGGGAACTTCACCCTAAAAAAGATGAACTCTGATGAAAAATTGGCAGGCTTCGGCGTTTAGGTTGGGCTTTGATAATTGTTATGCCGTAGGGAGTGATGGCCGCAATGGCGGTTTGGCTATGTACAAGAATAATTATATTACAATGAAATTGATTCACTATTCCTAGTATCATATTGATATGGAAATTAGAATATATGGAGAAGAACAATGGCAGCTTACAAATATCTATGGAGGAGCTAATACAAGGGAGAGAGAAAACTTGGAAACTTCTCGAGTTCCTGAGATTGAGTCAGATCTTCCCTACTATGTATTGGTGATTTCAATGAAGTACTACATCAGTGTGAGGTTGGGGTCGGCAAGAGGGACACCAAGTAAATGAATGACTTTCGAGAAGTAGTGGATGTAATTGGGACCCTAATTCATAGACCACCACCACCATCCGTTTGTTTTCTTAAAAAAACACCACTATTGTGCTAACAATTTCAGAAAATACTGGTCACTGGATTATCACTGAATTAGAGACGATGTTTGACAAAAAAACTGACATCTGAGTCCCATGGTCAGGTGCCATGTGGCCAGTATGAGATAATGTCGCTAAAAAAATTTCACTGAATGGAATCATAAGGAAGAGATCATGTGGAAGCAGAGATCAAGGGTTCAGGGGATAACAACACAAAAATAATCAGCGGGCAAGCACATGGAGGAAGAAGAACAAGATAGGACAACTCGCTATGTCTGATGAGTTGTGACGGATGTTCACGTGCTGCATAACCTCATAGTCCATTTCTGTAAAACTCTATACACTTTTGAAGGGGCAACAGGGACGGACGTGGTCCTTGATAGTGTAACGGTAAAGATGACACAAGTGGTGAACTTCAGGCTCGATAAGGAGTATGAGCCCGTAGAGGTGAAGGTTGTTCCTTTTCATATGCTCCCCACAAAGGTGTCGGACCCTAGAGGAAGTCTATCACATTTTTCAGTGTCACTAGGATGTTTGTGGGGATGAGGCAACAAAAGCAGTACTAAGCATCCTTAATGGGATGGGGTGTTGGAAAACGTAGTAGAAAACAAAAAAATCGCCCTACGATCACCTAGGAACAATATGAAGATGCATATAGGGTTTGGATCAATGATAATTACCAACTCTGGAGTGCAACAGAAGTAGACGAGTTGGTGTAGATCGTACTTGGAGTCCCTCGAACCATTGATGATGACACTTCAAACCGTAGACATAGTGGCAACACAAGTAGAAATAGTAACGGAATATTTTTTGGGGGGGGTATTGTTTGGAAATTATGGCAAACAAAGAAGGCAAAAATTCAAAAGGCAACTAGACAAGAAAATAGAAACAAGCAAAATAGAAGTGTTTCTGCGAAGGCACCTGATTTGGTACATGATGACTCCCCTGTTGGGGAACGTAGCATAAATTCAAAATTTTCCTACGTGTCACCAAGATCTATCTATGGAGAAACCAGCAACGAGGGGAAGGAGAGTGCATCTACATACCCTTGTAGATCGCTAAGCGGAAGCGTTCAAGAGAACGGGGTTGAAGGAGTCGTACTCATCGTGATCCAAATCACTGGAGATCCTAGTGCCGAACGGACGGCACCTCCGCGTTCAACACACGTACAGCCCGGTGACGTCTCCCATGCCTTGATCCAGCAAGGAGAGAGGGAGAGGTTGAGGAAGACTCCATCCAGCAGCAGCACAACGGCGTGGTGGTGATGGAGGAGCGTGGCAATCCTGCAGGGCTTCGCCAAGCACCGCGGGAGAGGAGGAGTAAGAGAGGTAGGGCGCGCCAATAGAGGGAGAAACTCATATCTTGGGCAGCCCCCAAGCCTCAAGTATTTATAGGGGGAGGGGAGGGGCTGCGCCCCCTCTAGGGTTCCCTCCCCAAGGGTGGCGGCAGCCCCCAGATGCCATCTGGGTGGCGGCCAGAGGGGGAGAGAGGGGAGGCGCGCCTGGGGTGGGCCTTAGGGCCCATCTGCCCTAGGGTTTGCCCCCTCCCACTCTCCCTTGCGCCTTGGGCCCCTTGTGGGGGGCGCACCAGCCCACCTGGGGCTGGTTCCCTCCCACACTTGGCCCATGCAGCCCTCCGGGGTTGGTGGCCCCACTTGGTGGACCCCCGGGACCCTCCCGGTGGTCCCGGTACGTTAACGGAAAAACCCGAAACTTTTCCGGTGACCAAAACAGGACTTCCCATATATAAATCTTTACCTCCGGACCATTCCGGAACTCCTCGTGACGTCCGGGATCTCATCCGGGACTCCGAACAACATTCGGTAACCACATACAAACTTCCTTTATAACCCTAGCGTCATCGAACCTTAAGTGTGTAGACCCTACGGGTTCGGGAACCATGCAGACATGACCGAGACGTTCTCCGGTCAATAACCAACAGCGGGATCTGGATACCCATGTTGGCTCCCACATGTTCCACGATGATCTCATCGGATGAACCACGATGTCAAGGACTCAATCGATCCCATATACAATTCCCTTTGTCTAGCGGTATTGTACTTGCCCGAGATTCGATCGTCGGTATGCCGATACCTTGTTCAATCTCGTTACCGGCAAGTCTCTTTACTCGTTCCGTAACACATCATCCCGTGATCAACCCCTTGGTCACATTGTGCACATTATGATGATGTCCTACCGAGTGGGCCCAGAGATACCTCTCCGTTTACACGGAGTGACAAATCCCAGTCTCGATTCGTACCAACCCAACAGACACTTTCGGAGATACCTGTAGTGCACCTTTATAGCCACCCAGTTACGTTGTGACGTTTGGTACACCCAAAGCATTCCTACAGTATCCGGGAGTTGCACAATCTCATGGTCTAAGGAAATGATACTTGACATTAAAAAAGCTTTAGCATACGAACTACGATCTTTGTGCTAGGCTTAGGATTGGGTCTTGTCCATCACATCATTCTGCTAATGATGTGATCCCATTATCAACGACATCCAATGTCCATGGTTAGGAAACCTTAACCATCTATTGATCAACGAGCTAGTCAACAGAGGCTTACTAGGGACATGGTGTTGTCTATTTATCCACACATGTATCTGAGTTTCCTTTCAATACAATTATAGCATGGATAATAAACGATTATCATGAACAAGGAAATATGATAATAACTAATTTATTATTGCCTCTAGGGCATATTTCCAACAGTCTCCCACTTGCACTAGAGTCAATAATCTAGTTCACATCGCCATGTGATCAACATTGATAGGTCACATCGCCATGTGACCAACATCCAAAGAGTCTACTAGTGTCTTAAACTAGTTCACATCACCATGTGATTAAGTCTCAATGAGTTCTAGGGTTTGATCATGTTTTTGCTTGTAAGAGAAGTTTTAGTCAACGGGTCTGCAACATTCAGATCCGTATGTACTTCGCAAATTTCTAAGTCATGTTGTAAATGCTGCTTCTACGCTCCACTATACGTATCCGGTTTGCTACTCAGAGTCACTCGGATAGGTGTTAAAGCTTGCATTGACGTAACCCTTTACGCCGAACTCTTTATCACCTCCATAATCGTGAAACATGTCCTTATTTACTCCAAGGACAATTGTGACCGCTGTCCAATGATCCATTCCTGGATCATTCTTGTACCCCTTGACTGACTCATGGCAAGGCACACTTCCGGTGCGGTACACAGCATAGCATACTATAGAGCCTACGTCTGAAGCATAGGGGACGACCTTCGTCCTTTCTCTCTTTTCTGCCGTGGTCGAGCTTTAAGTCTTAACTTCATACCTTACATCTCAGGCAAGAACTCCTTCTTTGACTGATCCATCTTGAACACCTTCAAGATCATGTCAAGGTATATGCTCATTTGAAAGTACCATTAAGTGGTTTTGATCTATCCTCATACATCTTGATGCTCAATGTTCAAGTAGCTTAATCCAGGTTTTCTATTGAAAAACACTTTTCAAATAACCCTATATGCTTTACAGAAAATTCTACATCATTTCTGATCATCAACATGTCAACAATATATACTCATCAGAAATTCTATAGTGCTCCCACTCACTTCTTTGGAAATACAAGTTTCTCATAAACTTTGTATAAACCCAAAATCTTTGATCATCTTATCAAAGTACATATTCCAACTCCGAGATGCTTACTCCAGTCCTTAGAAGGATCGCTGGAGCTAGCATACCTTTTAGCATCCTTAGGATCGACAAAACCTTTCTGATTGTATCACATACAACCTTTCCTTACGAAAACTAGTAAGGAAACTCGTTTTGTCATCCATCTGCCAGATTTCATAAATGCAGCTTGTGCTAACATGATTCCGACGGACTTAAGCATCGCTACGGATGAGAAAATCTCATCGTAGTCAACTCCTTGAACTTGTGAAAAACTCTTCGCCACAAGTCGAGCTTCATAGACGGTGAAATTACCGTCCACGTCCGTCTTCTTCTTAAAGATCCATTTATCTCAATGGCTTGCCGATCATCGGGCAAGTCCACCAAAGTCCATGCTTTGTTATGATACATGGATCCTATCTCGGATTTCATGGCTTCTAACCATTTGTCGGAATTTGGGCCCACCATCGCTTCTCCATAGCTCGTAGGTTCATTGTTGTCTAGCAACATGACCTTCAAGACAAGATTACTGTGCCACTCTGAAGTGGTACGCATCCTTGTCACCCTACGAGGTACGGTAGTGACTTGATCCGAAACTTCATGATCACTATCATAAGCTTCTACTTCAATTGGTGTAGGTGCCACAGGAACAACTTCCTATGCCCTGCTACACACTAGTTGAAGTGACGGTTCAATAACCTCATCAAGTCTCCACCATCCTCCCACTCAATTCTTCGAGACAAACTTTTCCTCGAGAAAGGACCCGATTCAAGAAACAATCCCTATTGCTTTCGGATCTGAATTAGGAGGTATACCCAACTGTTTTGGGTGTCCTATGAAGATGCATTTATCCGCTTTGGGTTCGAGCTTATCAACCTGAAACTTTTTCACATAAGCGTCGCAGCCCCAAACTTTTAAGAAACGACAACTTAGGTTTCTCCAAACCATAATTCAAACGGTGTCGTCTCAACGGAATTACGTGGTGCCCTATTTAAAGTGAATGTGGTAGTCTCTAATGCCTAACCCATAAACGATAGTGGTAATTCGATAAGAGACATCATGGTACGCACCATATCCAATAGGGTGCAACTATGATGTTCGGACACACCATCACACTATGGTGTTCCAGGCGGTATTAATTGTGAAACAATTTCCACAATGTCTTAATTGCGTGCCAAAGCTCGTAACTCAGATACTCATCTCTATGATCATATCATAGACATTTTATCCTCTTGTCACGATGATCTTCAACTTCACTCTGAAATTACTTGAACCATTCAATAATTCAGACTTGTGTTTCATCAAGTAAATATACTCAGTATCTACTCAAATCATCCGTGAAGTAAGAACATAACGATATTCACTGCATGCCTCAGCACTCATTGGACTGCACACATCAAAATGTGTTGCTTCCAACAAGTTGCTATCTTGTTCCATTTTACTGAAAACGAGGCTTTCAGTCATCTTGCCCATGTGGTATAATTTGCATATCTCAAGTGATTCAAAATCAAGTGAGTCCAAACGATCCATCTGCATGGAGTTTCTTCATGCGTATACACCAATAGACATGGTTCGCATGTCTCAAACTTTTCAAAAACGAGTGAGTCCAAAGATCCATCAACATGGAGCTTCTTCATGCGTTTTATACCAATATGACTTACATGGCAGTGCCACAAGTAAGTGGTACTATCATTACTATCTTATATCTTTTGGCATGAAAATGTGTATCACTACTATCGAGATTCAATAAACCATTCCTTTAGGTGCAAGACCACTGAAGGTATTATTCACATAAATAGAGTAACCATTATTCTCCTTAAATGAATAACCGTATTGCAACAGACATAATCCAATCATGTCTATGCTCAACGCAAACACCAAATGACAATTATTCAGGTTTAATACTAATCTTGATGGTAGAGGGAGCGTGCGATGTTTGATCACATCAATCTTGGAAACACTTCCAACACATATCGTCAGCTCACCTTTAGCTAGTCTCCGTTTATTCCGTAGCTCTTTATTTCGAGTTACTAACACTTAGCAACCAAACCGGTATCTTAATACCCTGGTGCTACTAGGAGTACTAGTAAAGTACACATTAACATAATGTATATCCAATATACTTCTATCGACCTTGCCAGCCTTCTCATCTACCAAGTATCTAGGGTAATTCCGCTCTAGTGACTGTTCCCCTCATCAAAGAAGCACTTAGTCTCGGGTTTGGGTTCAACCTTGGGTTTCTTCACTGGAGCAGCAGCTGATTTGCCGTTTCATGAAGTATCCCTTCTTGCCCTTGCCCTTCTTGAAACTAGTGGTTTCACCAACCATCAACAATTGATGTTCCTTCTTGATTTCTACTTTCGCGGTGTCAAACATCGCGAATACCTCAAGGATCATCATATCTATCCCTGATATGTTATAGTTCATCACGAAGCTCTAGCAGCTTGGTGGCAATGACTTTGGAGAAACATCACTATCTCATCTGGAAGATAACTCCCACTCGATTCAAGTGATTGTTGCACTCAGACAATCTGAGCACAAGCTCAACGATTGAGCTTTTCTCCCTTAGTTTGCAGGCTAAGAAAATCGTCGGAGGTCTTATACCTCTTGACGTGGGCACGAGCCTGAAATCCCAATTTCAGCCCTCGAAACATCTCATATGTTCCGCGACGTTTCGAAAAACGTCTTTGGTGCCTCAACTCTAAACCGTTTAACTGAACTATCACGTAGTTATCAAAACGTGTATGTCCGATGTTCGCAACATCCACAAACGACGTTTGGGGTTCAGCACACTGAGCGGTGCATTAAGGACATAAGCTTTCTACTGTCCGCATAATCGCTACTGTCAACTTTCAACTATATTTTCTCTAGGAACATATCTAAACAGTGGAACTAAAGCGCGAGCTTACGACATAATTTGCAAAGATCTTTTGACTATGTTCAGGATAATTAAGTTCATCTTATGAACTCCCACTCAGATAGACATCCCTCTAGTCATCTAAGTGATTACATGATCCGAGTCAACTAGGCCGTGTCCGATCATCACGTGAGACGGACTAGTCATCATCGGTGAACATCTTCATGTTGATCGTATCTACTATACGACTCATGCTCGACCTTTCGGTCTCTGTGTTCCGAGGCCATGTCTGTACATGCTAGGCTCGTCAAGTTAACCCTAAGTGTTTCGCGTGTGTAAATCTGTCTTACACCCGTTGTATGTGAACGTAAGAATCCATCACACCCGATCATCACGTGGTGCTTAGAAGCGACGAACTTTAGCAACGGTGCACAGTTAGGGGAGAACACTTCTTGAAATTGTTGTAAGGGATCATCTTATTTACTACCGTCGTTCTAAGTAAACAAGATGCATAAACATAATAAACATCACATGCAATTATATAGTAGTGACATGATATGGCCAATATCATATAGCTCCATTTGATCTCCATCTTCGGGGCTCCATGATCATCATCGTCACCGGCATGACACCATGATCTCCATCATCATGATCTCCATCATCGTGTCTCCATGAAGTTGTCTCGCCAACTTATTACTTCTACTACTATGGCTACCGGTTAGCAATAAAGTAAAGTAATTACATGGCGTTGTTCAATGACACGCAGGTCATACAATAAATAAAGACAACTCCTATGGCTCCTGCCGGTTGTCATACTCATCGACATGCAAGTCGTGATTCCTATTACAAGAACATGATCAATCTCATACATCACATATCATTCATCACATTCTTCTTGGCCATATCACATCACATAGCATACCCTGCAAAAACAAGTTAGACGTCCTCTAATTGTTGTTTGCATGTTTTACGTGGCTGCTATGGGTTTCTAGCAAGAACGTTTCTTACCTACGCAAAACCACAACGTGATATGTCAATTGCTATTTACCCTTCATAAGGACCCTTTTCATCGAATCCGTTCCGACTAAAGTGGGAGAGACTGGCACCCGCTAGCCACCTTATGCACCAAGTGCATGTCAGTCGGTGGAACCTGTCTCACGTAAGTGTACGTGTAAGGTCGGTCCGGGCCGCTTCATCCCACAATACCGTCGAAACAAGATTGGACTAGTAACGGTAAGCATATTGAACAAAATCAACGCCCACAACTACTTTGTGTTCTACTCGTGCATAGAATCTACGCAATAGACCTAGCTCATGATGCCACTGTTGGGGAACGTAGCATAAATTCAAAATTTTCCTACGTGTCACCAAGATCTATCTATGGAGAAACCAGCAACGAGGGGAAGGAGAGTGCATCTACATACCCTTGTAGATCGCTAAGCGGAAGCGTTCAAGAGAACGGGGTTGAAGGAGTCGTACTCGTCGTGATCCAAATCACCGGAGATCCTAGTGCCGAACGGACGGCACCTCCGCGTTCAACACACGTACAACCCGGTAACGTCTCCCATGCCTTGATCCAGCAAGGAGAGAGGGAGAGGTTGAGGAAGACTCCATCCAGCAGCAGCACAACGGCGTGGTGGTGATGGAGGAGCGTGGCAATCCTGCAGGTCTTTGCCAAGCACCACGGGAGAGGAGGAGTAAGAGAGGTAGGGCTGCGCCAATAGAGGGAGAAACTCATATCTTGGGCAGCCCCCAAGCCTCAAGTATTTATAGGGGGAGGGGAGGGGGCTGCGCCCCCTCTAGGGTTCCCTCCCCAAGGGTGGCGGCAGCCCCCAGATGCCATCTGGGTGGCGGCCAGAGGGGGAGAGAGGGGAGGCGCGCCTGGGGTGGGCCTTAGGGCCCATCTGCCCTAGGGTTTGCCCCCTCCCACTCTCCCTTGCGCCTTGGGCCCCTTGTGGGGGGCGCACCAGCCCACCTGGGGCTGGTTCCCTCCCACACTTGGCCCATGCAGCCCTCCGGGGTTGGTGGCCCCACTTGGTGGACCCCCGGGACCCTCCCGGTGGTCCCGGTACGTTACCGGAAAAACCCGAAACTTTTCCGGTGACCAAAACAGGACTTCCCATATATAAATCTTTACCTCCGGACCATTCCGGAACTCCTCGTGACGTCCGGGATCTCATCCGGGACTCCGAACAACATTCGGTAACCACATACAAACTTCCTTTATAACCCTAGCGTCATCGAACCTTAAGTGTGTAGACCCTACGGGTTCGGGAACCATGCAGACATGACCGAGACGTTCTCCGGTCAATAACCAACAGCGGGATCTGGATACCCATGTTGGCTCCCACATGTTCCACGATGATCTCATCGGATGAACCACGATGTCAAGGACTCAATCGATCCCGTATACAATTCCCTTTGTCTAGCGGTATTGTACTTGCCCGAGATTCGATCGTCGGTATACCGATACCTTGTTCAATCTCGTTACCGGCAAGTCTCTTTACTCGTTCCGTAACACATCATCCCGTGATCAACCCCTTGATCACATTGTGCACATTATGATGATGTCCTACCGAGTGGGCCCAGAGATACCTCTCCGTTTACACGGAGTGACAAATCCCAGTCTCGATTCGTACCAACCCAACAGACACTTTCGGAGATACCTGTAGTGCACCTTTATAGCCACCCAGTTACGTTGTGACGTTTGGTACACCCAAAGCATTCCTACAGTATCCGAGAGTTGCACAATCTCATGGTCTAAGGAAATGATACTTGACATTAAAAAAGCTTTAGCATACGAACTACGATCTTTGTGCTAGGCTTAGGATTGGGTCTTGTCCATCACATCATTCTGCTAATGATGTGATCCCGTTATCAACGACATCAAATGTCCATGGTTAGGAAACCGTAACCATCTATTGATCAACGAGCTAGTCAACAGAGGCTTACTAGGGACATGATGTTGTCTATTTATCCACACATGTATCTGAGTTTCCTTTCAATACAATTATAGCATGGATAATAAACGATTATCATGAACAAGGAAATATGATAATAACTAATTTATTATTGCCTCTAGGGCATATTTCCAACATCCCCGACAACTGTGACGCCCCCGATTTAATCGTACACTAATCATGCACGCAAATGTGTACAATCAAGATCAGGGACTCACGGGGGGATATCACAACACAACTCTAAAACATAAATAAGTCATACAAGCATCATAATACAAGCCAGGGGCCTCGAGGGCTCGAATACAAGTGCTCGATCATAGACGAGTCAGCAGAAGCAACAATATCTGAGAACAGACATAAGTAAACAAGTAGCCATAGATGACTAACACAAACTAGGACACAAATCGAAAGAGGCGCAGGCCTCCTGCCTGGGATCCTCCTAACTACTCCTGGTCGTCGTCAGCGGCCTGCACGTAGTAGTAGGCACTTCCAGTGTAGTAGGAATCATCGTCGACGATGGCGTCTGGCTCCTGGACTCCAGCATCTGGTTGCGACATCCGGAAAGAAAGGAAAGGGGGGAAAAGGGGGGAGAAAGCAACCATGAGTACTCATCCAAAGTACTCGCAAGCAAGGAGCTACACTACATATGCATGGGTATATGTGTAAAGGGCCATATCGGTGGACTGAACTGTAGAATGCCAGAAAAAAGGGGGATAGCTAATCCTGTCGAAGACTACGCTTCTGGCAGCCTCCGTCTTGCAGCATGTAGAAGAGAGTAGATTGAAGTCCTCCAAGTAGCATCTCCAAGTAGCATCTGCAGTCGCATCTCCAGTCGCATCGCATAGCATAATCCTACCCAGCGATCCTCTCCTCATATCCCTGAGGGAGAGCGACCACCGGTTGTATCTGGCACTTGGAAGGGTGTGTTTTATTAAGTATCCGGTTCTAGTTGTCATAAGGTCAAGGTACAACTCCAAGTCGTCCTGTTACCGAAGATCACGGCTATTCGAATAGATTAACTTCCCTGCAGGGGTGCACCAACTTACCCAACACGCTTGATCCCATTTGGCCGGACACACTTTCCTGGGTCATGCCCGGCCGCGGAAGATCAACACGTCGCAGCCCCACCTAGGCACAACAGAGAGGCCAGCACGCCGGTCTAAACCTAAGCGCACAGGGGTCTGGGCCCATCGCCCATAGCACACCTGCACGTTGCGTACGCGGCCGAAAGCAGAACTAGCCCCCTTAATACAAGAGCAGGCTTACGTTCCAATCCGGCGCGCTCCACTCAGTCGCTGGCGTCACGAAGGCTTCGGCTGGTACCACGACGCCGGGATACCCATAACTACTCCCACGTAGATGGTTAGTGCGTATAGGCTCGTAGCCAACTCAGATCAAATACCAAGATCTCGTTAAGCGTGTTAAGTACCCGCAAACGCCGAACAGGGCCAGGCCCACCTCTCTCCTAGGCGGTCTCAACCTGCCCTGTCGCTCCGCCACAAAGATCCACTCGCGGGTGCTCCACCAGCCGACCCGACTTTAGTCTCCACATGTATCATGTATAAGGTATATAGTATATACCCGTGATCACCTCCCGAGTGATCACGGCCCGATAATATAGCACGGCTGATGGACAAGAATGTAGGGCCACAGATGAATATACTAGCATCCTATACTAAGCATATAGGATTGCAGGTAAAGGTAACAACAGTAGTATCAAGGACAGGCTATCCATCAGGATAGGTATAACAGAAAGCAGTAACATGCTACACTACTCTAATGCAAGCAGTATAGAGTAGAATAGGCGATATCTGGTGATCAAGGGGGGGGGCTTGCCTGGTTGCTCTGGCAAGAGAGAGGGGTCGTCAACACCGTAGTCGTACTGGGTAGCAGCGGCGTCGGTCTCGATGTCTAGCGAGAGAAGAGGGGGAAGAAACAATAAATATAATGCAAACAAATGCATGACGATGCATGACATGACGAAGCGTGATGTTAGGTGTACCCTAACGCGGTACGAGGTGGTACCGGTGAAGGGGGAATCATCCGGGAAAGTATTCCCGGTGTTTCGCATTTTCGGACAGAGGAGCCGGAGGGGGAAAGTTGCGAGTTCGATAGGTTAGGGGGTGTGGCGGACGAACGGGTTGCGTATCCGGATTCGTCTCGTCGTTCTGAGCAACTTTCATGTTGAAAATAATTTAATCCGAGTTACAGATTAAAGGATATGATTTTCTAAAGATTTTATTAATTTCTAGAATCTAATTAATTATTTAATTTAATTCAAAATTTGGTTTTATGACATTAGCATGATATCATGCTGATGTCAGCAGTCAACAGAGTTGACTGGTCAACCTGACCAGTGGGTCCCACTGGTCAGTGACACATTTTAATTAGACATATTAATTAACCTAATTAGTATTAATTAGGGGGTGGGCCCCACTGTCATTGACTGATTAACTAAAACAGATTAACTAGTTTAATTGGTAATTAGGTTAATCTAATCAGAATTAGTTAAGTTAATTAATTAACTGATTAATTAATATTTTATTATTTTCTTTTAATCTTTCTTTTTGAAACGTTCTGGGGCTGGGCCCCGTTTGGCAGTGGCCCAGAGGGGCGATGCGGTTTACAGGCGCTAGCGGGCGCCGGGTCTCGGGCGTCGCCCGAGCGAGGGGGGAAGCGAGGCAAGGCCAGTGGCAAACGCCGGCGAGGAGCGTGGCGCAGGGAGCGGCCAGACAGGGAGGGGTAAGGCGAAGGCCATGGCAGAGCTGGGCGGTCGTGGCGAGGCACCGGCCGTGGCCGCGAGCGGTGAAGGCGCGGGTCGCGGCAGAGGCAAGGCCACGGCGGGGCCGGGAAGCAGCGGGCGGGCGCTGGCTGCACGGGGTGTGGGCGAGGCACAGTCGTGACCCTGGGCCAGCATGCGGTAGGAGCCGCGGTACGAGGCAAGTGGCGCGGGCGGAGCACGGCCACGGTGGCCTTGGGCGCAGGAAGGTGGTGTGGAGCGGCGAGCACGACGAGTGTGGCACAGCCGGGTGGCCGCGGACGCGCAGCGACGGGCGTGGCGAGAAAGGGCGATGGTGGCGGACGGGTGTGGTGCGAGGAACGAGATAGAGACGGGGGAAAGCGGGGATCGAGGGCGCGCTCACCGGGCCCTATAGGCGTGCAACAGCGTGCTCGGGGAGGGCTCGACGGTGGCATGCGCCGGCGATGCGGACGGCGTCCTCGGGCGCGAGTAGATCCGTCGAGGGAGAAGGAAAGGGGAGCGCGAGATGGCGGAGCTTTCAAGGGCGACGTCAGAGCCGGGAGGTGGTCCCGGGCGGCGGCGAGCGTTGGGCGTCGGGGTCGGCGGGATCGGGGCCGATCCCGATCCAGATCGGTGGGGGAGAAGGGATCGTGGGGGGGGGGGGAAGTGGGGTGCGGTTAGGGTTTCGGTCGTGCTGACCGGGGGGTTGTAGGCTGGGGCGCTGGGTGGGCCGGCCCATTCGGACGGCTGGGGCCAGCTGGGCCACTTGGCCCAGCGGAACAGGGGGGGTTCTGTTTTCCCCCCTCTTTTTTTTGTTTGTTTGTTTGTTTTGTTTTACTTTTTTTTAATTTTATTTCCTAATTTGTTTTTAGTTTGGTAAAATATCCAATTAGCACCTAACATAGTAACATTAATTATACCACTGCCACAACAACTTTGGCACCTAGCTAAATAGCTTAGTATTTTGTAAAATATATTAGGAGTATAACTAATTGTTTTTGCTGTTGTTTTAATCACCTTAGGGTATTTAATTATTTTATAAAGATGTTGTTTCTCCACCAATAATATCCATGATTTATTTGTCACATTAAGGACATTTTAGTTTTGACTTTCGATAACTTTAATTGTTTGACTTGACTTTAAATTTGAAATTGAACGAGATTTGAATCATCGCAAGATTAACAACAGTAATCGTGGTGACGTGGCATCATTAGCAGAGGTTTACTGTAGCGTAACTATCCGGGCGTCACAATTCTCCTCCACTACAAGAAATCTTGTCCCGAGATTTAAGAGGTGGAATAAGGGGGAAAGGTTCGGTTACGAAATCCTAACGAATCTTCTTGGTCTTGGATGCTCTTCACAAAGAGGTCGATCCATTATGTTGATGTCTTCATTCCTCTGCTTCACGGCATCATGATGAAGTCGTCATCCTTTCTTCAGGATCTCCATCGTACTTACGAATAGGTAAGGGGCAGCTCGGCTACGACATAATGCTTATGAGGGAAACAATCTGGGGTTAACCCATGAATGAGCATAAGATTATCTCTCGAGTTGAACATATAAAATACATTGAGAGTAAGGTACGAAGGTACAATAAGAGGTTCCAAGCGGATAGGTGGTTGCTCGAAGTCCGAACCAGAGTGAGAAAGGGGTTCAGAGTAGCGACAGTAAATATTGCGTCTGATACCATAATAGAGCACTAGGAAGGTGGCCCATGAATTAAATACGAAGCCAAGCGTGGGGAATAACCACTAGAAACAGGGTTGTATAGGAGAGTCAGGTTTCGATCCAGTGGACCTGTGGGTTATGGGCCCACCATGTGGGTTAGAAGTAGGAAGGGCGGAGACGTCTTGCATGATCATGCAAGCAAGGCATGTCAGGGGGGTAGCCTGTCGATTATGTCGGCGACAACGTCGATACCAAGGGCGAGGGATGAAGAGAACTATTTTCCTGCTCGTTGAACGAGGCGGGCCAAGAGGCAAAGTTCTCATCCATCGGCGGTTACCGAAATGCCATCAACAATAGAAACAGGGTCTCACTGTCAGAGTTGTACACTGAGGTGTTTACCTACGCAGTGAATTATTACTGCTTAGATTATATAGATCACAAGAAAGGTTAAAACAAACAACGGAAAGGAAATATGGTTATCAAATTACACAGAACAAAGACAAGGAAAATGTGTTTAATCACATATTTCAGGGGTATAACCTTCCCAAGGACAAGCAGAGCATGATATCCATGACAGGATATAATGTAGAAAACTCTCTTTAGGTAGGGGGAGAAAAATTTCATGACATTACCCATACCACGGTGTTTGGATAATTGATAAAGAGAATTTAGCATTGTGCTTCGAATGTTCTTGGTGATGAATGGAGTACCACAGACATGCTTCAGGTAGCAATGATATGGTGTTTCAATCAAGGGCCAGACTTTGGATATAGGAAGGTTCCATCAGGAACATCTTATTACAATGTCCTTATGGAAGAATGGCTAACCTTACTGAAAGGAGGGAGTATTATAACAATGGGTTCCCCAGCCAGGTGTGCTAGGCATGACATCATCTTACCATGTCCTGTAAAGACCAATGTTATAACTCTTGGAAATATGTCCCAATCACCATATCTGACCGAGATTTAGATCCGATTGGTGCCAGGATGCCTCGGACTCAGGATGCCTGAGAAGAAAGGTGCAACACAAATTGTCGAGATGACATTGTAAGATTCTCGGGAATTATAATATGGAATCGAGTTCCGAAACAAGAGTTCGTCATTAAACCAAGGAGAGGAAGAGGAGGTGGCTGATGGACTCGGCGAAAATTCATCCAGATTTGCAAATAGGTGGATTTCCACAATTATGGAGATAACATTTGTCAGATGAAATGATATAAGGGGATATGCTCAAGGAAAACATACCCAATTTAAACATTGGTTGAAAGGTGCACCCGAAATATGGGTTGGGTTGCACGACCAATGTCAGAATGGTGATTTAATAATCAATAGTCTAAGAATGAACAGGCGACCATTAACTTCAAAGCAACAGGGTTGCTAGAAGTGCAGGATCCAAACAGCACCGTTCACTTGTTGGTACCCCGGTTGGAATCCACACGAGGACCATGAAAGAATGGTGATGGTGAGAAGTATCACTATACCAAGAATTCTTAAGAGGTGGTGAAATTCCCACGACATTCTTGACATAAAAGGCGGTAATTCTCCAAGGTAAAGAAGAACAATGCTGGGTAGCAAGGAACTCAAGGTATAACACAAAACACTAACAAGTTTGTGTTGAACGGAAGGCAATAAAGTGGTCAAAGATGACACAATTCATCGGGGCAAGGATGGTATTTCTCATCATGAACTCAATTGATATCCTGGAAGAGCTCATAAGGTTGATGATAATCACGACACATTTGTCGATAGATTTCATGAAGATGTAATCAATCAGCGACGACATCAAGTCAAAGGAATGATGAAGCAAAAGGTTATTGAAACCATGGGTACGACACAAACTCGAAATCAAGTTTGTTGGTCAAGGAGAAATGGTATGACAAGGAAGATCGACGTAAGCTTAGCTCATCGTCGAAACTGGTGCTCCCGGAATAAGGACCAGGTAGCACAGTTAAAATCTGCACGACAAGGATATAGCCAAACAGGCTAGGAATGGCGTGATCGGTTACAAACTCGTACTTAAAGAAGATTATCAAGTGTCGTTGAACCGTAATGCAGACTCGGTTCAGTTATCGATGTCTTTGAGTGTTTAATAACTCCGAGCCCTAATCGGTGAGTATGTAGTACTTGATGAAGAACTCATAAGAAATTATGCAGTTCCAAGATAATCTCAAGATACCAGGTTGTAATACTCGACGACAGATCAAAGTAGAGGTTGGACTGGGGTATTGCTCTATAGAAGACAAGTGCTTAAACTTGCATAGGGAATGGTATTTAAAGGAGAACATGGTCGGAACCACGATTGCAAAAGGCCAGATCCCAGATATAAGATGAACTTATACCAAAGGAATAATTAATTTAAGAGAAGCTTTAATGATAAGGTCTACATCGTGCCCATGGGCATGAACACAAAGTTCAAGGTCAACTCCCACTTCTCCAATGGATAATATTTCATTCACTTCTCACTTTCGAAGAAGTTGTAGTGTTGAAATTTTATCTGGCAAAATACCAGAAGTGTATGACTCGTGAAAACTTTCGAGTTCACACATACTAAGGAAGGCATAGGTTCAACCCATCGGGGCATCTTAGAATCATATTCTAGAATCTTTAGAAATAATTAACTCAAGCTCGAAGGCAGAGCATGGTTGAGAAAGCAGAGGATACAATTTACCAAAGGCATTATGTATCAGAGGAAAAGCTCACAAGGTTATTGAATATGAAGGGCGTTGTCAGATAAAATCCAACAAAGGATCTGGTGGTCCACAAGGGATCTGACGTGAGCATCGGTACTCAACTAGAGGAAGAAGAATGCAAGGAGATCAAATTATAGAAACAACTGGCTAACTCAATTGTCAAATGCAAAGGAATTATGATTTCCAAATCAAGGGATCATTAGCAATGCTCTGATTAGGGATGGATAAGTTGAATAGCCTTAGGGTACAATCAACGACAATTGGATTGGTCGAGAACCAATTCGAGTTAAAAGAATGGCAGCTCAGCCGGAAAGGTAATTTATAAGGATCAATGATGATTGCGGGTATTCACAAACATATTGAGTCAACAGACTCAAAATGATAATGACAAGGAATGTCAATATGACTACGGGACTTATGGGATTAATCATAATGCAAGCAAGCAAGAATTTCAAGAGCCAAAGGCCCCAAAGGATTTTCGGAAGATCGAATATTATTTTGAAGACTTTTGTGAAACACATGAACAACTGGGGATGAGCGGATACTCGACAAGTGCGAGGATTTATTTGAAGGGTATTCATGTGGTAAAGAACTGCTAGGCAGTAGGCACAAAGTATTCTCGGAACAATAGAGAAAACTTCGGGGTATCTTGTAATAACAAGATTAACTGGGAATAAAAGTAAGAACGACAGGCGTAAGTATTTATCCATAGGGATGTTTCAGTGGTAGGGAATTACAAAAGCGACAAGCACAAGGTCTCGAGAGAATATCAGAGAGTATCTTCAAATTCTTCTGGTTCATGGAGCAATCACCTGTAGTGAGGGGTTCTCCGAGAGGAAGTAGTAACGAGATCCTAAAGTTAGATTTTAGTAAAAATCGTTTAACCTGGATAGAAAAGAGTTCAGAGTCCCAGAGTAAAAGATCCTAGTACCACCCGATGGCGACGTTGGCCCGTAAGGCACACAGCCAAGTTAGTATAAGTTTTTGTAATGTCTAGACTCGACTTCGGCCAAGGAGTGTGGAAGGGGGATTCCTACAGGCAGTTGGCTCTGATACCAACTTGTGACGCCCCCGATTTAATCGTACACTAATCATGCACGCAAATGTGTACGATCAAGATCAGGGACTCACGGGAGGATATCACAACACAACTCTAAAACATAAGTAAGTCATACAAGCATCATAATACAAGCCAGGGGCCTCGAGGGCTCGAATACAAGTGCTCGATCATAGACGAGTCAGCGGAAGCAACAATATCTGAGAACAGACATAAGTAAACAAGTAGCCATAGATGACTAACACAAACTAGGACACAAATCGAAAGAGGCGCAGGCCTCCTGCCTGGGATCCTCCTAACTACTCCTGGTCGTCGTCAGCGGCCTGCACGTAGTAGTAGGCACCTCCAGTGTAGTAGGAATCATCGTCGACGATGGCGTCTGGCTCCTGGACTCCAGCATCTGGTTGCGACATCCAGAAAGAAAGGAAAGGGGGGAAAAGGGGGGAGAAAGCAACCGTGAGTACTCATCCAAACTACTCGCAAGCAAGGAGCTACACTACATATGCATGGGTATATGTGTAAAGGGCCATATCGGTGGACTGAACTGCAGAATGCCAGAAAAAAGGGGGATAGCTAATCCTGTCGAAGACTACGCTTCTGGCAGCCTCCGTCTTGCAGCATGTAGAAGAGAGTAGATTGAAGTCCTCCAAGTAGCATCTCCAAGTAGCATCTGCAGTCGCATCTCCAGTCGCATCGCATAGCATAATCCTACCCAGCAATCCTCTCCTCATATCCCTGAGGGAGAGCGACCACCGGTTGTATCTGGCACTTGGAAGGGTGTGTTTTATTAAGTATCCGGTTCTAGTTGTCATAAGGTCAAGGTACAACTCCAAGTCGTCCTGTTACCGAAGATCACGGCTATTCGAATAGATTAACTTCCCTGCAGGGGTGCACCAACTTACCCAACACGCTTGATCCCATTTGGCCGGACACACTTTCCTGGGTCATGCCCGGCCGCGGAAGATCAACACGTCGCAGCCCCACCTAGGCACAACAGAGAGGCCAGCACGCCGGTCTAAACCTAAGCGCACAGGGGTCTGGGCCCATCGCCCATAGCACACCTGCACGTTGCGTACGCGGCCGAAAGCAGAACTAGCCCCCTTAATACAAGAGCAGGCTTACGTTCCAATCCGGCGCGCACCACTCAGTCGCTGGCGTCACGAAGGCTTCGGCTGATACCACGACGCCGGGATACCCATAACTACTCCCACGTAGATGGTTAGTGCGTATAGGCTCGTAGCCAACTCAGATCAAATACCAAGATCTCGTTAAGCGTGTTAAGTACCCGCGAACGCCGAACAGGGCCAGGCCCACCTCTCTCCTAGGCGGTCTCAACCTGCCCTGTCGCTCCGCCACAAAGATCCACTCGCGGGTGCTCCACCAGCCGACCCGACTTTAGTCTCCACATGTATCATGTATAAGGTATATAGTATATACCCGTGATCACCTCCCGAGTGATCACGGCCCGATAGTATAGCACGGCTGGCGGACAAGAATGTAGGGCCACAGATGAATATACTAGCATCCTATACTAAGCATATAGGATTGCAGGTAAAGGTAACAACAGTAGTATCAAGGACAGGCTATGCATCAGGATAGGTATAACAGAAAGCAGTAACATGCTACACTACTCTAATGCAAGTAGTATAGAGTAGAATAGGCGATATCTGGTGATCAAGGGGGGGGCTTGCCTGGTTGCTCTGGCAAGAGAGAGGGGTCGTCAACACCGTAGTCGTACTGGGTAGCAGCAGCGTCGGTCTCGATGTCTAGCGAGAGAAGAGGGGGAAGAAACAATAAATATAATGCAAACAAATGCATGACGATGCATGACATGACGAAGCGTGATGTTAGGTGTACCCTAACGCGGTACGAGGTGGTACCGGTGAAGGGGGAATCATCCGGGAAAGTATTCCCGGTGTTTCGCATTTTCGGACAGAGGAGCCGGAGGGGGAAAGTTGCGAGTTCGAGTTGCGTATCCGGATTCGTCTCGTCGTTCTGAGCAACTTTCATGTTGAAAATAATTTAATCCGAGTTACGGATTAAAAGATATGATTTTCTAAAGATTTTATTAATTTCTAGAATCTAATTAATTATTTAATTTAATTCAAAATTTGGTTTTATAACATCAGCATGATATCATGCTGATGTCAGCAGTCAACAGAGTTGACTGGTCAACCTGACCAGTGGGTCCCACTGGTCAGTGACACATTTTAATTAGACATATTAATTAACCTAATTAGTATTAATTAGGGGGTGGGCCCCACTGTCATTGACTGATTAACTAAAACAGATTAACTAGTTTAATTGGTAATTAGGTTAATCTAATCAGAATTAGTTAAGTTAATTAATTTAATTAATTAATTAACTGATTAATTAATATTTTATTATTTTCTTTTAATCTTTCTTTTTGAAACGTTCTGGGGCTGGGCCCCGTTTGGCAGTGGCCCAGAGGGGCGATGCGGTTTACAGGCGCTAGCGGGCGCCGGGTCTCGGGCGTCGCCCGAGCGAGGGGGGAAGTGAGGCAAGGCCAGTGGCAAACGCCGGCGAGGAGCGTGGCGCAGGGAGCGGCCGGACAGGGAGGGGTAAGGCGAAGGCCATGGCAGAGCTGGGCGGTCGTGGCGAGGCACCGGCCGTGGCCGCGAGCGGTGAAGGCGCGGGTCGCGGCAGAGGCAAGGCCACGGCGGGGCCGGAAAGCAGCGGGCGGGCGCTGGCTGCATGGGGTGTGGGCGAGGCACAGTCGTGACCCTGGGCCAGCATGCGGTAGGAGCCGCGGTTCGGGGCAAGTGGCGCGGGCGGAGCACGGCCACGGTGGCCTTGGGCGCAGGAAGGTGGTGTGGAGCGGCGAGCACGACGAGTGTGGCACAGCCGGGTGGCCGCGGACGCGCAGCGACGGGCGTGGCGAGAAAGGGCGATGGTGGCGGACGGGTGTGGTGCGAGGAACGAGATAGAGACGGGGGAAAGCGGGGATCGAGGGCGCGCTCACCGGGCCCTGTAGGCGTGCAACAGCGTGCTCGGGGAGGGCTCGACGGTGGCATGCGCCGGCAATGCGGACGGCGTCCTCGGGCGCGAGTAGATCCGTCAAGGGAGAAGGAGAGGGGAGTGCGAGATGGCGGAGCCGTCAAGGGCGACGTCAGAGCCGGCGAGGTGGTCCCGGGCGGCGGCGAGCGTTGGGCGTCGAGGTCGGCGGGATCGGGGCCGATCCCGATCCAGATTGGTGGGGGAGAAGGGATCGTGGGGGGGGGGAAGTGGGGTGCGGTTAGGGTTTCGGTCGTGCTAACCGGGGTGTTGTAGGCTGGGGCGCTGGGTGGGCCGGCCCATTCGGACGGCTGGGGCCAGCTGGGCCACTTGGCCCAGCGGAACAGGGGGGTTCTGTTTTCCCCCCCTCTTTTTTTTGTTTGTTTGTTTTGTTTTACTTTTTTTTTAATTTTATTTCCTAATTTGTTTTTAGTTTGGTAAAATATCCAATTAGCACCTAACATAGTAACATTAATTATACCACTGCCACAACAACTTTGGCACCTAGCTAAATAGCTTAGTATTTTGTAAAATATATTAGGAGTATAACTAATTGTTTTTGCTGTTGTTTTAATCACCTTAGGGTATTTAATTATTTTATAAAGATGTTGTTTCTCCACCAATAATATCCATGATTTATTTGTCACATTAAGAACATTTTAGTTTTGACTTTCGATAAGTTTAATTGTTTGACTTGACTTTAAATTTGAAATTGAACGAGATTTGAATCATCGCAAGATTAACAACAGTAATCGTGGTGATGTGGCATCATTAGCAGAGGTTTACTGTAGCGTAACTATCCAGGCGTCACAACAACAATGCCAGAAATTCTTCTGTTACTCTTGTAGGAGTTGTTGGATTTCCCCGAAGATGAAGGTTGATGTAGCACAACAAAAGAAATTATTTCACTCAGTTAAGAACCAAAGGTTTATCGAACTAGTAAGAGACACTACGCTAACAACGTAAACAATATCTGCACACAAACACAACAATTGCTTGCACGCAACAAACGCAAGGGGGTCGTCACTCCCCTTGTTCTTGACAGTTACAAGATTAAAAGCAGATATAGTGATAGGCAAATTAGCAAAATTAGTAAAGAGCAAATAGTAGGAGCTTTTGTACTAATGGAGAATAGACCCGAGGGCCATAGGTTCACTAGTAGCATCTCTCTTGAAAGCATGTAGTGGCACGGTAGACAAATTATTGTTGGACAATTGATAGAATAGCGCAAACTATAACTATGATCATTCATGGCATAATCTCACATAGGCATTACATCTTTGATAAGTAGACAATTAGTCCAACTACATCTAATACTATTACTCCACTCCAAGACCGCTATCCAGCATGCATCTCCAAGTATTATTTCATAATAAATAAAGTAACACAATAAGAAAGATGACATAATGTAGACATGAAGAGATCAATCAATATGACCAAACCCCGTCGTTTTACCCTTTGTGGGAACAATACAATACGTGCCTTCGCCTCTCCTGTCATAGGGAAAGCTCGCCGCAAGATTGAACCTACTACTATGCACCACTCCCTCTCAAAACCTACTCATCTAATTGGTCAGAAAAGTCTCATAGATTGGAAATCATACGTAGCTACAAAAATACACAAGAGAAATACTTCAAGAGAATCAATATGAATTAATGAACAATATGATCATAAGTCCACAGTTTATCGGATCCCAACAAACATGTCACAACAATTACATTGAATAGACCTCGGAAGAGATCGTTGTATTGAAGGGGAGAGAGAGAGAGAGAGAGGAGCCATCTAGCTACTAGTATGGACCTGTAGGTACTGAAAGAACTACTCACAGATTATCATGGAGGCAACAAGGTTGATGAAGCTGGCCTCCCCAATGATTCCCCCCTCTAGGAACAGGGATTTAGATGGGATCACATCGGAATAGAGGCTTGCAGTGGCGATAAAATTATTTCGGGTCTCGCTTCGAGGGTTTCTGAATATGTCAAAATTTATAGGCCATGAATTAGGGAAAATGAGCTACAAGGGGCCCACAAGCCAGGGTGGCACGCACTACACCCCAGGGCACGCTCTCTGCCTTGTGGGGTCCTCGTGGGTCTTCTCGTCCTCCCCCAAAGTTTGTAGGGTCTCTTTTTGTCTAGAAAAAATTATCAAAAAGTTTCGTTGTGTTTGGACTTCTATAAGTATGGATTTTTAAAGAAAACCGAAAAGATGGAAAAACAGAAGCTAGCATTGGGCACTAAATTATTATGTTAGCCTAGAAAAATAATATATGATGACATAGAAAGCATAAAAAATGATAATATAATAGCATATAACAATTAAAAATTATATTTATATTTGACACGTATCAGCAGCCCGCCTATGCGTTTGGGGTGGATATGGGGGGTCCGGGTGTAGATGCACCAACTAGTCATGTATGTGAGCCATACCCTTCTATGCCAGCTCATTAATAAATTTATGTTTAGATTATACATAATTAGCTTTCGAGTTATGTTTGTGTGTGTGCGTGACACAAGTGCATCATGTTATGTAATCTAAATTATTGTGATGGAGATCGTGTCATTGAGGATATTTCGGTAAGAATGTTTCTCATTACTGATAGCATCCATTTTATAATAACAATGCTCATGATAAGGAAAACAAGATCATCATCAATACATGAGCAAGTCTTAGAGGCATGACTAGGGATCACATTGGTGTTTATATTTCCACGCATGTATTTGGGTTTTTCTATGAATCTCATATCTGAGAACTAATATACTTATAGAACAAAAATATAAACTTGATAATGAACATGGAAATATAATAATAAAAATAATTGCCTCTAGGACATAATTCCGACAATTACAGGTTTCCTTGTTTATCAAAATATATTAGGAAGTAAGTAGAAGCTTCCTTTTTATAGCATTTGAATTAAATAGATTTAACCAAACGAAGAAGTGTGTAAATATTGTATTCGTCCTTGAGAACACGTGATAATTTACTACCAACTATAAGGTATGTATGGTATATAATTATGAGTCATCAATGATTGCTTGACATATTGGGGGATGTAAAGAACCCACTAATTTTTTTCTAGCTATAAGTACCACGAAAAAGAAACATCTCAAACAACACATGTACCAAAGAAACCACCAGCTAGCTTGCTTCAAATCTTAAGTAATGGCGCTAACAAAAGTTGCTCTCTTCCTTGCCCTCAACCTTGGTCGTTGTGCATGGTAACCCTCCAATGGTTCCTGCACCACCTTTGGTGCCTACCCCACCTGTTGCACCGGCACCATCGATTGGTGGTTCCTGCCCAATCAACCCACTAAAGATAACTGTCTGCAGCAATGTGTTGTTGCTACTCAAGCTCCGGATCAACATGCCGGAGACCGAGCAATGTTGCCCACTGCTTAGTGGGTTGGCTGATCTAGATGCCGTTGTTTGTGTTTGCACTGCCATCAAGGCCAACCTCCTCGGCATCATCACCGTCGACATTCCCGTCGACCTGGCCCTCCTACTCAACCATTGTAACAAGACATATCCCTCTACTTTCACCTGCTCGCCATGAGCCATGATCAACTATACCTCTCCAAAACATACTCATAATTGCCATGCATGTGAGGCATACCCATCTATGCCAACTCATTAATAAATTTATGTTTAGATTATATATTTAGATTTCAAGTTATGTTTGTGTGTTTGACATAAGTGTATTATGCATGTTATGTACTCAAAATTATTGATATGGAGCTTGTCTCATTGAAGATATTCCCTACAACATATGAGATCATTATAAATAATTCAAAGCGACATCGCAGTTGGTTGTTTGAACCATCTATCTATATACGACATATTTATGAATTTTTACAACCGGTTCTATAGTCTATGGAAACATCTATGACATTTGGATCTTACTATGAACCATATGTTGGCAGTTATTTATCATCGAAGGTTTAAGAGATTTCTTTGTTCTCGGCTAGATGTGTTGATTATGTTCATGTGGGGTCCAACCTCTATAAACTAGATGACGCCCCGCACTTTGCTGCGGGATTTTGTTGTCGCGAAGATGATAACAATTGAAATTAGTTATATGCCAAATTTTATTTACATTCAGTGACTGTTGTATTTGTTTTATAACATGCATCACCGGCACGATGATTTAAACAATTGAAAAGAAAAATAATTGGAAAGCCCAAGAGCTGGAATAGTTCCTGGATTCCCGCATGAATCATCCTTCATACTCTGCTTTTGAACATAGTCAAAATGGCCATATAAAATGAATAATATGTCAATTGTGATCCAAATCACTCAATATAGTAACACTTTGTAGAAGGATTAGTTCAGAATAGTGACCCATTTCATTGTTGTGGTTTATTAGTTGTGCAAACTACAAAAAGATCTCGAGAATCTTAGGCCCTGTTTGGAGTCACTCAGCTCCTAAAAATACGCGGAGCTGCGGAGCATCTGTTTTCCCAGCTCCATGCTTTTTAACTTTAGCTCTTGGAGCGGAGTGGTGGAGTGACGGGGCGCCGAACAGGGCCTTAGTGGTCTTAATCACATCATATACGCCATGGTTTTTTATTTCCTTTTGATTAGTACAAAATCCACCACTGTTATCACTGGACAACCTTACAACGACATTCCTTGTGAATCCACATATCGATCTTGGCTTATGCGTATAGTCGAACCAACCAAACTGCAAAGTCAAAATGGCCAAACGAATCAAATGTTACCTCGCTGGGGAGAAGGCAGCTTGCCCCAATAATCAGCAACATAGTGGAAATAATAGATTGAAAAGATGAGCTCACTTGTGTGTCCTTGCTTGGCGGAAGGCGTTGGGGTAGAGGCGCCTGTGGAGGGTGATGAGAAGAAGAGGCGGACTACTCCAACGCGCCGGCCTCTACGACGACGTGTAACGCGGACTCCGTGACACCTATCAACATGGCAGCGAGCGATGCGTTGGATTCGGGAGCCTTGGCGTCGTGCAGGGATGAGGCATGGTAGTAATTATTATAGGGAGACTTTTACTTGAGTCAATTATTGAGAGGAGAGAAATGGTTTAGACGTGGGACCTACTTGCTGATATGGACAGGGTACATGTTGAAAAAATTGATAGTAATGGGCATCAACTTCTTAAGAATGAGATGTCATGCCATTTATTTATTTTTTCGTGAGAAAACTTTCAATCTATTCATCAGTTGTCAAGGTAGTACAAAGAACACCAGAAGTAAAAAATTTACATCCAGTTCCGTAGACCACCTAGCGACGACTACAAGCACTGGAGCGAGCTGAAGGCGCACCACCGTCATCGCCTCTCCCTCATCGGAGCCGGGCAAATATTTTTGTAGTAGTTAGTTGGGAAGTCGTCGTGCGAAGACCCCATAGGACCAGCACAGCAAAACATAAACCGCGACCGATGAAGAGGGTCCTAGATTGGAAAGATTCAACTTGCAGACATATAGACGAACGAAGACCGGATCCAAGAAGATCCACCGAAGACAAATGCCGATCGGATCCCACGAGATCCACCGGAGACACACCTCCACACGCTCTCCGATGATATTAGAACGGAAATGTTAACGCCCACACATGTGGGCGTTGACCATCTCGACCACATGCTTCTATCACCGTCCAATACTATATGCACGAATCTTAGCACAATCTGGCTGATTTTCTGTGCCACGTAGGACAAGGCGAGTGTGTGGTGTGTGACATAGTTCGTCCACACATTCGTTTTACCACACGGAGGGGTCGGTGTGTGGGCGTTTAGCAGTTCACCCACACACCAGTTTTCAGTCACGCACAAGGGCTGGTGTATGGGCGTTTGCCATCTCGTCCACACGTCCGCCTCCTCTCCCACACCCAAGCTGCCAGTTGCCATGCGTTTTGCAGTGTACATGGCAACTGCCTTAGTGTGATTGCAAGCAGATGGCAACTCTTTTTTTTTACCCGAACATGTCAGTTGCCATATGTTTTGCATGGGTTCATGGCAAACTGCCCTAGCGTGCACGTAAGCAGATGGCAACTCTTTCTTTTTACATGGCAACTGCCCTAATGTGCTTGTGAGCACATGGCAACTCTCTCTTTTACCCGAACATGTTTTTTTGCCATGCCATTTTTTCAGTGCTACATGACAACTGCCTAGTCTCTACTCCTAATGTCTCAGTTGGTAGGTCGCGTTCCGGGTTTTATTTTCGTCCCACCTCACCCGGTCTTTTTTGGTACTTCTTTGGTACTTGCTCCCACCTCCCGCTCAGCCGAGACGGTTTATTTTCGTACTCCCTCCCACCTCCCAGGTAGTTCCCTCCACGCAAAAAAAAATCGAACCAACCAATCTCTACTCCTAATGGAGCAGTTGGTAGTCTTCGCCGGTCAATTTTCGTCCCACCACTTTCATCCGGTTTTTTTTCGTAGGTTAACTGTCGTAGATTTTTTTCGTCGCCTCCCCCACTTCATCGGTTTATTTTCACTTCACCCTCTCACACAACGAAAAAAACTGAACGGATCAGAACTTTCCGTACTGACGCAAATTATTTAGTAATGTCTTTATGTAAAATAATCAATCACAATCAATCTCTAAAGATCAAATCTAAATTAATTAATCTTCATAACGTTTGTTTCCTTTCGAATCACGTTCATAACTTTCCTTCCTTGTTTGGGCAGAAACTATTTGGTAGCAGAGATTAGGAAGCTTCCTATGAGTGTAGTAATAGGAAGTATTCTTTTTCTTGATGATTCGTTTCCATGCATGATGATAGTAAATTATGCCAACATTCACCACTATTTATCAATGTCATCAATCGTATCCATTTCTACCAGTTTTAAGGGAATCTGCTCGCTATGTTTTTTTTAAGGGGATCCGCTCGCTAAGTCGTCGTCGCATGTTATTTTCACAAACAATCTCTACTCCTAATGGAGCAGTTGGTAGGTCGCGTTCCGGGTTTTATTTTCGTCCCACCTCACCCGGTCTTTTTTGATACTTCTTTGGTACTTCCTCCCACCTCCCACCCGTTTTATTTCGCTGGTTTTTTTCGTCCCTCCCCCACCCCACCGGTTTAGTTTCGCGTCACCCTCTCACACAACGAAAAAAATCTTAACGGATCATAACTTTCCATGCTGGTGCAAGTTATTTTTAGTAATGTCTTTATGTGAAACAATCAATCACGATCAATCTCCAAATATCAAATCTAAATTAATTAACCTTACCTTAAATTGCTCAATCACATTAATTAGGAAACAAAATAACCGATTTTAAGAAAATATCTACTCTTAGTGGAGGGTATTACATACCAAACATAGGTACGTCATTAGCTCGCTTCCTTCCCTTCTCTTCCCTTCGTCCCTCAGTCCCATGCTCGTGGCGCTGAAGTGGCATCGACAAGCGATGGCGGCGAGGACAACACGTGGCAACCCCTGAAGCACGAACACGACTGCACCTCGGGTCTGCCGTCTCCCAAGATATGGGTGAGTTCTCGTGATGCCCACCCTAAACCCTCACGTCCTACAAATTCCTCAACCTCTACCATCTCGATTTCATCCATGCTCTGATCCAAATGACGATGCAGCTCCGGCCGATTGACAATGGAGGTTTGCCATCCTTCCTCTCAGCACCCACTCCTGGAGGAACGACACGCCATGCCGATCGAACCCGGTCGAGATCACTCACCAAGATTGCTATTCGGAAGTTTTTTGTCAAAAAGTGAAGAGTGGGACGGGATCTGCACTTTTGTTAATATCTCTACTCCTAATGTCTCAGTTGGTAGGTCGCGTTCCGGGTTTTATTTTCGTCCCACCTCACCCGATCTTTTTTGGTACTTCTTTGATACTTGCTCCCACCTCCCGCTCAGTCGAGACGGTTTATTTTCGTACTCCCTCCCACCTCCCAGGTAGTTCCCTCCACGCAAAAAAAAATCGAACTAACCAATCTCTACTCCTAATGGAGCAGTTGGTAGTCTTCGCCGGTCAATTTTCGTCCCACCACTTTCGTCCGGTTTTTTTTCGTAGGTTAACTGTCGTAGATTTTTTCGTTGCCTCCCCCACTTCATTGGTTTATTTTCACTTCACCCTCTCACACAACGAAAAAAACTGAACGGATCAGAACTTTCCATACTGACGCAAATTATTTAGTAATGTCTTTATGTAAAAGAATCAATCACAATCAATCTCTAAAGATCAAATCTAAATTAATTAATCTTCATAACATTTGTTTCCTTTCGAATCACGTCCATAACTTTCCTTCCTTGTTTGGGCAGAAACTATTTGGTAGCAGAGATTAGGAAGCTTCCTATGAGTGTAGTAATAGGAAGTATTCTTTTTCTTGATGATTCGTTTCCATGCATGATGATAGTAAATTATGCCAACATTCACCACTATTTATCAATGTCATCAATCGTATCCATTTCTACCAGTTTTAAGGGAATCTGCTCGCTATGTCTTTTTTAAGGGGATCCGCTCGCTAAGTCGTCGTCGCATGTTATTTTCACAAACAATCTCTACTCCTAATGGAGCAGTTGGTAGCCTCGTACGGTTTATTTTTGTCCTCCTCCCACCTCCCCTGGTTTATTTTCATCCTCTCTCCCACCTCCCAATTTCGTTGGTTTTTTCGTCGGTTTTTACTCGCCCCCTCCCACCTCCCAATTTCGTCCGGTTTTTATTCGTCCCACCTCCCACCACCCCCTCATACTGGTTCTTTTTCTCTCCACTCTTTCCTTGCAAACCAATAATTTCCTAACATACAAAAGATCACGAATCTATCTTTCCTTACCCGAACCAATCGCGCCCTACATCAGTGCATTTCTTTATTAAGAAAACTAACATGTAAATCTTAACGCATTGCAAACAAATCCCGTTATGGACCTAATTAATTTATTATGGAATCTATACGTGGTCGCGTTGGTTCTTTTTCTCTCCACTCTTTCCTTGCAAACCACTAATTTCCTAACATACAAAAGATCACGAATCTATCTTTCCTTATCCAAATCAATCGATCCCTACATCAGTGCATTTCTTTATTAAGAAAACTAACACGTAAATCTTAACGCATTGCAAACAAATCCCGTTATGGACCTAATTAATTTATTATGGAATCTATACGTGGTCGCATTGGTTCTTTTTCTCTCCACTCTTTCCTTGCAAACCACTAATTTCCTAACATACAAAAGATCACGAATCTATCTTTCCTTATCCGAATCAATCGATCCCTACATCAGTGCATTTCTTTATTAAGAAACTAACACGTAAATCTTAACGCATTGTAAAGAAATCCCGTTATGGACCTAATTAATTTATTATGGAATCTGTACGTGATCGCATCTCTCCCCTCGTGAAAAAATCGCATCCATCTCCCGTTAAAAAGGAAAAGAGAACATGAACGATCAATCCCACACCCTGCATCTCAGTAGAAAAAAATCGCCCCCGCCTCTGCTACTGCGCCTCGCCGTGTGCCTGGCTCGACCCATGCCTCGCCTGCATGGCTGGACGCCGCCGTCTCCACCGCCACGTACAAGAAAACGGCGCCTCGCCGTGTGCCTGGCTCGACCCATGCCTCGCCTGCATGGCTGGACGCCGCCGTCTCCACCGCCACGTACAAGAAAACGGTGGGCAGAACCATCCATTCAAATCGCACACCCCCACCCTCCTCCGCAATCCCTAGCCCCACATCACCCTATCGCTTTCTCGCCTCTCTTTCCCCTCGATGTAGATGGTGCCGAGCGGCGGCCTCGAGCACCAACAGTGCCGCCCTCTCTATCTTCGCTGCGTCGAGAGATGGGCTGAGGCTATCGTCGGTTCGCCGCCCACGATTGGGCCGCCTCTGGTTGTCGCGCACCACCGGCTCCACCTAACTTGCCCGACCCTCTCCGCTTTCGACCTTCCGGTGACCACATCCCTCCGCGCCTCCATCCATCATCCACAAGGCCACTCCCTGCACCCACCCTCCTAAATTCTACATACCGGCGGACAATCACCGAAGATCCAAGTTGGCCCGATATCAATTTTCTTACATGCTTTCTTTATCAGTTGGTGATGGGAATGGGTTCCAATTTCTCTCTCTGACTGTGGATTCGCAGGCAAGAAGCGCTTCTACATGCATCCTCCTGTCGGTCCCTAAAGTACCAAGGTAAATGGTTGATGTTGCGTTTGTCTAGGATGATATATGTTGGCTCTGTTCCGGTTCATCCGAGCAGTTTAGTGACTAATTTACTGATAATTTAATTATATTAATTAAATGAGTCGGGTGTATCGTCGTGCATTTATCTTGCCAGTAATGTTATGTGATGCTCTGATGCACTTTGGGAATTGGTTATCTTGTCTTCAGTGCAGAACATTTGTTTATTAATGCATGAGAAGAATCCTTGTTACTACCTTGAACCTGTTTTATAATTCATATTGTTATGCACTAGCGCGTGTGCGTGTGAAATAGATGGATTATGGTTCCGTACCCAATAAGATGGATATGTGTGTGTGTTAGAGAGAGAGAGAGGGAGAGGGGGAGAGAGAGTGAGGAGGAGGGAGGGAGAGAGTGTGTGTGAGAATTTGATGGTAAAAAGGTCGTCAATGTCACTTGATATGTATGAGAATATTAAATGTAATATTAACATAATTGATATTGAACTCTTAAAGTTAATGTGGCCCTGTTGCAACGCACGGGTGTTCTTCTAGTGTTAGTAGGTGACAACTCCTAAAGTTTTGCAATCATGGCAACTGCAGTAGACCAGACCACACATGGCAACAGCTGTAGTTGTCCAAAAAATGGCAATCTGGAACTTTGATCTGAGATGGCAACTGCCTAGTGTTAGTAGGTGGCAACTCCTAAAGTTTTGAAATCATGGCAACTGCAGTAGACTATACCACACATGGCAACAGATGTAGTTGTCCAAAAAATGGCAATCTGGGACTTTGACCTGAGATGGCAACTGCAGTTGAGCAGACATGGCAACTGTAGTTCTCCGACGTGGCAACCGTAGTTCAGCGACATGGCAACTGCACTTAAACGAACGTAGACGAGGGTCCGGCCCATGGCAACTGCGTGCGCGCGGTAAAGTGTCACGTGGGGCATGCGGGACCACGAGGTACGAGGCCTGACGTATCGGGCATGCGGGCGTTATCTATTTCGTCCACACACGCGCGTATAAGAGGGACCGGGAGGAGGGAAAAAAAGGCGTGTGGGCGCTAGTTGTTTTGCCCACACACAAGCGTGTGGGCCGGTCCTCTTAAGCACCACACAGAACATGTGGGCAGATCCCTTAACGCCCACACGTGTGGCAGTTATCGAGACCCTATTAGAAACATCGCCGGGACTGGGGCTAGGCGGGGAGGACCTTATTCCATCTTCAAGAAGCCGCCTCCGCCTCGTCTTCCTGATTTTACTATATTTATTTTGATTTTACTGTTTATGACGGGGATAGATGAGCTCAGAAGCCTAATCGGCCCTCTCACTAATATGCTCCCTCTGTAAATAAATATATTGTTTACATAGGGAGTATATACTAGCATCGTCTTAATGACCCCATATGGGTATACGTACATGGGACCTCACGTTCTCAACTAGAGGAATTTTTGCGGATTTTGGCGAGGCTAAAAATAATAATAATCCATAGGCAGTCTTCAAAGAAACTTCCTATGCATAGCTACCGTTTCCGGACTTTAGGAGGATTCGTGATCCGGTGGTCAACCCAAGAAATCACAGGATAACATTTGCTAGGAGGACACATGGACCTCGCTATCTAGCAGCTGTAGCATTGAAGCCTGGAACCCATAAATAGCACAAGCGTACTGATCAGCACGCAGATCCAAACAAGACATAGAGATACAGAGCAGAGCAGAGCTGATAGACAGCCGGACAGCGAGAGAGAGGGAGGGAGGCTGGGAGGGTGTGAGCGGAAGGCGGCGTGCGCATGGCAGGAGGAGAGCATGGAGCCAACGGCCTGCAAGAGCACGACCACGCCGGAGCTCTGGAGGAAGGAAGAGGAGGAGGAGCGAATCAACCAGCAGGGTGCGAGGATGCAGAGCAAGCTCTGAGCAGCACCGGCAACCAGCCCATGATCTCCGTCCAGTTCGTGCAGAAGGTGTGTATGTTTGCATACGCAACTACTACTAGATTATCCTTCATCCACGAACTATTATTCTTGTTTAGTGTCTGAGAATCCTTACGTGATTCGGCCATGCATGATTATCCATCCAGCACAAAGTAGTTGCACTTGTTCACACCTGCCCGTGGAGGCCGTAGTTCAGGTAGGAGAGAAACCGGGCGGAGCTCAAACACCAGAAGAGTCAAACAAGTGGACGAAGATGACGACTTTCGTCTGCAAGGTACACGTGATGACTGATGACTGATGAGCCGGTAACATTCCAAACGCAACAATATTATATTGTTTCGGCCAGTGGAAAATCCCAAATGAGTATTTCTTTGCCTTTGAAAATGTGGCCTACTGGGTCATAACACCACCGGCAGTAGCTATCCTATCATTACGAGTCTCTGGGCAACTTGGACAAGCAAGCAAGCAATTGACCTGACCGCGACATTCTTGGACCATGGGCGCAGGTCCTCGCCGAGATCCTGGGGACCTACCTGCTCATCTTCGCCGGCTGCGCGGCGGTGGCCGTGAACCAGAGGACAGCCGGCACGGTGACGTTCCCGGGCGTCTGCATCACCTGGGGCCTGGCGGTCATGGTGATGGTCTACTCCGTCGGCCACATCTCCGGGGCGCACCTCAACCCCGCCGTCACGCTCGCCTTCGCCACCTGCGGCCGCTTCCCGTGGAGGCAGGTCCCGGCCTACGCGGCGGCGCAGGTGGTCGGGTCGACGTTGGCGAGCCTCACGCTGCGGCTGCTGTTCGGGGGCGAGCCGGAGCACTTCTTCGGGACCGTGCCGTCCGGGTCGGACGTCCAGTCGCTGGTGCTGGAGTTCATCATCACCTTCTACCTCATGTTCGTCATCTCCGGAGTCGCCACCGACAACAGAGCCGTAAGTAATTAAACCGGAGGAGTGCTGTGCGATCACAATCCTTGTCTTGGCCATTAATTTAGTTTTCTACACTTAGCTAATTTTTGAAAAAGACCGGTTATAACGCACCCGCACACACGCACACATTCACACCACCACACACCTCGGTCTACTGAAGATTGTGTCAAAATTACGGAGCTTAAAGATTGACGAAGTCGCTACAGACGCATCGCTGTCTACTTCACTAATTGTTTCTGACCGTTTTCTCCTTCTCTTGCAGATTGGTGAGCTCGCTGGTCTGGCCGTTGGAGCTACTGTGCTACTAAACGTGCTCTTTGCCGGGTATTCCACGATAACCGCTACATTAACTGTGTTTTACTCGCCATTTTGGACTTTGGTTGTCAAAAGTCATCTTTTGATTGAGACACGTTGACGGGTCCATTTCTTAGACATATGATGTTTTTAGCCTCTGGTTATCTCTTAGTGTGAAACAATCAACCAATTTACCCCAAAAGAAAACTATTTGCACAAGAAACTTACGATTTGTTACCCTAACAAAACCCATTTCGAAAACTCCACAAAGCAGCATGGCGGCCCAATGTCATGTCCATGCGGCGGAGAACTCACATGTCATGTCAAACAACACTGAAACTATTTGGAATTGCAATGCGGAAGAAAAATTAGATAATTGCTGCATGGTAGGTTAGCTTGTATTGTACATGGTGTGCTAAAATTTTAATGAGTTTTGTACACAATCAGTGTGATTTACATATAATTTTACTGTTTAATGTGGTTGTGTACAAAAAACTGGATTTTATTAGGTGAAACTATTCGAAATTGCAATGAAGTTCCATTAGATGACCATAAATTAAAATCTGGAATTAGAAAACCATGGAGTATACAATCTGAATTATTATCCATGAATTTTGGGAACAAGTAAGATTAATTCGAAAACAATGGGGTATGTGTCTTTTATTTAAGAGGATTCCTATGATTATTTTTAAATATTTGTGTGGCCTGGGATCCTTGTGCTGACTGGGTCAGCTACCACATTAAAACCATTAAGCTACGCGTGAAGGGCGGTCAACCAGTTATGCCACGTGACGCAAGCTGGTTGGCCGCGGTGAGAAATCTTTAAAAAAAGATAAAGGTGTGGATTATTTTTTAAATGTATTTTTTAGATGAAGGCGAGGACCTCTAGTATTTTTTAAATGGCGGGTTATGCAAAGTGGCACTCGCTGGTAGGCTGCGGTGGTATTTTTTTTTCTTTTTTACTTTTTTTTAGGTGAAGGTGAGGATTTTTCCGAGATGTTTCTTTTATACGGAGACGAGAACTCTGTGTTTTTGTTTTGAAAACATGCGCACATCTTCCTCTCAAACGGCGTCACAGGTGGCGCCCCAACCACTAGTGACCTAGTAAGTGGGGGTACCATGTTGATTTAGTTTTTCTTAGAAAAACTAGCATACGTGGGAACACTTGCCTAGCCAGGAGTTACCGATGCCTCAGGTCAATTGCGAATTACAGTAGTAAAAAAATTGCCTTCACAAAAAGACAAATTTCAGTGCTTTTAAATAGCATTCCACGCCACTTTTTTTGTCCTTTTGCACAGGCGAAGAAAAAGTTGTTTTTACACGAAACTTTGTGCGTGCATATAGAATGTGAAGATGCGTGCATGAGTTTTTTTCAGAATTTCTTGGCATTTAGAAATAAGTTTTCTAAAGTGGGTTCATGTATCCATGGGTTCATCTATGCACTTTTCTTCTTGCCACGTACGCCCCAGGCCATGGCCTTAGAGCTTTCGTCTGACTATGGACCTGCTTCGGAATGAAACTGAAGTACATGGTAAAACGAGTTTTTTCTCTAAAATCAGCTAAGCTCTAACACTCGATAGTGGGTAAAAGTCGGTTTTTATGATATAAATATTTAAAAATAGTGATAAGGAAGTAGTTTTCATGATAAGTCTAGTAATAATATAAACATGTGGAGAAAACAACCTAGGCATTATTTAGTGTATAGAAGCGTTTGAAATTTTCTAATGTCTTATTGCACTCTACCACTATGTTTCGCGAGAAGAACTAACTATATTAAAATATGTCAGACTGATTTTTGTGGTTTTATTATATTGGAGAAAATAGTAATTTTGTGTACACGGACTGTGATGTGCAGGCCCATATCAGGAGCATCCATGAACCCTGCAAGAACCATCGGTCCGGCGATGGTCGCCGGACGCTACACCGGCATCTGGGTGTATATCGTCGGCCCTGTTAGTGGCGCAGTTGCCGGTGCGTGGGCTTACAACCTCATCCGGTTTACCAACAAGCCACTGCGAGAGATCACCAGGACTGGGTCCTTCTTGCGAAGTGCAAGGATGAGCTAGCTGCTTTCACAGTGTTGTTTGCTTGTAGATAGTGAATGTCAATGACATGTTTTTAATTTGCAATTCTCCAATCGCACTGTAAATTTATTCTCCAATCTCCCTAGCCTTTCCCCTCTCGGGTGTCCGCAAGTGCGGGACAGGGAGACCCCGGGCGGTGTCACTAGGCGGCGGCGGTCCAGCGCGGCGGCGGGGGTTCCTGGCGCGAGCGGGGGCGGGTTTCTAGACGGCGGTGTCGCCATTGGCGGCGGGGCGACACGGCGGCGCCCGCTTGGCCCAGATTTGGGCCCTTCGGGCCCCATCTGGGCCTGGGCGGGCCGGCAGTGGGGTGAGTCTGCTTCGTGGCTTTCGCGAGGCGGGGGAGAGGCAATGAGGGCAGGGTGCTGGCGGCGCCATCGCCGGCTTGCTGCAGCGTGGCGACGGGGCTGAGCGGGCCCGTTTCGGGCCTGGCCGGGTCAGGGGTGGCCTGGCATGCCCTGCTGCCACGTCCGTACGGCTACCGCGACGGTGCCGGAGGTTCTGGCCTCCCGCACGACGACAGTGGAGGTGGTTCCCTCCCGTTCGGCTTCGGTGCTGCTTCTCCTTCCGCAGGGCGCTTCTCTCTGGTCCTCTTGGCCTCGTGTTGGTGTTCGCATTGAGGCGGTGTGGGTGGCGGCGCAACCGCATTGGCGCATGGTGGTGGGCGGCGGTCTGGCTGGTCGGCTCCGGTCCGTTGGGCGGTGGGGTTGGAGTGTGGGAGAAATCCTTGCCAGTTCTTCGACTTCAATGCGGTGACACCTGCGGGTGCCACCATTCCTTCCTGAAGGGTGTCGGTGATTAGGGATGAAAACGGAGCAGAAACGGACAGAACTGAGTGCTATCATATTTGTTTTCACATTTCTTTGCAGAAGCGGAAACTAATACAGAAACCCCGAAAATGAATACGGAAACAGATACTACCGGAAACGGACACGGAGCGAATACAAAGCGGATACGGAAACAGAAATAGGCATTGTTCGGAACTTAAAAACCCCTTGAATCATAGAGAAATACACACAAAGACAAACAAATTTAATGAGTTGTTAACATGGCTACAAAATAATATCATTATGTTAGCAACTTAGCGTAGTATTGTAGTAGTATCGGACAATTGCGTATAGGGTCAAGCTGAGTACATGTGTGGTAGTAGGAGTTGGGCCTTAGATCCATTCTACTAATTGTGTCATTGTGTTCTCTTTGGTAGTTGGGCTACAAAATAGCTATAGGTCTATAGTAAAAACAGAAATTCCATATTCACGGAAACGGAAAGTTCCATTTCCATGCATGTTCCATCGGAAAACACCATTCCGTTTTTGTTTCCGTTTCCGCATAAAAAATTCCATTTCCACTTCAGTTTTGCGAATTTCCGTTTCCGTTTTCATATTTTCTCTCCATTTCCATTTTTCCTCCGGAAAAACGAAAAGTTTCCACTCCATTTTCATCCCTATCGGTGATATCCATCCCCCACCTCCCTCCGCGTGCCGGGGGAAACCCTAGGACAAGTCCGGGCAGCAGCGTCGTCGGCGTCGCATTCCTTCTTGGAGGTGTTGCTTGGTATGTGGCGGTTCGGAGCCTCGGGTTGTGGTGGTTTGTTTCTGGAGGGTGTAGCGGTGGCGGGTCATCCGCGCTTTGTCGAGCTGCCGTTGTTGGCATTTATTTCTTCTTCTTTTTCTTTGGGCTTGATGTGTTGTTCACCCCGGTGTTCCTTGTATCAGTGGTGGTTGCTTTGGAATACAAAGTGGGGGGAATTCCTTTTTCGGTATTACATTATTTCACAGTTTTCTCCTGGTAATATAAGTCTCTACTTTTAGTTGAATTCAACAACATGTGGTTATGCTTCTGTAGGTTCGTAGTTGCTGAGTGTGAGAGGGTCTGTATCTCCCCTAGTTATGTTAGTACCTAGGGTGTAGGCTGGTTGTATGTCTTGGGGGTGTATGGAAGAAGGTGTTTCTTACTAGTAGAGGACTATTTTCTTAAATGAAAACGGGGGGCTGTAGGTTCCTTTAATAAAAAAACAACTAACCATGCCCCGTCTTCCTAATAACCAACAAGTATAAGGGATCTATCATAGCTTTTTTGATAAGAGAGTTCAACCCAGTGAGGAGCAGAAGGAATTGGTTGACGGAAACTAGCAAGAATTCACTACAAAAGATGCAAAGATTGTCTGATGGTTTGTTTGAAAGCAAGTAATCGCAAGAAAGTAAATAGTAAGAAAAATGCAACGGTGCAGCAAGTGGCCCAATCCTTAATTATACTAAGGACAAACCAACTGTTTTACTTACAGGGATCAAGGCATTCTCAAGGACACAAGGTTCTTGAGCATTCCTGAATTTATTTTTGATGAAATCTTCCGGTGTTATTACCTGTATAACATCGGCTTTCGCCTCGAGGGGGTTATTGGTAATATAATGATTAAATCTTTGACCATTTACCACTCTTGGTTTGGTCCCCTCGGATGTTGTTGATCTTGATAACTTCAAACGGAAAGAAGCTTACCTGCAAAATATCTAAAATGAGACTTGTACAAGAGAACTTTAGCACCAATCTTAAATTCATGTTTTTGAATTCCCCTACCATGATACATTCTAATTTTTAAAACATATTAGCATTCTCATAGGCTTCCTTCCTCCATTCATCTAAAGTGCTCATGCCAAGCAATCTATTTTCATCAGCAAGTTTAAAATCATAATTGAGTTGCTTAACAACCCAATAAGCTTTATGTTCTAACTCAAGAGGTAAATGTCAAGCTTTACCATAAACCATTTTATATGGTGACATGCCCATATGATTCTTATAAGCAGTTCTATAAGCCTAAAGTGCATCATCAAGTTTGTTACATCAATCCTTCATCGACCTATTGACAGTCTTTTGCAAAATTAATTTGATATATCTATCAGATGATTCAATCTTTCCACTAGACTGGGGATGATATGGTGATGCTACTCTATGGTTTACTTGTACTTAGCAAGACCTTTTGTAACAGCACCATGAATAAAATATGAACCACAATCAGTCATAAGATATCTAGGACTTCCAAACATCGAAAACATAACCTCTTTAAGCATTTTAATAAAAGTTTATGATCAAAAAATTTAGTTGAAATGTCTTCTACCCACTTACGGACATAATCAACAACAACTAGAATATGAGTGTAACCATGTAATGTTGAAAAATGTCCCATATAATTAAAGCCCAAGACATCAAAATGTTCAATAGCAAGAAAGTAGTTCATTGGCATTTCCTGATGTCTACTAATATTACCAATTCTTTGACATGTATCACAAGAGAGAATACACTTATGAGCATTTAAAAAAAAAGTAGAACAATAAAAACTAGATTGTAAGACCTTGTATGCATTTCTATCTCCAGCCTGGTGCCTTCCATAGGACTAGAGTGACACTTCCTTAGTATCTCTTCCTGCTCATGTTCAGGTATACAATGCTTAACAATATCATCTACTCATTTTCTATATAGATGTGGAACATCCCAAAAAATAATGTCTCCAATAAAAAAAATCTCTTTTGTTGATAAGTAAACTTAGTTGGCATATACTTAACAACAATAAAATTTTCATAATCAACAAACAATAAAAAGAATCTATGAAAAAGTGAAAACTATCAGGTTGTGATGAAGTGGCACACATGCAGTACACCACTTATTATCAGCACCAGAGAAGGTGGAATTGACCTTGCAAGGGGTACCCCTTAATTAATGATTTTACGCTTCTAGTAGCGGCATTTGAATGAGAGAGGCGATTTGGTGCCCGTGCCTCTTTCTCTCCCCCGCAAAAGAACACTACCGCCGGTGCGTGTAAAGCTGAGCAGGTCGTGGCGGCGGCGCTTCCTGACCTTTTTGCGTCTGCAAAAATAATGGAGGATGCGGGCATGGAGTTCCTTCAGGCCGCAGTCGACAGGTTAGTGCTTACAGATCTGGAAATTTGGGGATTTTTCATTTAATTGCAGCCAAATTCATAAGCAGAACGCTAACAACGGGACATGGTGGGCGGCCATTGCTATGAGATTCCAGGTTTCCGCTGCGCGAGGAGTTCGCCGACAGCCTTGAGCATCCAGATCCGGTGCCTCTGGTGTTGTTGCAGTCATGCGAGGGCACCCGAGCCGAGTATGTGAGCTCAAATGCTGGTTTTGATTTTGGTCAACGGGTTGGTGGCGATGACCATGTCCATGGACAAAGTTAGAGACCAGCGAGAGCTGATGCATTTCCGACTAAGTCGGTAGAGTCTACTGACAGAGTTAATCCAGAAGCCCCTGGATGGACAAAAAGGTCTGAACCTAACGCCTCCCTTCCTACCTAACTGTACCTTGCTACATTCTAATGTACTGATTTAGTGCACTATGTAATTTGCTACGTGGAAAATGTCCGTGCTAGCTGTTAGAATTAGTAAATTGAGCAACCGCCTTTTAGTGTGAACTGCTAGTGCTATCAGAAGGGCAGTCAGTACACTTTTGATATTTGCTTTATTTGTGCACAGCATACTGAATACATATGTGATGGGGATTTTAAGATTAAGGCTGGGTAGTGCACCTCCAGACCGCACACCGTGTCTGTCCAGGATGAGTGCTTTGGAGTAGTCGATCAGGAAGTATGCAGAAGAACCCACGAAAGGTGTTGTATGGCCAACACTTGGGTTGACTTTCGATTCACTTGGTGAGGCATACGACTTCTACAATTTGTATTCTTGGGAGATCCGATTCAGTACTAGATATGGTAAGAGCAGACTCAATGCCGAGAGATCTAAATGCATGGAGGAGATAGTCTGTGGTTGCTCGGTGAGTGCCGACCTCTGGTAAACTGACTAGATATTCAGGGAGAATGTTATTGCTGAATTTGTTGTCCAGTCCTTGTGTGGCGGTACTGATCTTTGGTTTGATGATGCGCACGCAGGGGAAACCAGAGGTAGAAAATAGTAGATCATGCAGGCGTGAGTGGCCGACGTTGATTAGGTTGCTGCAAGCGTCAGACAACAGCTGGTAGATCACTGAGAAGGTGCAGTGGCCATCGCACAAACACATCAACGTCTACCGCAAAGAGTTGATAAAGCAGTTGTGGGAAAACAATGTGAACCTTGGGAAGGTTTACTGTATAATTGGCAGTTTCTTCGGATCAATTGAGAGGGTGCCTTTCAAGAAGAGGACTCTTCGGAACATTTGTGGAAAGATAAGCCGTGAGCAAAAGGATGACGTGAGGAAGACCCTAGAGGTGTTTGCTGACATTCTTGCCGGTGACCCTGACTTTACCTACAGGGTGTTGGCTGGCAGTTCAAGCAAGGTGAAGAACCTAATGTGGTCTAACGGTAGCAGCCGAATGCAATACAAGTTATCTGGAGATGTTGTCACATTCGACATGACATACAGGACTAACCTATACGATATGCCATTTGGGCTATTCGTGGGAGGTAACAATCATTTCCAAAGCATTATCCTTGCTGGTGTCTTGATGCATGATGAGCAAATAGAAAGCTTTAAATGGGTTTTCGCTGAGTTTTTGCGTATGATGGGAGGCCCACCCCCTAAGACAATCCTAACAGGTTTGTGGTGTTTTTCCAAATGCTTGCTACATAATTATGAAATTAATTTCTGAAAGCAACACAAAATGTGCCCCACTTATTTGACTGACTTTGTCATTGCATGTGTCTTTTAGGCAGTACATGAGGTTGCAGTTTGACCGGGAGCATGAAGAAAGCTACGAGGAGAAGAGAATTATGATTATAAGTCAGAAGCACTTCAGTATTTCATTTACACCCATTACAGCTTCAACGCATTACCCTTATGTGCACAGCCGCCAGCTTTGTTAGATGATCCACATATAACTCTAACTTTCTGATTTTTATGCCAGGGGCTGTTAGGAGATCTAATTTGGCAATAGAGAGGCATGCAAGTAATATTTACACAAGGGCTGTGTTTGAAGAATTTCGCCGTCTACTAATTGAAGGCACAGCCTATAATGTCACTGAGGTAGAGTGGATGAGGAGGTATGTGACAACACACGATAATGCAGCAAAGATAAAGAGCAGGGTTGTCTATGAGCTCACCGTAAGCGATGATCAGACAGAGTATACTTGCGAGTGTGGTCAGTTCGAGCACACTGGAATGTTGTGCAGTCATATTCTGAGGGTTATTTTTTTGGAAATGGAGGCATGCCCCCGGCCTCTGCATCATGACGATGAGGGTAAAATGCCATTTGACTTTTTCTTAAATTATGATTCCATTTGAAAATTAATCAGTACATGGTAAATTTATCATATTGGTGCTGGAACAGGTCATGGAGATTCCGGCAAAACACATAGTGAAACGGTGGACCAAGGACGCGACGGACAGACTTATGGGCCACCTTGTTCAGTACCAAAAGGACAATTCGATCAACTTGTTGTTCAGGTGCAGGCATTCGAAGTTGTACTTCAGAGCTATGAATGTGGTTTGTATGGGCGATGCTAGCGCAGAATCATTTGATTTCATGTTTGCTGGCCTGGCTGATTTGTTGCTGCGTGGCGCACCTATTGCAGAGAAGAGGGATGGTCTAGGATTTAAGGACCGTATGGCAGGTTTGGCTCCTAGTAGATTGCCTGTAAACGGAGAAGTTGCATTTGCTGGGGGCCAACCAAGGTATTAGTGCAGCACAATCTGCTAGCGTGAATGATCTCCAAGGCCTGGCAGCACCAGATAAGCAGAGGAGTGTTGGAAGACTAACAAACAGTAGGGAAAAGGCATTGTACGAGGTCTGAGTAAAGGCACAAGGTTCTGCAACATTTTTCGCCGAGGGGCACAAGCGAACCACCTGTCCTGAGAGAGGGGATCCCCCCCCCCCCCTGAGAATAAGTTGTCGAAACTGATTTTAATTCATGTATTGTTGTTTGTCGAGGATTTTCTAGTCTTTTTCAGTGAGCTCCGCACCACACTTGTTTCTCATCTTCAGAGGCAATCTATGATCTGTACAATAGATCGAGTATTGTGTTGTATTTCATACCAAGTTGTGAACTGATGTTTGATTATGATGTTCTGATTTTTGCCGTGTGAGACAATTAATCAGCCTCCTGTTGGGGTGATCCCCTGGTGTCATTCATGATATCCCAGGTATCAGCCTCTCTAAAATTAGCTCAGTTCGGTTGATGACTATGTTTTATCATCCATGTCTGGCTGGTGACAGCCTTGACCATTGTTTGAACTTCAAACCAGAAAAGTATAGTGAGCGTGTCTTCAGCCATGGCACCACGCACTACTGCATCGACAAGGAGCGGCACGATGGGGAAGTCTAAAGTGGGTGAGAGTAGCCGTGGAGTGGAGATTAAGGTACGCCTGATAGTTCTGAATATCGAAAGGATTCAGATGCCTCCTCGTACATGAAGTCGGCTTCGAGCCGTTGAGTCGTCTGGTTGAGTGTGAGGGTGTGGCTGGTAGATGCATTTATGGCGGGCGCGTGTGGATGCCGTTTGTGAGTCTGGCGGCGTGCACGGCTCACACAGGCTCAGATAAATGGATGAGCCGTGGAAACTTTGCCTGTTCCGCGTGGGTAGTGCAACGCGCCGTCACATTCAATGCACTGCAGAGCAGGACCTTACATGCACATATACGGTCGGGAAATACCAGCGGAGGCACGGATCCACAAGCAACCTAGGGGTGTGGATTTCAGGAGCAGCTGAGCTCGAGCTCAGAAAAGGATTTCCCCATTTGAATTTGCTTTTTGAGTGGAGCGGCTGATGGGCGGGCACGTTGCTCCTTTGGGCCGGCTTCTAGCCTCGAGTGGACTCGGCCCGCTTCTTCTGTTTGGTGTGAGTAGTGATGACAATAGCCTAACAGCAAAAGCAGAACTTGCTTTCTTCGTCTCCCACTTTCTCTCTCTTGTGAAACAACCTTCTTGTCTATGCTAAAAAAAGAAAGAAAAAAACATGATGTATTTTTTTAATTGTTTCTTCATTGCTGGAGTATTTAAAAACGATAAAATAATATATTTTTAATTAATCATGTCAATCCACTCTGGTCTTATTGTAACACTGGAACACTGTTCAGGTAATGACATATTTTTTTCTCACAAAAAATGTATCCATATATTTTTATGACATTTATGTGAGAAATACTTCAACAATTTTATCTGCACCAAGCACCATTGAATATTCTTTTTCAATGTACATCTACAACTTTTGTACAATTGGAACAAATTTGACATCTTTTTCTCCAGTGAGAAAATTATTATGAAGTGATGAACACTGTTTACAACACTTATAACCATTTTTTGGGACCATGGAAACAACTTTCAAATTATTTTGTTGTAATAGTTAACCATGTTATTTTGCAAATAAGAGAACATCTTTTAAAGATAAACATTAAAAAAATAAGGTCACTGGAAGATTTTTTTATCTAATGTTATTTTTTTCATTTTTACAGCGGGACATATTTACCCAACTACGAGAACATTTTCATTTTTAGTTTTTCACCAGCACGCCAAAGAATTTTAGTGTTATAACATGTTTCCTTCTTTACCAAATATAATAGGAAATAAGTAAATACTTCCTTTTTATATCATTTGAATTAAATAGATGTAACTAAACAAAGAAGTATCTAAATATTGCATTCGTCTTGGAATATTTCCTACTAAATATAAGGTATGTATGGTATAGAATTATCAGTCATAGATGATTGCTTGACATATTGGGGAAGCAAATAACGTACTCAACTTTCTAGCTATAAGAACCACCAAATAGAAACATCTCAAACAACACCTCTAGCAAAGAAACCACTTGCTAGCTTGCTCAAAGATTAAGTATGGCACTAACAAAGGTCGCCCTCTCCTTTGCCCTAAACCTTGTTCTCATTGCCATTGTGCATGGTCACCCACCAGTTGTCCCTTCACCGCCTTTGGTGCCTACCCCAGTTGTTGCACCAACTCCACCGAATGGTGCTTCCTGCCCAATCAACCCACTGAAGATAACTGTGTGCAGCAATGTGTTGCTGCTACTCAAACTCCGGATCAACGTGCCGGAGACTGAGCAATGTTGCCCACTGCTTAGTGGGTTGGCTGATCTTGATGCCGCCATCTGTGTCTGCACTGTCATCAAGGCCAACCTCCTTGGACTCGTCACCGTTGACATTCCCGTCGACCTTACCCTCCTACTAAACCATTGTAACAAGACATGTCCCTCTAGTTTCACCTGCTCTCGATGAGCCAGGACCAAGTATACCTCTGCAAAACATACTCATAATTATCATGTATGTGAGGCATACCTATCTATGTCATCTCATTAATAAATTTTGTGTTTACATTATATTTGTTTAGTTTTCAAGTTATGTTGGTGTGTGTGTGACATAAGTGTATCATGTTATCTAATCCAAATTATTGCGACGGATTTTGTGTCATTGAAGATATTCCCCTACAACATATAAGATCATTATAAATAATTCATAAATTACATCGTTGTCAATTGTTTAAACCATCCATCTAGATACGACATATTAATGATTTTTTCACAACTATGGAAACATCTATGATATCTTGCTCTTACTATGAACCATCTGCTGACAGTCATTTATTATATGGTCCAAGAGATTTCTTTGTTCTCAAATATATGTGTTGATTCTGTTCATGTGGCCTCCAAACCCTGCCATTAATTTTCCTAGATATGCACACACTTGCTTAGCTATTGGCTACTCCTAGGATGACTAGCCATGCTCCTATCAAACAATGTGGAGTTTCCAACCTTGCCCAAGCCAATCGACGGTGTATATTGGGCTTGAGTTTATACCATGAGTACCACTATACTCTGAAACTCCGCATGACTCCACCGACATTTGTAGTCCCTTCTTTTCTTGATCATAGTCAACAATCAAGCCAAATTAAGCTCCCTTTTATTCTAATTTGTTTTCCCAACTTTCGGAACCCGCTTAACGCCATCACACGCTGATCATTGATCTTCGTGAAATTCGATAACTCACTGATACGTCTCCGTCGTATCTACTTTCTCTAACGGTTTTACGTTTGTTTTGGACTCTAATTTACATGATTTGAACGAAACTAACTCGGGCTGACGCTGTTTTTAGCAGAACTACCATGGTGTAGTTTTTGTGTAGAAATAAAAGTTCTCGGAATGGAACGAAACTTTTTGGAGATTTTTTATGGAATAAAAGAAAAATACTGGAGCCAAGAACCACTGGAGGGCCCCCCCTGGGTGAGCACAACCCACCAGGGCGCCCCCCTCCTGGTGCACCCAGGTAGGTTGTGTCCACCTGGTGGCCCCGCTGACCCTATCTCCGACATTATAAAATCCTATTTTCGGAGAAAAAATCAGGAAGAAAGAATTATCACGTTTCACAAGACAGAGCCGCCGCCGCCTCTTGTTCTTCATCGGGAGGCCAGATCTGGAGTCCGTTTGGGGCTCCCGAAAGGGGAATCTTCGATCTTCGTCATCGCCAACCCTTCTCCATGATGCTCCCCACCGGGAGTGAGTAATTTCTATGTAGGCTCACTGGTCGATGAGAGAGTTGGATGAGATTCATCATATAATAGAGTTAGTTTTGTTAGGGCCTAATCCCTAGTATCCATTATGTTCTGAGATTGATGTTGCTATGACTTTGCCATGCTTAATGCTTGTCATTTTGGGCCCGGGTGCCATGAATTCAGATATGAACCGTTTATGTTTTCACCATTATATCTATGTTCTAAATCTGATCTTGCAAGTTATAGTCACCTGGTACGTGTTATGATCCGCAATCCCCGGAGTGATAATAGTCGGGATACTTTTCGGTGATGACCATAGTTTGAGGAGTTCATGTATTCACTAAGTGCTAATGCTTTGTTCCGGTTCTCTACTAAAAGGAGGTCTTAATATCCCTTAGTTTCCTTATGGACCCCGTTGCCACGGGAGGGTAGAACAAAAGATGCAATGCAAGTTCTTTCCATAAGCACGTATGACTATTTACAGAATACATGCCTACATTATATTTATAAACTGGAGCTGGTGTCGTATGGCCCTAGGTTATGACTGTTATACGATGAATATCATCCAATGAATTCACCGATCCAATGCCCACGAGTTTTTACATATTGTTCTTGCTAAGTTACTATTGTTATTGCTACTGTTATGCTTGCTACAAAATCATTGCTATCACTGTTACCGTTACCGCTACTGCTACTGCTGCTATCAAAATTATCATATTACTATGCTACTAGTCACTTTGCTGCAGATAATTAATCTTCAGGTGTGGTTGAATTAACAACTCAGCTGCTAATATTTGTAAATATTCTTTGGCTCCCCTTGTGTCGAATCTATAAATTTGGGTTGAATACTCTATCCTTGAAAATTGTTGCAATCTCCTATACTTGTGGGTTATCACTCAGATATCAGGTTTTGTTCCATGGTGGGCCAAAGACTGGCCACGCCCTTTTATTCACGTGTCGTGTCAGGCGCATGTCGGGCAAAAAAAAAACCATGCCCGCAGGGCCGGCCCGCGCAGCACGACGCATATGGCCATGTTTGATGGTTAGCGTGAAATAGTAGGAAGACGGGAAGGGAGGTCCTATTCCTCGACCTAAACGACGAATAGCCACGGAACGTGCATCCCTGTCCGTGCATGATTTGGGCTGGCACAAGTGCGGGAAGGGCCGCCCCAGCATTTTTTGTTTCTTTTTGTTTGAGATTCCAAAATAGTTTCTGAAAAATTTAAAATTTTCTAAATTCCAAAAATGTTTAGCCATTTAAAAAATGGCCAGAATTACAAAAATAGTTCACGATTTCAGAAAATCTTCATGATTTTAAGAAACATGTTTGGGAAATAAAAAATGTTCATGATTTTGGAAAAATGTTCAAGAAATAAAATAGTGTCTACAGATTCAAAAAATGTTCATGATTTTCAAAGAATGTTCGTGTACTCAAGAAAATATTCATGGTTTATAAAACATGTTCATGAATTCAAAAAATGTTCACGATTTTAAAAACATGTGCAAGTACAAAAAATGTTCACGATTTTGAAAACATGTTTGCAGACTAAAGAATTTTTTTTATTTTGACAAAAATGTATGCATATTTAATTTGTTGTGATTTTCGAAAAATCTTCAGAAAATCATTTTTTTCATGAATTCAAAGATTTCTTTCATGATTTTCAAAAAATGTTGACATATTCAATTTTTTCTTAAATTCAAAATATGTTCAAGATTGAAAAAATGTGCAAGATTTTGTTTATGTGAATTTGAAAAATCATGAAAATAAAAAATAAAGAGGAAGCAAAATAAAAAATAGATGGAATAAAAATAAAAGAACAGGAAAACGTTGATAAAGATAAAAGAAAAAAAATAAAAAATAAAAGAAAATAGCGGTTCAGGGAAGGTTCTACTTACTTGTCGTAGAGGTATTCAACTTGCGAGTGAGCTGGGCTTATCTAAGGTTTTATTGGAGACGGACAATCAAAATGTGGTGAGAGTAGCCAGGGATCCGCCTCCTCCTCCTCCAAGAAAGAAAGTTAGGGTTCGTGCCTCTCGCCGGCGCCGGCGCAGGTCCGCCTCGTCTCCGGTGGCTCTAGGGCCATGGAGGCGCGGTGGATCCTGGTAAGGGCCGGCGGGAGGGCTCCGTTTTAGTCGTTTTTTCGATCTTGTTAGGGTTTGTGTCCTATTCAGGAAGGTGAGACGGTGGCGGCTGCCTGAAGATGGAATAAAGGTCTCCCCGCCTAGCCCCTATTTCGGCGGTGCGTCTAGTATCGTTGATGGGCGTGTGGAGGTGTGTCTCCGGTAGATCTATCTTTGGTGGATTTGCTCGGATCTCGTCGTTGTTCGTCTACGTTCGTGTGTTTTCGGTTTGGATCCTTCCGATCTACGTTATTTTTCATCGGCGGCGGTTGCTGTTCTGCGGTGCTGGTCCTATGGGGTCTTAACACGACGACTTCCCGACTGTCTACTACAACAAGTTGTTACCGGCTCCGGCGATGAAGGAGCGATGACGGCGGCGCGCCTTCGGTTCACTTCGGTGCTTGTAGTCGTCGCTAGGTGGTCTACGAATCTGGATGTAATTTTTATTTCTGATATTCGTTATACTGTCATGATTGAAGATGAATAGATTAAAAAAAATTCTGAAAAAAAATGTGGTGAGAGTACTCACTCCGGATCAGGTTGATCGGTCTACATGGGGACTGCTAGTTGAGGAAATCAAAGAATTGCTTCAAGGCGTGGGAGAGTTCAGAGTACTCTGGGCAAGAAGAGATGCTAATAAAGCTGCACAGTATTTAGCTAGGGAAGGCTGCCTTCGTAGATTATGTAAAACATGGCTTAATGTTGTTCCTGCTTATATTCGTGATGTTGTAATGGCCGATGGTGCCATAGACTAAGTTTAATTAATGGCAAATATTTTCCCCTCAAAATAAATAAATAATATAAGACGTTATTACACCTCCCAAAAATGGTGGGAAAACCCAAAATGAGGCGTCCCAAACAGCATCGATAGTGGCACACATGCAGTGTATCACTTATCAGCATTAAAAAAGATGGAATTGACCTTGCAAGGGTATTTCTTAATTAGTGATTTCACTCTTCTAATAGCGGCATTTGAATTTGCTTTTTGAGTGGAGCGGCTGATGGGCGGGCATGTTGCTCCGTTGGGCCGGCCTCTGGCCTCGAGTGGACTCTGTCCGCTTCTTTTGTTTGCTGTGAGTAGCGATGACAATGGCCTAACAGGAAAAGCAGGACTTGTTTTCTTTTTCTCTTACTTTCTCTCTCTTGTGAAACAACCTTCTTGTCTATGCTAAAAAAAAGTGTACCTCCAAAGTGTGGTGAGAGTACTCACTTCGGATCAGGTTGATCGATCTAGATGGGGACTGCTAGTTCAGGAAATCAAAAAATTGCTTCAAGGTGTGGGAGAGTTCAGAGTACTCTGGGCAAGAAGAGATACTAATAAAGCTGCACACTATTTAGCCAGGGAAGGCTGCCTTCGTAGATTATGTAAAACATAGCTCCTGCTTGTATTCGTGATGTTGTAATGGCCGATGGTGTCATAGACTAAGTTTTATTAATGTGTTGGTTTTGTTCATGTGGCCTCCAAACCCTGCCATTGTCTACTCCCATGATGAGTGGCCATGCTCCTATCAAACAATGTGGACTTTCCAACCTTGCCCAAGCCAACCTTTCCCGAGCCGATCGACGGCGTATATCGGGCTTGAGTTTATACTATGAGTAGCACTGCTACTTCGAAACTCCACAGGACTCCACCTGCAATTGTAGCCCCTTCTTTTCTTGATCATAGTGAATACTCAAGCCAAATTAAGTTTCCTTTTACTGTAATTCGTGTTCCCAACTTTCGAAGTATCTGCTTAACGCCATCACACGATGATCATTGATCTTCGTGAAAGTGGATAACTCACTTATCAGGTCATGTTTCATGGTGGGCCAAACACTTTTATTCAAATGTCGTGTCGGGCACATGTCGGGCAAAAAACCCATGCCCGCGGGTCGGCCCGCGCAACGCGACGCATATGGCCATGTTTGATGGTTAGTGTGAAATAGTAGGAAGATGAGGAGGGAGGTCCCATTCCTCGACCTACAGGTTGAATAGCCACGGAACGCGCACCCTTGTCTGTGCATGATTTGGGCTGGCACAAGTGCAGATAGGGCCGCCCCTGTATTTTTTTCGTTTCTTTTTCGTTTGGGGTTCCAAAATCTCTACCTAATAATAAAGCACGGATTCTTTCTACCCGTCCGTCCGTCGCACCTTTTTGCAAAAGGCCGCTATGTTTTCTTGAAATCAACCCGCAGTCCGAACTTAAGTCACATCCGAACCGTTATTTTACATTTTTACAAACCCCCCTGACCTTTTAGGTAATTCATCTGCGGATCATATTTAAGTCAAACAAATGCTTTTCTAAATCATCCATATCTTTCAAACCGTAACTCTGATTTGAACATGTTATATATGAAATTTGATTAGAAGCATATGTAGAATATGAATATGAGATTATTTTTACCTGTTAAGTATTTTTAAATATTATATGATTTTGGAAGATATTTAAGTCAAACAAATGATTTTCTAAATTATCCGTATCTTTTAAACCGTAACTCCGATTTTAACATGTTATATATGAAATTTGATTAGAAAAATATGTGGAATCTGAATATGATGTTAATTTTATCCGTTAAATATTTTTAAATATTGTTTTGGAAGCAAACTTATAATCTATAGTGCATGATCCGTTTTTCTTTCGTACCGGCGGCGATCCGGATTGCAAATAAACACCCACTATAATCATATGGGAAAAAAACATCGACAACTACACATGCATACCTCTGAAAAACGTCGCAGATGAAAATAACAAATTTCTCATCGCGAGAGTGAGAGAAAAGCGAGAGAGAGGGAGAGGGAGAGAGACGCCTTAGGATTAACCATGTTCAAACACATTTTGATTTGTGTGAACACTGATGCCACCACCGACGAGGGTGAGAAGGAGGGTAAGAGGCAACACAAATATGATGCCTCGCTAAAATAAATGAAATGGACCTACTGTTGTCTTAAGTGATGATTGTGGGGTTAAGAACATGTGTTATTTTTTCTCCCGTTGCAACACAAGGCCTCTTTTGCTAGTAAGTTCTAAAATATTTTAAATTGTTTGAGATTTTGAAAAATCTTTCAAAATTCAGAAAATGTTCAAAATTTCAATAAATAGCCAGAATTGCAAAACTAGTTCACGATTTCAGAAAATGTTCATGTTTTTAAGAAACATGTTTGGGAAATAAAAATGTTCATGATTTTGGGAAAATATTTGGGAAATAAAATAATGTTTACAGATTAAAAAGATGTTCGTGATTTTCAAAGAAAGTTTGTGAGAAAATATTCGTGGGTTTTAAACATGTTTGTGAATTCAAAAAATGTTCTTGATTTTGAAAACATGTCCAGGAAATCATAATTTGTTCGCTGATTGAAGAAATGTTTGTTATTTTTGAAAAAATGTACGTGTATTTAAAAAATTTCTTGTGATTTTTGAAGAATGTTCAGAAAATCATTTTTTCCACGAATTCAAAGATTTCTTACATGATTTTCGAAAAATGTTGACATATTCAATTTTTTCTTAAATTCAAAACATGTTCAGGATTGAAAAAATAAATAGGAAGCAAAATAAATGTAGAAGGAAAAATGAAAGAACAGGAAAAAGTAAATAAAGGTAAAATAAAAGAAATAAAAAACAAAGAAAAGTAGCGGTTCAGGGAAGGTTCTACCCACTCCATCCCATAATGTAAGACATTTTACATCTCCCAAAAATGGTGGAAAACCCCAAAATGAGCCGGCCCAAACAGCATCGGTAGCGAGGGTATGCGTGGAATAGGATCCGCGAGCAGAGGAAGGGGCCCATATCCCCGCGCGTGCTCGGCGCCGGCATCCTCTCTCATCTCCGGCCGGCTCCCCTCACCGGCCGCCGCCACCGCCTACTCGCCGTCCCTTCTCATCAGCGGATCAAGCAGAGGTAGCAGCAGCGCCACCCCTCGCTCCTCGGCTCGCACCCAATCCCCCCCGCCGCAACCCTAACCCTCCCCAATCGGCCGCCGCCGACATGTGTCCGCCGGAACCCAGCTGCCACTCGGCGCTGCTCGTCGACCTCGTCGTCAACGAAATCCTCATCCGCTGCCCGCCGGACGAGCCGGAGCGCCTCGCCCGCGCCTCCCTCGTGTGCAAGGAGTGGCACCGCGTCCTGGACGACCCCGACTTCCGCCGCCGCTACGGCGAGTTCCACCGGAGGGCGCCCCTGCTGGGATTGCTCCACGACTACGGCGTCCTCTCTGATCACCCCATCATCCAGTCCAGATTTGTGCCCACCACGGCCTTCTCCACGCGGACGCCCCTGCACCGCAGGTTCCTGCTCGACTCACGCCACGGTCGCGCCCTCTATGGAACCTACGTCCCGCCGCGAGCCTGCTTGGGCCAAGGTGGACGACAAGGACCCCATCACCGACGCCGGCCGAGTGGAGGGTTCCGTTTCCCACCAGCACCAAGAGCTTGCTCTCTGGCGGCTGGAATGCAGCAGTGCTCTGCGCCGCAGACGGCTGCGACCACGCCGTTGGTTGCCGGAGCAGCCCCTTCCTCATTGCCGTCATAGGCTTGGACTTCCATTGGCGGCGCACGTTCGCCTGCCTCTACTCGTCGGAGGCAGGCACCTGGAGCCACTTCAGCTGCTTTGAGCACCCGGGCACTGTAGTCGTTGGCCGGGGCCGGGCCAGCATCGTTTTGCAGAATGCAATATATTTTCCCTGCAATATATATAGGTTCTGGAATCATGCAGTACAATGTGGCCGAGCTGGAGCTGTCATGGATCAACGCGCCTTCTGAATTACCCAAACGCAGTGACTTTTGCCTTGTCAAGACAGAAGATGGCAACCTGGGGTTTGTCAGCTACGACGCCGGTGGCCGTATGTACATGTGGAAAAGGGTATTTGATGCCAACGGAGCTGGGGAATGGGCTCAACGCAGTGCCATCAGTGAGCTGCTCCCTACTCGTGCCCTACCACCTTACCGCCGATTCATGGACGGTGCCAGAGTCGCTCTGTTCAGAACATGCTCTGAATTGCTTATGGTTGATCTCAGATCACATCGAGTCAGGAAGGTAAGCATCGAGGGGTGCGAAGTCGATAAGGTCATTCCCTACATGAGCTTTTACCGAAAAAGGCTTTCGCCCCGCTTTATAAATAAAGCAAACCGTCAAGAGCACACATACACGGACTAGTCCAGCACACACACACCCAAGTCACAGAACAAGAAGTACAAAGGTTCTGCTGAGGGCACAGCTCAACAAGCCCAGCTACATGAGCTTTTACACTCCACGTACTAGCCTAGAGCGGGCGCAGCAGCTTTTTCAAAAGGGCTCCAAGGCCATGGTGGAACGAGACTTCGTCGACGTCGTATGCTGCCTCCGCCGTGCCCATGACATCAGGTGATGATTCGTTCGTTCCACCCGCCCGATAGGAGTTCTATTTTGATGCTATTGAAACTTGTTCCTCATAATGTGTACAAGCACTAGGCTGTAGCTACAAGAGGAAACAAAATGATGCACATAGTTAGCACCTTATTGATGGACGTGATTGTGCAGTTAGTTTTCATTTTGCTATTCTATATCAGATTGCACTATCTTTCATGGCCTTACATTATGCCCTTAAGGCCGTAACAATGATAAGCTGACAATTTGACACCTATCTCGGAAGTTGATATTCAAAGAATGTGTGTTGTTATCCTGTTACCCCATATGGTCATATACACTAGAATATATTACTATTATCTACCTATGCAGTTTATATTATCATACTCATTACACTATACAAATACAACATTTTCTCATCCTCTGTTCATACCTGTTGAAGACTTTACATGGTAAGCTGCTAATCATTAATGTACTCCTAAATTTCGAAGTTAATGGTCTTGGTCTGAGACTCGAAAATATTTGGAATTATCTGTTGATTCTCATCATCATTATATAGGAGAAAATTCATCAAAGTGTTTTTTTTTACTTTAGGGCCTGGATTGGGTGTATTTTTTTGTGTAATCCCCAGTATGTAGCTCAACCTTGAAATAAAACACCAAGGAGCTTGCAAAAATTACACTCAATCAAAGAGCAATGCAATTTTTTGCTATAAATAGTAGATGCTCTACGGCAAATTTGGTTCTTTCGCCTTTAGTTGTCCAAATAGCATGCTTTGAATGAGTTGCTTCTTTTACAATAATACTACACATTATTATTTTTGAAATTTTGTGTTACTGAAATTACATAATAACATCAGCAATTGACATTTACACCAGAATTCTATCAGGTTTACATCTCAGTTCACCAATATATTGATTAATGATGATCACCTTATATCGGTTGAGTTGGCTCATACATATGTCATCCAGCCATGGCAAATACTGATAATAGTCATTGCCTCATTGGTTAGGTCAAAACTCAAATAGCAAATATCAGGAGGATAGGAACCATGAAAGTGACAAAGATGATGACATGGTAGGAGATGAAAATTATTCTGATTTGGATCTGGCATGGAAAATGCTGGAGAATGCAAGGGCAATAGTTGAGAAGAGCCCAAACCTCACTATGAAGAAGGTTAAGGTCTTCTCTGCTCTGGCTGCAGTCCATGGAAAGAGACAGTCTCAATTATCTTACACTATAGTTACTGTCCTTAATTTAGTTGACTAATGGTCTTGATACTCATGGCCCCACATCTGGTTTGCGGAAGACATAGACAACTCACTCGATGACTATTTCAAAGCTTTAGCCATCTTGGATAATTTGGTTGACCCAGATAATCGTCCGATTGTTACACTGTATCCTCCTGGTGGTAATACTAGTATCAATTGTCTTATCATATAGTGTTATAAAACAGCTTACTGGCAACTCAAGTGCTGCAGTGCTTGCATCCTTCTAAGGTTTTACGTGTATATTTTAGTCTGTTAAACTGAATTTTATGGCTAAAAGGGGTGCTTTTAATATTGTACCCATCCGTGATTCAGGTAATTTGAGTTGATTCGTATCTTGGACAGGTACCTTCATTTATGTATATGTACCTGTACATGTAGTTACGGTGTTAAACTCTGGTTATATCATAGAAAAAGGATCAGTTATATAATGTTGTTATCTTTCATATTTCGGTTATTCTTCCTTTTAATTTCCTTGATTCAATCATGGAAACTGAAGGATGTGTTCTGTCTCTGAACTGGCATTCAAGATTGGTGATGCGATTCCATATTGTGCAAAGTCTTTTTCGTTATGTAAATCACATACAGTATGCTAAACCTGAGAATGGCCAAGGGTGATAATGGTGATAATGCATCTTCTGCTAAAGGAGGTTCAGGGAAATCTGCTTTAAAAGATGTGATGGAGTTGCTTACCGACATATTAACTGAACTTGAGATGAAGGTAAATGGTATTGATTTTGTTCATGTTATTGTTACCGACTTGGTTTCAGCTGGAAGACCTGGAGCATGAAATGACATCATTGAATTGTTTTAATTCAGCTTGAAGACCTGGAGCAAGAAATGACAACACCAAGCTCTTTTACAAGTGAGGTTTTGATTGCCTCAAAGGCAAGTGGAGGCCAGAGCGCTGGCAATTTCAAGTCAAGAGCTGCATCTTCTCCAACTAAATCTTACCGCAGCAGCAACTGCAAGTACTAGGTGGCTGAAAGTAATGTAACTGACCTTGGGTTATAAGCAGAAGCATAAAACTATGTTTTTGTTGAATTTAAACCTGATGCTTGATTCAGGATGCTAGTTTTCTGTTAAAAGGGAATCTGGTCCCAGGTGTAGTTCAGTAATTAAACGCTCGTTTGTGGTGCTTATAATCCAACAGGACGTCACCGTTGAGCCCTATCTGGTGCGTATTTTGGAGATCTCTGATCTTGTGTCAAGTATGAAGGTTATGAAGTTAAGGATGGTGCTTTGGTCAGAGAGTGAGGCTATACTTGGGAACATGTTGACATGATGCTTCAGAAGTATCCTGAACTCTTTCAAACAGGTATGTGCTAGATCTCATTACTATTAAGTGTTTTCTGCTATTAGTTTGTTGGTGTGAGTAGATGAATTTGGGACTGTGTTCCTTAAAGGAGGGGTGACTGTAATATCTGGACTAGCTATTTAAGGAGCAAGGAAGGAAAAAAAGGAGGAACACCATACATATTCAGTGCTGAACTGTTGATTTGTGCCCGAGGGCTGTCCAATGATGGGCATTTATACGGATACATGTAAAAGGTCTTCTGTAGGTCTCATTGCTTCTTTCAAAGTAGAAACCCTTCCACTGTTCCAAGTTCCAACATGACTTGTTTTCATTGTTCCTGTATCTGACTTAATATAAGTGATGCTTGTATCTTTGTTGATGCTGTGCTAATAACATTCTGGATGACTTCTTACTGCAGAAAATGGATCGAGAGAAGCCCATGAGAGCAAGTTTCGTCTACCCTTAGCGTAATAAGTCAGAAAGGGTTGTGGCCTGAAGGTTGTCAACGGGATCTTCAGATGCTATGTTTATCCTTTTTGCCCTGGTTTACTTACTGCACATGGGCATGTACTTCTGTTGGGATAGTGGATGCTGATTTCACTGAACTGTTTGTTTCATAGTTTCAAGTATGGACGTGAGATGAACTATATATATATATATATATATATATATATATATATTGCCTTGTCATGGCAGTTGACACTTAGGACCCATCCTTTTGTACGAATGATATCACTCGTCCTTTTAATTTTCTGTGTTGCATATTTGAACGGCAAAGTATGTGCACCATTTGCTTGCGAGCTATCTCGATTATTGTTGGGTTAGGTTTTTTTTAGGCAAGATTTTATTGTTTCCGTCTTCTGCCCCTAGAGAGTGCACCCAGCTCACTATTGGGTTGAGACTGAGAAGGGGATTCTGTTTTTCCTTTGTCATGATGGTGCAACTTGTTTGTGGAACTATTTGTGCAGCCACTTCACAGGCTGTGAGATAGAGATGGTTGTTGGAGTGATTTCAGTACCATGTATAGTGTTGTTCAGTTAGATCTTCAAGGATACTTCAGCTGGAAGCTCCTATTCTGCTCTCAATTTCCATGTGGATTTTATTAAGAATGGTCCATGTTTGTGACGAGCATATGCCATAGGTGCTTGAACAAAGAGTGGAAAAGCTCCCATATTTCAGTACCATGTCTAGTACACCCTCTGTTCCAAATATAAGACGTCTTGGCAGTTTTAGAAAACAGGTAGTAGTTTGCTAGGTTTGCATCAGTTTTAACATCTTCCATATTATTACTGTCAGTAGCTTGCGTGCCTTCACTGGAGGAAGTTAAGAGGAATTTTTGTAATGGTCTTCTGTTGGAACCTGTCGACAAATTTTGCTACACACCGGGATCTTGAGCGCTGGAATGGAACAAGTGTGTCAGGTCAGTACAATATCCCTTTTGTTTCATACTACCAAATAACAATATTCTGCTGTCGGAAAAAAAAGGTTATAGTCTTGTAGATCCAACTGCAAAATTGTTCTTCACTTGTTTACTGGGGTATATGTACATACATCTATTTACACATTGCATCACATGAAGATTTACCAAAAAGGGGTGCATATATATACATCAAGAAGACATCACTTCTCACTAGCTAAAATATAGCCATTGACTGGCCAAGACCCGTGCAAACCATGGCGATGCCACTCTGGTTGCTGCGTGGCATTACCACAGAGCTAAGGACGGCTCTCTCCACCTCCTCTGAAGGCTTTCTTTTAAGCAAGCATATCACATACGCCATCACCGCCGCGTTGCAAGGTACCGTGATCCTGTCTTCACTCGTGAACCCGAACTCGTCCTCCGACATCCTCAGGAGTTCCCCGAACACCGTTGTACTGAGGTACGCCAGCGGGACCTCGAACCGCTCTCCACCGGTGGTGTAGACAACGCAGTGGCCCTTGTCTGCGATGGCCGATGCGCCCCGCAGGTTGGCGTCGTGGATCGGCCCCATCGTCGCTGGCCTCCGCTTCCTGAGGGCTGCCATCTGCTGCCACTTCTTTGCCTGCTGAACTAGGCTCCTAGGACTTATCATGGTGTATTTTTTCTGATGAGATGCCCTTTTGCATAAATGTGTGTTGGTACTTGATGTTTTTGGCTGGTATGAAGACGCTTGTGTGCTAGTTCCATGTATTTATAGGATAGCAAGGGAACACTGCAGCCTTATGTTTGTCCTATGGCTATGGGTGTGTAACCATCGGTATGACTAGTTGCCAGAGACAAAGTCTTGGTGTTATCCTCCGAGGTAGCTACTTGCTCTGCATGATTGAGCCTGATACCCGCTTTTCTTCCTAGTCTGCACTTTTGGTCCACTCTAGTTATCCTTTTCTTGGTCCAGTCTATGTCAGTCTTATTCTCCCATTATGGCAGTCTACCTCATGCTGCTTGGTTTTACATTCGTAACTGGTTGCATTGGTTCTGAATCTTCTGATTACCAGATGTTTACTTCAGTGAGCTTGTTTGTTTGTATACGTTTTCTTCTAACGTTGTTTTCAGAACAACGATCTACTCTTGACCAATAAACATGCTAGCACATGGTTCCAACCGGTGCATAATTCAATTTGTTTATTTGTAGTACAAAGCCTTGGCCATTTCTCTAGGCTAATTCAACGTGTTGATGTGAGATATAGGAAAGTGAACCAATAAAAACACTGTTTATTGAACCAACTGATCTTAGTGTTTTACTGGATTTATAAATCTGAGGGCTTGTCCACTAATCAGATTCCATTTTTTGGGACACTCATTTGTAACTAGTGTCTAGTGCATAATCCGCTTCGTTTCTAGTACCAGATTCCCTGCGATGTGCAGTCCGCAGGTTCTATCTGTGTTTATCTCGCTTTCTTAATCACTTCCTTACTTTCTGCCATAGCTATAATCTCAGCAACTGCTTCCTCCAGATTCCATGTGTTCTACATCAATGGTTTCTTCCTCCATTTTTCTTCTCCCGGTGGACCATTCAAGCCATTTATTTAGCTTTCTTTTGTAAACATTGTTTTCTAATTCAGTCAAAATCCAGCTGCCATAGTACCTTTTTAAGCCAGCAAACGTCGACGTTTTCCCAAAAGTCTTTGTAGACCTCTTTCCAATGGAAAATCTTTTTTGTGTAATTCCAAATGTGAAGCAAGTCTCCATATCTTATTGGTGAAACTGAATACTTGAAATTGAGATCAATTCTAGGCCACTTCATGACTGTCTAAAAAAAGATTCATTCCAGTGGTCAGATGCTCAAATTGGGGCCTTCACAACATTGAGGAATTGTCTGGTCACTGCTCCTGTTATGGCTTTGCCTGATTTGACCCTACCATTTACTTTTTAAACAGATGCATCAGGTCAAGGTATTGGTTCTGTCCTCATGCAACAAGGCAGACCAATTGCTTATTTCAGTAAAACCCTGGGAAAAGAAAAGGGAACTTCACCTCTTCCTATAGAGCAGGATCTTGCATAAGTCTTTCAAATTCAAGGGTTCCGCTTTTTTTCTTCTAAATTGACCCACTTACAAAAATCCTAGGACTATAGGGAATATAGATACCTATACTAGTGCTCTGTGAAGTAAAGTGGAGGAAGGGATTCCAAAACTTCCTGTTTACCAGTTCAGTCATAATTAAACCTTCCATTTTCTATTTTAGAACTTTGGGTTTCAAAGACTTCTCCCACAATAGAGGCTTTCTTCTTTTTGAGCAGAAAGAATGAATGCAGTATCGACAGAATGGTATCTATCTTCTTAATATTCGTTTTCCAGGGGAATGAGCCAACCCACACAAGAGGAATAGCTAGGATTTCCAGAAGAAGATGCAATTCGTCTGATGAGAAATAAAAAGGAATATCGAGAATTCGCGTGGCTGAAGTTGAAGCAGCTACTTTCGAAGTAACAGAAAGAAAAGCAGCGATCAGAGTGGGGGAGTCAGAGTCGAAAAGAGGATTCCTCGCTCCGCTTGCCCTCTGGCACAGATGTGGGAAAAGGTCTCAGTTGCGGAATCAAATATGAATGAAGTTAGAACAATCAGCGTAAGCTCTTTCTCTAGGGCCACTGTCCTTCATGCTGGATCCTCTACTATTCTATGTTCTCTCCGAAAGCGTGCCAATCCCTATGTTGTGTGGAGCTGAGCATCTTCTATTCGCTGGGATCAAGCTTTTCCTCTGCAGGGGCCTTGTGCTCCGTGTTTTTTTCCTTAAACAGAACTCTATGTTTATGAGATTTATTTGTGGTCATCGCCGACAGTATTTTCATTTATTGAGTACCTATGTTGAAGAGTCAATTAACATGCTTTTATTTGCTTAGCTAGTGCTGGAGTAATAAGCAACTTTATGATCTTTCAAACAAGACCGTTTCATAAGTGTAGCTGCAAGCTGCTGCTGTACAATGTATGACACGAGAACCGCATGGATGATAGATCATGAAACTATGCATGGCAATTTTTATCTGTTTTCCGTATGAAAAAGAGAAGCTCTAAAACTATGTATGCTGTGCTATTTATTTTCTGTGGTAAAGGTGCGTTTGCAACTTGCAGGCAGTGGATGTTATTGTATTATCAGAAAGTTATGTTATTCAGAGGCGCAGAAGGGGGCAGAATTAGCTTAACAAAGGGCTCATGTGTATTCTTGAGCAACCAAAGAGCTAATCCGGAATTAATAGTGCCCGGGTTAGATAGCATGATATTGATATGATATACTTTAATCTTTCTTTTGTACAGTTCACATGAAGTCGTATTTTGTTATGAGGTTTAACAAATAAAAGCAATGTTTGTTTAACCTACTGCTTGTAGTTTTAAGCCATTTTTAGTTCCAGATTCCCTGTGGTCTGCATTCCACAGATTATTCCTGGGTTTATCATGTTTTCTTAATCTCCAGCAAATATGTGGTCTGCATCAATGGTTTCTTCCTCCATTTTAGTACTTCTCTAGATGGACCACTTGAGCCTCCGTGTGCCCATTTATTTGGTTGAAATGTAGCTTTCTTTAGACATTGTTTTCTTGATCCAGTCAAACTCCAGCAGCTACTTCCTATCTCACAAGAGTTACCTGTTCATTTCCTCGAAAAAGAGTTTATTGAACACATGCTTGATTTTGTATCCACTTTGAATAGTCAATTAACATGCGTGTATATTCTTAGCTGGTATTGTATATTGCCTGACTAATAAACAGCTTAATGATATTTCTAACAGGAACACGTCAGAAGTGTAGCTGCTGATGTGCCATGTATAATAACAACATAAGAGAATTGCATGGATAATAAATCATGAAACGGTGGAAAATTTGGGTTGGCTGTCAATTGGCTCGAAATGATTACGTCGTTACGAGAAACTGCTGAAATCTTTTGGCCCCAGACATTTTTTATATTTTGACCCATTCCTTAACACAGATCAAGTGAGACGGAAATCTTGTTATTCCTTGCCATGATGGTGATACTTGTTTGCGGAACCATTTTCACAGCCACTGCACAGGCTGTGTGATAGAAACGCTAGTCGCAATGATTTCATACTTTCAGTAGCATGTCTAGCCTAAAGGTTTGTTCAGTTAGCACTTTAAGGATACTTCAGCTGGAGTGAACCAGATAACTTGGTAATACAGTAGAAAAGAGCATGATTTCTGTATATGTTCCCAAAAATCTCAACACAGAAGAAAGAGAATTATTTTCTTTGGGCGTTTCACATGGCACGGTTCGAGAGAGATTGAGAACAGAGGTCAGAGATGGACAGATTGTTGTGGTTGCAATGCTTAATTCCAATGTTAAGTGTGATTATGCCTCACAGATGTAGCTTATAAATTAATCAAATTTACACATGTTTAGTTGGCATTCATGCTTTCTTTCTTTTTGTTGGTTTGCCGGTCATATCGTGACAATAAATGTAACTACTAAAGAATAAATAAAAATGTGAAGCAAAGTTGATCAAGCAGGCACTGATCAACAACTACTATCTTGCAAATTCATACTTTCAATATTTATCTCATGAAGTTTGGAAAATAGCTATCCCGTGTAGCAGCATGGGTTGATGAGTAGTAGTTCCCAATATTACAGTGTCCAAATGAACAGGCGCAGCAACGCGCGCCTTCAATCCTCTAGTACATAAGCGTTAATTAGCTAGTGATTTGTGTATAGCCCTGTGCTCATTAATGTAGTACAATCCATTATCAGTTGATCTCAATAATCGTATCATTGCTTGGACACAGGGCGGAGCTTCATGGGGCCATGGGGGTCATTGCCCCCCTCCCACTACTCTAGAAAAACTCTTAGGCTGGTCATAGTGGGGGTAACTTAAATAATAACTGTCTAGATCAGCAATTTTGCTTACGTGGCACTGAATTAATGAAGAGAGAGTAACTTAGAGTAACCTATTTGGTTACCGTAACATAGCGCACATCATGAGATGTCTTTAACGCCAAATCGATCCAGTGTTGCTGCGTCACTTAAAAAAAAAAGAGCTCGTCCCTTTCCTCTGCGGTCGAGGCCTCCATCCATCTCCCGGAACCGGATCCTCTAACATTAAGAAGGAAAGTTAGAGAAGCTACAATCCCCTAACTTTCCTTCTTGCAATCCATATGAATAAGGCTAAAATAATTTAAATTAATATGCAAATTACAGATTTAATGTGTAAATCTATAATCATTACATACAAACAATTTGATGATGAAATAAAATTAACTATAGATTATTTATATCTAAAGTAAATATCAATAGTAAATAATCCGCTAAACGTCTCTAACATTCCTTCTTCATTTTACACTATGATTACACTGTAGCATTGTGGCTTTACTTCTCTAAGTTAGAGGATCCGCCTCCCCATCTCCCTCCCGGCCGCCTCCATCTACCCTCGCCTCCCTCTCTGTCTCGTCGGCCAACGGCAGCTCCGGGCGGCGGCGGCTCCAACCGGGGAGCCACCCGAATCATGGCTAAATCTGGTGCCCGCAAGGAGGCAGCGTCAGCCCGGTCGTCGGCGACCTCGCCACCACATCACTTCGCCGGCGCCCCGGCAAGCTCGCATGCCAACCCCTCGCCACAGCCGCTCATCTACCCCGGCGCCTCGACGAGCTCCTGATTCAGCAGTTGTACTTCTCTAGATGGACCACTCGAGCCTCCGTGTGCCCATTTATTTGGTTGAAATGTAGCTTTCTTTAGACATTGTTTTCTTGATCCAGTCAAACTCCAGCAGCTACTTCCTATCTCACAAGAGTTACCTGTTCATTTCCTCGAAAAAGAGTTTATTGAACACATGCTTGTTTTAGTATCCACTTTGAATAGTCAATTAACATGCTTGTATATTCTTAGCTGGTCTTGTATATTGCCTGACTAATAAACAGCTTAATGATATTTCTAACAGGAACACGTCAGAAGTGTAGCTGCTGCTGTGCCATGTATAATAACAACATAAGAGAATTGCATGGATAATAAATCATGAAACGATGGAAATTTTGAGTTGGCTGTCAATTGGCTAGAAATGATTACGTCGTTACAAGAAACTGCTGAAATCTTTCGGCCCCAGACATTTTTTATATTTTGACCCATTCCTTAACACAGATCAAGTGAGAAGGAAATCTTGTTATTCCTTGCCATGATGGTGATACTTGTTTGCGGAACCATTTTCACAGCCACTGCACAGGCTGTGTGATAGAGACGCTTGTCGCAGTGATTTCAGACTTTCAGTAGCATGTCTAGCCTAAATGTTTGTTCAGTGAGCACTTCAAGGATACTTCAGCTGGAGTGAGCCATGTCAGGTCAGTACAATACCCCTTTTGTTCATGCCAAATAACAATATAAGGATATATAGATCCAACTGTAAAATTGTTCTTCTTCACCCGTTTATTACTGGTTATGTGCATACATCTATCAATTTACACATAACATCTCTTCAACATTTACCAAAAAGGGTGTGCGCTTCTCATCACTAGCTAAAATATAGCCAGTGACTGGCCAAGACCCTTGCAAACCATGGCGATGGCACTCTGGTTGCCATGTGGCATTACTACTGAGCTCACAGTAACCCTCTCCACCTCTTCTGACGGCTTTCTCCTGAGCAAGCACATCACATACGCCATCACCACCGCGTCACAAGGTACTCGCAACACCATTGTACCGAGGTACACCAACGGGACCTCGAATCGCTCCCCAACAATGACCCTTGTCTGCGATGGCCGATGAGCCGCGCAGGTTGGCTTCTTTGATCTGCCACATCATTAACCAACCTCCGGTTCCCGAGGGCTGCCATCAGCTGCCACTTGTTTGCCTGCTGAACTAAACCCCTAGGAGTAATCATGGTATTTTATTTCTTCTGATGAGATGCGCTTTTGCAGAAATGTGTGTTGGTACTTAATGTTTTTGGGTGGTGTAAGATGTTTCTGTGCTAGTTCCAGGAGGTAGCTACTTGGTCTGCATGAGGTTGATACCCACGTTTTCTTGGTCCAGTCTATGTCAGTCTTATTCTTCCATTATGGCAGTCTGCCTCATGCTGCTTGGTTTTACATTCTTAACGGGTTGCATTGGTTCCGATTACCAGAGGTTTACTTCTTGAGCTTGTTTGTTTGTACACCTTATCTTTTAAAGTTGTTTTCAAAACTACGATCTACTGATGACCAATAAACGTGCTAGCCCATGGTCCCAAACCTGTGAACGCAACCTCTGTTTATTTTTGTAGGATAATTCAACTTGTTGATGTGAGGTGCAGGAAAATGAACCAATAAAAACTCTGTTTATTTAACCCACTGCTCATAGTTTTTCACTGGATACCATTGATAATCAGCCCTACTTGTGTGACTTTGCTTCGTCTGCAGCCCATAGATTCTTCCTGCATTTATCTTGCTTTCTGAACCACTTCCCTCAATTATGATCTCCATAGCTATGATATTGCTTGGTCTGCAGACCATAGCTATGATCTCCAGCAACCAATAGTTTCTTACTCCATCTTAGTTCTCTTGGTGGACAATTCAAGCCTCCTTATGGCCATCTATTTGGTTCAGATATCGTCTTATGGATTCAGTCAAACTCCAGTGTTCATCGTACTTCCTAACTCACTAGAGTTACCTGTATTTTTGCCTCAAACATAGTTCCATGTTTTTAACTATCGAATTTTGTGGTAATCACCAACAGCATTTTGAACATATGTTTGATGGAGTATCCACTCTGAAGAATCAATTAACATGCTTGTATTTGCTTTGCTGGCATATAGTGGCCAACTAATAAATAACTTTGCGATATTTCTATCAAGAAAACTTCGTATGCGTAGCTGCCTCTCTACAATGTGTATAACATAAGAGAACCACATGGATGATAGATTTAGGTTTACGATGGAAGACCACGGTGGTAAACACCAAGAACGTGAGCTTACTTCCATGTAAATCCAAGTGAGTATAACTGTCACATTAGAGAGGTAGCGCCAATCATCAGTGCTGAGGAACATACTATTTGGCATTAACTAAGGTTTTTATTTACTTTGGTTTTGTTTGAATAGTTCGTTGGCAGTGGTTGTCAGGGGAGTGATCACCAACACACCTCCATCGCCAATTCCATGATGCTCCCCGCCGGGAGTGAGTAATTTCTTCATAGGCTCGCTGGTCGGTGAGGAGTTGGATGAGATTCATCATGTAATCGAGTTAGTTTTGTTAGGGCCTAATCCCTAGTATTCACTATGTTCTGAGATTGATGTTGCTATGACTTTGCCATGCTTAATGCTTGCCACTTTGGTCCCGGGTGCCATGATTTCAGATATGAACCGTTTATGTTATCACCATTATATCCATGTTCTAGATCCGATCTTGCAAGTTATAGTCATCTACTGTGTTTTATGATCCGGCAACCCCGGAGTAACAATAGTCGAGATCACTCCCGGTGATGACCGTAGTTTGAGGAGTTCATGTATTCACCGTGTGTTAATGCTTTGTTCCGGTTCTTTATTAAAAGGAGGCCTTAATATCCCTTAGTTTCCAATAGGATCCCGCTGCCACGGGAGGGTAGGACAAAAGATGGCATGCAAGTCCTTTCCATAAGCACGTTGGACTGGCCGAGCCCCCAGCCTGACGTGACGCGTCTCCGCTTTTGCTGACGACCTGTTGATCCGATTTATTTTGAAAATCCTCCGCGCCCTCGACCAGCGGCGAGTCCCCGGAGCATCCCCTTCCGACGGCGGCGACGAACCACCTGTGGCAGCGGCATTCCTCTGGCCCCCTGAAGCGCCGCCGTGAGCCCGAGGCTCGGTGCCCAGATCATCCATGTCCTCATCAGGAGGTGCACCCGACGGGCTCACCGGAGGCGGCAACTCTGGATCATCCTCCTCATCGATCACCAGCCCGGCAAGCTTGACGATGCGCACGTTGTACCAGAGCGTCGACGACCGTGCGGAGCGCCGCCCACTGCGAGGCTCCTCAATGTAAAGCCGTCGCCGGCTCGGAAGGCGGTGCTGCTAGACGGCGCCAGTCCCCTGATTAATCTGTTCAATTGACTAGGTGCGGTGTGATCCAAATCTGATTGACGCCTCTGTATGAGCAGATCCACCGTCCTGCAGGAGGTGAAGAACAGCAAAACACCCAGGGAGCCAGTCCCCTGATTACCCACTTGCCTCGGCGTTGGTGGAACGCCGATGGAAGCACTCAGCGGCGTGGCCCCGCAGAAGGGGGAGCGAGGGGTTCACTGCAAGCCTCTGGGCAGTCAATTGAACAGATCAACCCTAAAACTCCAGGCTGTAAAAGAAGGTAGTATGAGCAAATCGACAGACCATGGTTACCGTGCCGAGAACCTTGAATTGTTATGCCAAGCTGCACTAGTCCGTCTTCCAGCCAAGAACTAATCAGGCTAGTTACCGTGCCGAAATTTTCCACATGTCCAGCGCTGAGCTTGTGTCGTGCACTTCGCCCGAAACTTTGATGGCGTCAACCTCAAGCTCCCGCTTACAAAATTGAATACAAATAATGTTAGGTTTCACCATAATAAATATATATCCTCATTAGCAATGCACAGCAAAATATGCCTCAAGATCCAGGGGAACTACTCTTCACTTGCCCCCGATCCGAAGCACTATGGTGGCGGGTGCTTTGCACCGTTGGACTCTGCCTTTGAATTTCGAACCACCGATGCAGAGTGAACTATCGCCGTACGTCCAGCTGCGCACTCTATTGTCACCTCTGTTTTTTTTTTGAAATTCAACCACGACTTTATCTAATCATAAAAGGCAGGGATTTCTGCGGAAAGAATTTGCAAAATACAATCTGGGGGATCATTCACCCAGAGCTTACTAAGATTATTTGCTACTCCTTCCTTTGCTAGTTCGTGCGCGGCTCCATTCGCCGTCCTCCGGACCCAAGACACCTTCCATTCCCTTAACGCCAGCATGGTTTTTACCTCCTTTATCATCGGTCCCAACGAGGAGAGATCGGCTTCTGCACTTTGCAGCTTGCGTACCACTTCTTGCTAGTCCATCTCAATGTGCATCTTGGCGAAGTTTAAGTCCCCCGCAAGTTGCACTGCCCTCTTACAGGCCTGAAGCTCCACCAATGCTGGGTCACCACCCATCAGATAGTATTGGCACGCTCCAGCAATGAAAGCTCCGTCTGCGTTCCTGAAAACCACCCCCGCCCCCCTTTCCTCCTCCCTTGGCAGTTGCACCATTTACATTCGCCTTGATCCAACCATCAGCTGGAACGCTCCAATTCTGGACCAGGGTTACTCGGGGTGTCTTGCTCCCTCTGCCATTGACCTGCTGCCACTCCTCCATAAGCCTCATGACCATCGTAGCTATGTCACCTGCCTCCTCAATTCTCGTCCCTTCTCACGCATTGTTCTGTGCCATCCACAACGCATATAGTCCTTGCACCACTATAGCTCGAGAATCATCTGAAGCATCAGCAAACCAAGTCATGAGCCACTGAGATAGCGCACTCTGAGAGCGAACTGACTCTGACGGGATTGCCGCTGGTGCTCCCAATTCCGAGTGCAACAATTTCCAGAATTTTGCAGAGTGGGGACAACGCCAAAACCTGTGTAAGTTCGTCTCCTCCCTTCCACACACGGCACAAAACACCCCAGATTTGATCTTGCGCCTATGCAGCCCCGAGCCCACCGCCAATCCATTACAGATCAGGCGCCAAGTGTGGATTTTCACTCTCCCCGGCGCCACCGTATCCCACAGGTTCATTCAAGCTTTGTGGTTCGTGACCGATGACGACCACCCCGGGCTCCCAGTCTTTGCCTTTTTCTGCGTCATGCCAAGATGGTAGGCTGATCTAACTATGAACACACCATCTTTTGTCACCTCTGTTAGACGTTAACTCTTTAGTGTCCACCTACGTGGCAATGTACCTGGAGATTGAAACTAGGCTGTCAGTGTTGTACTGTGAAAAACCTTGGATTTTCCTTCGGTGCCGTGCCACTACCGAATGTACTTTTGCTATATCTTTTGCACTCCCTACACCACCTCTCCCACTACCCGTGGGCGTTTGCAGTGTTTCTCTCTGTAGTCCTGGGTGCGCTGTAGCAATCATGTACTTTGACTGAAAACCACAAGCAGTCCAACATTTGGGAGTCACCATGCATCTTTGATCAGCAAAAAACTCATCATGCTTTCGCATAGTGCAGGGTTCCAACTTCCATTTTAGGGTTACAATAAAATCTACTCCCACCGGTCCTTTTTTACTCTACGTATTAGATTTATCAAAAGTCAAACTTCATAAAATTTGACTAAATTTTTATTAAAAAATAGGGAACTGATTACAATAATCCGCCCGAATACGCGTTGAGTTCCGCCGCACACATAGCCATTAGATACGAGTTTGATCAGACAGTACACAAACTCTAATTAGCCGGCCAGGACGTACACCACTTGACGCGTGCTTCTGCCACCTATGCAATTTTTCTGGAACATCAGTTGTGTTGTAGAAGTCCTTCCGCAACAATATCCATGTCACAAAAAGGTTAAGACGATTTTTTTTAACATCACAAGTATTGCAGAAGTCCTTCCGCAACAACATTCATGTTTCAAAAAAGTTAAGACGAAAAAAAATCTGCAACAGAAACTCCGTTGTAAATGTTTCTGCAACAAAGGGTGTGTTACAAAGAAGGTACGAACCGCTGAATAGCCTTGGATCAAACAGCTGTGGAAGTGACAGATCTTTTTAAAAGATTTGCCGGCTGACACATAGCGTTGCCATAAAAAATATCAACATTTACCGCAACAAATAAATATAATGTAAAAATATTTCTTACGAAGGATCTAATGATATTGATTTTGTAGTATGAATGCTAATAAATTTTTATATAAACATGGTCAAACTTCAAAGACTTTGACTTTGGACAAATCTAATGCTCCCTACGTCTACGTGCATAAGTAGAAAATGCTATGTAGACTTTGAGTTCGGACTTTATCTTATTTTTCCAGGGACGTGGAAAATGTATTTAATGCTATGTAGAAAATGTAATACTCCCTCCGTTCCTTGATATAAGGTGTATAGATTTTTGAGAAAAAATCCGAAATATAAGGTGCATTGAGTTGCACCACTCCTTTGAATATATTTTTTAGAATTTGATTACATTTCCTTATATAAGGTAAGCTCCTCTATTTACTCATGTCAATTAGTCAGGTGTAATTTCACCAAAACTTGTGAAATTTTTCCTCCATGTGTGTACTTTAATTTCCGTGCCAAAAACTATGCACCCTATATTTAGGAATGGAGGGAATAATATTTATTTGAGTCCAGCTTCGATACGACCCCCTTTATAAAAGGTATAAGGGCAGTACGGTCTTTTGCGAGAAATGTATACCCACCTGCATATGGGTCTCCTTTTGGGACGTACACATACGCGTTTGCACATCCTGGCCGCCTCTCCTCCATCATGTGCCGGCCCATTTTACACTTTCCTTTTGCTACACTTTTTTTTTGCTAGAGTTCAAAAATTGGATGCGCAAATGGGTTTTGAACACACAACCTCAATGTTCACAACGACTTGTCATAACCAACTGGGAAGCCCACATTTACTGTTCAATATACTTGCTTTTTTCTACTTTTTGTTCGCTGGTCCGTTCTCTTTATTTATTTTCCTCTTTCTCGGTATTAGTTTCTTTTTTCCTTTTTTCTGTTTTAGTCAAATTCGTGAATTTACAAATCTATGCACAGTTTTCATTTTTGTTTTTCTTTTCAAATCTCTGCAATCATTTTTGTTCCAAATTTTATGAACATTTTTAAAATCACATGATTTTTTTAAATTCATGAGCTTTTTCAAAACCGATGAACATTTTTTCAAACTCGATGAACTTTTTCAAATTTGTGATTTTTTAAAAAAACGATGAGCTTTTTCAACTTTTATGAACTCATTTTCAGTATCAATGAAACCTTTTCCAAATCTATGACCCTTTTTAGTTTTAGTGAACTTTTTTGATTTTTTTCCGAACTTACCTTATTTCCTGATTTTTTAACAATATTAAAAAAATCAAAACCGGCGAACGGGAGAAGCGATCGGTCGGGCGAGCAAGCGAGTTGTGAGCACCTCATTTTTCAACATTAGTCAAATGACCTCATTTTTTTCATCACCTTGTATCACCAAGTCCACTATGCCAAGTTGTTTCCGTTTTTGACAAGTTTCGTATTTTTTGGAGTTTTCTTGTTGAAAAAAGGCCGATAAATGACCGAATGTGTCACATCGTGCAAACGGATTATGAATTCGTTTGAACAAGGCATGGATGCCTACCATGGGCACGCACCCTTGGTGGCAAAAGTTGGGGTCATTCCTCAAATATCCAAAAAAGCATGTTAGACAGAGGGTGTTCGGGTAGGCCAGAAAGGTCTATTTGTGAACACCTGGCTTTTGGCATTCGTCAGATGGTCCCAATTTTTTTCCATCACCTTGCATCACCAATTAATGCCATCATGCCAAGTTATTTTCGTTTTTGACAAGTTTTGTATTTTTTTGGAGTTTTCTCAGTGAAAAAAGGTCAATAATGGTCGGACCAGCCCCGACGTGCAAAGGGTGTGACCAGGCATGAATGCCTACCATGGGCACACACCCTTGGTGGCAAAATTTGCGGTCATTCCTCACATGTCCAATAAAAACCATGTTAGACAGAGGGTGTTCGGGTAAGCCAGAAGGGCCAGTTTGTGAACACCTGGTTTTCTACATCCGTCAAATTGCCCCAATTGTTTTCCATCACCTTGTATCACCAATTCATGCCACCATGTCAAGTTGTTTTCGTTTTCGAGAAGTTATGTATTTTCTGGAGTTTTCTTGGTGAAAAAAGATCGATAAATGGCCAAACGTGTCGCAACGTGCAAATGGTGTCTGAATTTATTCAAACTAGGCACGGATGCCTACTATGGGCACACACCATTGGTGGAAAAATTTAGGGCCATTCCTCACATGTACAACAAAAACCATGTTAGACAGAGGGTGTTCGGGTGGCCAGAAGGGTCTGTTTGTGAACACCTGATATTTTGCATCCGTCAAATGGCCTCAATTTTTTCCATCACCTTGTATCACCAATTCATGCCATCATGCTAGGTGTTTCCGTTTTTGACAAGCTTTGTATTTTTTTGAAGTTTTTTCGATGAAAAAAGGCTGATAAATGACTGGACGTGCTACAATATGCAAACTGCGCCCGAATTCATTCAAATCAGACATGTATGCCTACCATGGGCATGCACTCTTGGTGGCAAAAGTTAGGTCATTCTCACATGTAAAAAAGACCATGTTAGACAGTAAGTGTTCGGGTCTATTTGTGAACACGTCGTTTTTTGACATCCGTCAAATGCACTATTTTTTCCATCACCATGTATCACCATTTCATGACACCATACCAACCGGTACTTTCATAGGACAAGTTTTTGATATTTTTGAATTATTTCGGTGAATAACGGCCTATATAATGGCCACACGTGTCACAACGTGCCGACAGTGTCGTAACTCATTTGAATCAGGCATTGATGCCTATTATGTCCATGTCTGGCTACTGCAAAAAGTTAGGGTCATTTATCCATAGTACAAAAAACACCAGTTAAGAGTAGGGTGCCGGACTAGCCCAGACGGCTGCATCCGTGAGCATGTATTTTTCTTAAATTCAATGCTTCTGTTATTTAAATATGAAATTTCCATAATTATGAATCATCATGAATAATTTTTTGTTTTCTAACCATTTTTTAATTTCTTAATAATTTTGGAATTTCAAATTATTTATGAAAAAGTTGAAAACATTAACAATTTTATGAAAATTGCTAACAAATTCCCAACAGTTGCTGAAAATTGTGAACGAAAAAATAACTAAACTCAAGAAAGAAAAAATGAAATAACGAAAAAAAAGAAAGAAAACATAAAAAATAGATAAGAAAAAAAAATGCAGCAGCCATGGCCTAACACGCCGTCGGGCCTGTTGGACCGGCCAAGCATGCCACGTCGTTATTACAAGATGAAGAAAAATTCGAACGTGAACACGTTGTCTTGCTTGGTTAGTGTGTTGGGTATTAGAATCGGAGGTTTTTAGTTCGAATCAGGCCGCGTGCATAATTTTTTGGAGGTTACACTTCTTATGTGATGTGTTTAGGCTTTGTGCTTAGGGAGGTGCTTCCAAAGATAAACTGAATTTTTTTGAAGCGCTGATGCCTATTTGTTAGGAGAGATGCCTAATTAAGCGTGTACCTTATATGAATAAGCATCGATGCTTAAGGAAAGTCTAATTTATTTTTCTAAACACCTCTCTAAGTACCTTGCATTGTACAAAGCCTTAGGGGGTTGTGGCCGAAGTGTTTTTTTACATGTCTTCATCTATCTAGCACATAATCAGTTTTTATTTACTTTTAGTATTTTTGTGACATATCTTCATTTACCTAAAACGTTTGCTAGCCAACAGTTTTTTTTTTACTTTTAGCATCTAAGTAAACTAATTTGGACCTAGAATCGTTGTTAGCGATCATCTTTTTCAATTTTAACATAAATTTTAATTTGATAGCTCATCAGTTTTTTATTGGTTTGCCTATGTCTACATGCATTCGTCGGGGGTCTACAGAGTGCGTGAGTGTGTGCCCATAGTTTGTAGTCCCTCCGTCTGGAAATACTTATCATCAAAATAAATAAAAGAAAATGTTTTTTTTTAAAATGGGGGCATTGCCCCGGTCTCTGCATCATGACAATGCATGCAGCCATCTTATTAAAAAGGTCTCAGAGTATCATAAAAAAAAATAAGTCTTACAGCTCGCAAGCAGAGGAAAGATAAAAACAAAATTACATGCTCAAAAGCGCAATCGGTATGACAATGTCAAGGGCAAGCTCCCTAGACTCCGATCCTGTTATGCAACCGCCATCCGAACCGGTTGAATATGGCCCGCGCTATCATCTCCTACTGGTTGCACCCAGTATCCAAAGGCTCCCTGAAGTCCGTAGGAGTGAGTAAGGACCACGTACGGATCCAAGCGGATGCTCTAAAGATGACCTGCAAGAAAGTTAAAATATGTCGTCTGTTAAAAATCATGTCATTCGTGCAATTCCATATAGCCCACATGAGCGCACATATTTCAATCGAATACGGCTGCAGTAATCTTATCAACCCCAGCTACCCACGTTCCAAACAACGATGCAATGTCAACTGGAGGAGTAATGTTAAAGGCTATATGGATAGTTCTCCAAAGAAGCTTGGCGAGTGGGCACTCTATGAATAAGTGTTGTATTGTTTCATCATGATCACAAAAACAACAACACAAACTACCTACCCACCACCTCTTAAGTAAGTTATCTTTGGTGAGAATCACTTGCTTGTGGACGAACCACATAAAGATTTTAATACGCAAGGAAACCTTAATCTTCCAAATATGTAACGATCTCGAGATTGGGCTAGAATTTATCAAGTCCATATAGAAAGATTTCATCGTAAACACCCTATTTCTAGCTAGCTTCTAGTGTGTCAAATCTGATTGGTCGGATAATTAAACATCTAATCAATCTTCGGACCAAATGCATCCAAGCAGTCCATCGTTCACCAACTAACGCACGTCTAAACTGTTTAAGGGAGTCGATTGATATACTGTGCCAACGTAATCCTCCTTACGTTGCGCGATGTTATATAGGATGGGGTATTGTACGGCTAGGGGCGTATCTCCTAACCACGTATCTTCCCAGAATCTTGTTGACATCCCATTGCCAATCAAGAATTTTACCCTACGAAAGAACAAGTCTTTCGTTCGCATGAGTCCCTTCCAGAATGGTGAGTCAGTTGGTCTCACAGTGACCTGGGCGAGAGTTTTCGACTGTAAATACTTATTACGTAAAATCTGTGCCCATATACCTTCTGATTCAGTCTCTAATCTGTAGAGCCATTTGCTCATAAGACATTTATTCTTAATTTCCAAGTTCTCAATTCCAAGACCTCCCTGATCCTTGGGTCGGCAAAGAATATCCCATCGTGCAAGACGGTATTTCTTCTTGGCCTCATGTGACTGCCAGAAGAAACGAGATCTAAAGAAATCAAGTCTTTTCCGCACCCCTTTCGGTACCTCGAAGAAAGAAAGTAGGAACATCGGCATACTAGTAAGTACTGAGTTAATTAGCACTAGCCGACCTCCATATGACATTAGCTTGCTCTTCCAGCAACTAAGCTTTTTTTTCAATTCTATCTTTGATGCACTTCCATTCTTTATTTGATAGCTTATGGTGATGAATCGGTATCCCTAAAAAACTGAAAGGCAAAGAACCTAATTCACACTCAAACAATTGTCTATACGCGTCCTGTGTTGGAAATATGCCCTAGAGGCAATAATAAAATGGTTATTATTATATTTCCTTGTTCATGATAATTGTCTATTGTTCATGCAATAATTGTATTGACTGGAAACCGTAATACATGTGTGAATACATAGACCACAACATGTCCCTAGTGAGCCTCTCGTTGACTAGCTCGTTGATCAATAGATGGTTATGGTTTCCTGACCATGGACATTAGATGTCATTGATAACGGGATCACATCATTAGGAGAATGATGTGATGGACAAGAACCAATCCTAAGCATAGCACAAGATCGTGTAGTTCGTCTGCTAAATGCTTTTCTAATGTCAAGTATCATTTCCTTAGACCATGAGACTGTGCAACTCCCGGATACCGTAGGAATGCTTTGGGTGTACCAAATGTCACAATGTAACTGCGTGGCTATAAAGGTACACTACAGGTATCTCAGAAAGTGTCTGTTGGGTTGGCACGAATCGAGACTAGGTTTTGTCACTCCGTATGACGGAGAGGTATCTTTGGGCCCACTCGGTAATGCATCATCATAATGAGCTCAATGTGACTAAGCAGTTAGTCACGAGGTCATGCATTACGGAATGAGTAAAGTGACTTGCCGGTAACGAGATTGAACGAGGTATTGGAATACCGACGATCGAATCTCGGGCAAGTAACATACCGATTGACAAAGGGAATTGTATACGGGATTGATTGAATCCCCGACATCGTGGTTCATCCAATGAGATCATCATGGAACATGTGGGAGCCAACATGAGTATCCAGATCCCGCTGTTGGTTATTGGCCGGAGAGCTATCTCGGTCATGTCTGCATGATTCCCGAACCTGTAGGGTCTACACACTTAAGGTTCAGTGACCCTAGAGTTGTTATGGGAATTAGTATGCAGTTACCGAATGTTGTTCGGAGTCCCGGATGAGATCCCAGATTTCACGAGGAGTTACGGAATGGTCCGGAGACAAATATTTATATATGGGAAGTCCTTATTCGGTCACCGAAAATGTTCGGGGGTATATCGGTATTGTACCGGAACCACCGAAAGGGTTCCGGGGGTCCACCGGGAGGGTCCACCTGCTCCGGAGGGCCCTGTGGGCTGAATATGGAGGGGAACCAGCCCCTAAGTGGGCTGGGCGCCAACCCCCCTAGGGCCCATGCACCTAGGGTTGGGGGGGGGGGACCCTAAAGGGGGCACCCCCCTTGGCTTGGGGGGCAAGCCTTTCCCCCTTGGCCGCCGCCCCCCCTCTAGATCCATCTGGAGGGGGTCGGCCCCCCTCTCCCTTGCCCCTATAAATAGAGGGGAGGTGGGAGAGCTTCCGCACCCTTCCCTTGGTGCAGCCCTCTCCCTCCCCAACACCTCCTCCTCTGTAGTAGTGCTTGGCGAAGCCTTGCCGGAGAACTGCAAGCTCCACCACCATGCCGTCGTACTGCCGGAGCTCTCCCTCAACTTCTCCTCTCCCTTGCTGGATCAAGAAGGAGGTTACGTCCCTGGGCTGTACGTGTGTTGAACACGGAGGCGCCATCCATTCGACGTTAGATCGGATCTTCCGCGATTTGAATCGCCACGAGTACGTATCCCTCATCCGCATTCTAGTAACACTTCCACTTAGCGATCTTCAAAGGTATGAAGATTCACATCCTCTCTCTCTCTCTCTCTCTTGTTGCTAGAATCTCCTAGATTGATCTTGGTGTTCATAGGAAAATTTTGAATTATTGCTACGTTCGCCAACAGTGGCATCATGAGCTAGGTCTATTCATAGATTCTATGCACGAGTAGAACACAAGTAGTTGTGGGCGTTGGTTTGTTCAATATGCTTACCGTTACTAGTCTTATCTTGATTTGGCGGCATCGTGGGATGAAGCGGCCCAGACCGACCTTACACGTACGCTTGCGTGAGACAGGTTCCACCGCCTGACATGCACTTGTTGCATAAGGTGGCTAGCGGGTGCCAGTCTCTCCCACTTTAGTCGGATCGGATTCAATGAAAAGGGTCTTTATGAAGGGTAAATAGAAATTGGCATATCACCGTTGTGGCTTTTGTGTAGGTAAGAAACATTCTTGCTAGAAACCCATAGCAGCCACGTAAAACATGGAACAACAATTAGAGGACATCTAACTTGTTTTTGTAGGGTATGCTATGTGATGTGATATGGCCAAAAGAATGTGATGAATGATATATGTGATGTATGAGATTGATCATGTTCTTGTAATAGGAATCACGACTTGCATGTCGATGAGTATGACAACCGGCAGGAGCCATAGGAGTTGTCTTAATTTATTGTATGACCTGCGTGTCATTGAAAACGCCATGTAATTACTTTACTTTATTGCTAACCGTTAGCCATAGTAGTAGAAGTAATAGTTGGTGAGACAACTTCATGAAGACACGATGATGGAGATCATGATGATGGAGATCATGGTGTCATGTCGGTGACGAAGGTGATCATGCTGCGCCTCAAAGATGAAGATCAAAGGTGCAAGATGATATTGGCCATATCATGTCACTTTATGATTTGCATGTGATCCCTCATTAAAATTTCAAGAAAGTGTTCCCCCTGTGCACCGTCGCGAAAGTTCGTTGTTTTGAAGCACCACGTGATGATCGGGTGTGATAGATTCTAACGTTCGCATAAAACGAGTGTAAGACAGATTTACACATGCAAAACACTTAGGTTGACTTGACGAGCCTAGCATGTACAGACATGGCCTCGGAACACAAGAGACCGAAAGGTCGAACATGAGTCGTATAGTAGATACGATCAACATGAAGATGTTCACTGATGATGACTAGTTCCATCTCACGTGACGATCAGACACGGCCTAGTTGACTCGGATCATGTATCACTTAGATGACTAGAGGGATGTCTATCTGAGTGGGAGTTCATTAAATAATTTGATTAGATGAATTTAATTATCATGAACATAGTCTAAAATATCTTTGCAATATGTCTTGTAGATCAAATGGCCCACGCTAATGTTGCCCTCAACTTCAACGCGTTCGTAGAGAAAACCAAGCTGAAAGACGATGGTAGCAACTATACGGACTGGGTCGGAACTTGAGGATCATCCTCATAGCTGCCAAGAAAGCACATGTCCTAGAAGCACTGCTAGGTGAAGCACCCATTTTCCCAGCAACTCAAGACGTTATGAATGTCTGACAGTCGCGTAGTGATGATTACTCCCTGGTTCAGTGCGGCATGCTTTACAGCTTAGAATCGGGGCTCCAAAAGCGTTTTGAGTAGCACGGAGCATATGAGATGTTCCAAGAGCTGAAAATGGTTTTCCAAGCTCATGCCCGGGTCGAGAGATATGAAGTCTCCGACAAGTTCTACAGTTGTAAGATGGAGGAAAACAGTTCTGTCAGTGAGCATATACTCACTATGTCCGGGTTACACAACCGTTTGTCTCAGTTGGGAGTTAATCTCCCAGATGACTCGGTCATTGACAGGATCCTCTAGTGTGCTCCCACCTAGCTACAAGAGCTTTGTGATGAACTACAATATGCAGGGGATGGAGAAGTCCATTCCTGAGTTATATTCAATGGTGAAATCTGCGGAGGTGGAAATCAAAAAGGAACATCAAGTGTTGATGGTGAATAAGACCACTAGTTTCAAGAAAGGCAAGGGTAAAAGGAACTTTAAGAAGGATGGCAAGGGAGTTGCCGCGCCCGGTAAATCAGTTGCCGGGAAGAAGCCTAACAATGTACCCAAGCCCAAGACTCAGTGCTTTTATTGCAAGGGAAATGGCCATTGGAAGAGGAACTGCCCCAAGTACTTAGCAGACAAGAAGGCTGGCAACACCAAAGGTATATGTGATATACATGTTATTGATGTGTACCTTACTAGTACTCGTAGTAGCTCCTGGGTATTTGATACCGGTGCGGTTGCTCATATTTGTAACTCAAAACAGGAGCTGTGGAATAAGCGGAGACTGGCGAAGGATGAGGTGACGATGCGCGTCAGGAATGGTTCCGAGGTCGATGTGATCGCCGTCGGCACACTACCTCTACATTTACCTACGGGATTAGTTTTAAACCTCAATAATTGTTATTTAGTGCCAGCTTTGAGCATGAACATTGTATCTGGATCTCGTTTAATGCGAGATGGCTACTCATTTAAATCCGAGAATAATGGTTGTTCTATTTATATGAGAGATATGTTTTATGGTCATGCCCTGCTGGTCAATGGTTTATTCTTATTGAATCTCGAACGTGATGTTACACATATTCATAGTGTGAATACCAAAAGATGTAGGGTTAATAATGATAGTCCCACATACTTATGGCACTACCGCCTTGGTCACATTGGTGTCAAATGCATGAAGAAGCTCCATGCAGATGGACTTTTAGAGTCTCTTGATTATGAATCATTTGACACGTGCGAACCATGCCTCATCGGTAAGATGACCAAGACACTGTTCTCCGGAACAATGGAACGAGCAACCAACTTGTTGGAAATCATACATACTGATGTGTGCGGTCCAATGAGCGTTGAAGCTCGTGGTGGCTATCGTTATGTTCTCACCCTTACTGATGACTTAAGTAGATATGGGTATGTCTACTTAATGAAACACAAGGCTGAGACCTTTGAAAAGTTCAAGGAATTTCTGAGTGAGGTGAAGAATCAACGTGACAGGAAAATAAAGTTCTTACGATCAGATCGTGGTGGAGAATACCTAAGTCACGAGTTTGGTACGCACTTAAGGAAATGTGGAATTGTTTCACAACTCACGCCGCCTGGAACACCTCAGCGTAATGGTGTATCCGAACGTCGTAATCGCACTCTATTGGATATGGTGCGATCTATGATGTCTCTTACCGATTTACCGCTATCATTTTGGGGTTATGCTTTAGAGACAACCACATTCACTTTAAATAGGGCACCATCTAAATCCGTTGAGACGACACCGTATGAATTATGGTTTGGGAAGAAACCTAAGCTGTCATTTCTAAAAGTTTAGGGATGCAATGCTTATGTCAAGAAACTTCAACCTGAAAAGCTTGAACCCAAGTCGGAAAAAATGCGTCTTCATAGGATACCCTAAACCATTGGGTATACCTTCTACCTCAGATTCGAAGGCAAGATCTTTGTTGCCAAGAACGAATCCTTTCCGGAGAAAGAGTTTCTCTCGAAAGAAGTAAGTGGGAGGAAAGTAGAACTTGATGAAATACTGCCTCTTGAACCGGTAAGTAGCGCAACTCAGGAAAATGTTTCTGTGGTGCCTGCACCGACTAGAGAGGAAGTTAGTGATGATGATCAAGGAACTTCGGATCAAGTTGCTACTGAACTTCATAGGTCCGCAAGGACACGTTCCACACTAGAATGGTATGGCAACCCTGTCCTGGAAATCATGTTGTTAGACAACGGTGAACCTTCGAACTATGAATAAGCGATGGCGGGCCCAGATTCCAACAAATGGCTTGAAGCCATGAAATCCGAGATAGGATCCATGTATGAAAACAAAGTATGGACTTTGACAGACTTGCCCGATGATCGGCGAGCCATAGAAAATAAATGGATCTTTAAGAAGAAGACTGACGCAGATGGTAATGTGACAATCTATAAAGCTCGGCTTGTCGCTAAGGGTTATCAACAAGTTCAAGGGGTTGACTACGATGAGACCTTCTCACCCGTAGTGAAGCTGAAGTCCATCCGTATCATGTTAGCAATTGCCACATTCTATGATTATGAGATATGGCAAATGGACGTCAAAACGGCATTCCTTAACGGTTTCCTCAAGGAAGAATTGTATATGATGCAGCCGAAAGGTTTTGTCGATCCTAAGAATGCTAACAAGGTATGCAATCTCGAACGCTCCATCTATGGGCTGGTGCAAACATCTCGGAGTTGGAACATTCGCTTTGACGAAATGATCAAAGCGTTTGGGTTTATGCAGACTTATGGAGAAGCCTGTGTTTACAAGAAATTGAGTGGGAGCTCTGTAGCATTTCTCATATTATATGTGGATGACATACTATTGATGGGAAATGATATAGAACTTTTGGAAAGCATAAAGGCCTACTTGAATAAGTGTTTTTCAATGAAGGACCTTGGAGAAGCTGCTTATATATTAGGCATCAAGATCTATAGAGATAGATTGAGACGCCTCATTGGTCTTTCACAAAGCACATACCTTGATAAGATATTGAAGAAGTTCAATATGGACTAGTCCAAGAAGGGGTTCTTGCCTGTATTGCAAGGTGTGAGATTGAGCACGGCTCAATGCCCGACCACGGCAGAAGATAGAGAAAAGATGAGTGTCATCCCCTATGCCTCAGCCATAGGGTCTATTATGTATGCCATGCTGTGTACCAGACCTGATGTGAACCTTGCCATTAGTTTGGTAGGGAGGTACCAAATTAATCTCGGCATGGAACACTGGACAACGGTCAAGAATATCCTGAAGTACCTGAAAAGGACTAAGGATATGTTTCTCGTTTATGGAGGTGACGAAGAGCTCATCATAAAGGGTTACGTCGATGCTAGCTTCGACACAAATCTGGATGACTCCAAGTCACAAACCGGATACGTGTATATTTTTAATGGTGGGGCAGTAAGCTGGTGCAGTTGCAAGCAAAGCATCATGGCGAGATCTACATGTGAAGCGGAGTACATGGCAGCCTCGGAGGCAACACATGAAGCAATCTGGATGAAGGAGTTCATTACCGACCTATGAGTTATTCCCAATGCGTCGGGCCCGATGACTCTCTTCTGTGACAACACTGGAGCTATTGCCCTTGTCAAGGAGCCCAAGTTTCACAAGAAGACCAGGCATATCAAGCGTCACTTCAACTCCATTCGTGAAAATGTTCAAGATGGAGACATAGATATTTGTAAAGTGCATACGGATCTGAATGTCGCAGATCCGTTGACTAAACCTCTTCCACGAGCAAAACATGATCAACACCAGAACTCTATGAGTGTTCGATTCATCACAATGTAACTAGATTATTTACTCTAGTGCAAGTGGGAGACTATTGGAAATATTCCCTAGAGGCAATAATAAAATGGTTATTATTATATTTCCTTGTTCATGATAATTGTCTATTGTTCATGCTATAATTGTATTGACCGGAAACTGTAATACATGTGTGAATACATAGACCATAACATGTCCCTAGTGAGCCTCTAGTTGACTAGCTCGTTGATCAATAGATGGTTATGGTTTCCTGACATGGACATTATATGTCACTGATAACGGGATCACATCATTAGGAGAATGATGTGATGGACAAGACCCAATCCTAAGCATAGCACAAGATTGTGTAGTTCGTTTGCTAAAAGCTTTTCTAATGTCAAGTAACATTTCCTTAGACCATGAGATTGTGCAACTCCCGGATACCGTAGGAATGCTTTGGGTGTACCAAACATCACAATGTAACTGGGTGGCTATAAAGGTATACTACAGGTATCTCCGAAAGTATCTATTGGGTTGGCACGAACCGAGACTGGGATTTGTCACTCCGTATGACATAGAGGTATCTCTGGGCCCACTCAGCAATGCATCATCATAATGAGCTCAATGTGACTAAGCAGTTAGTCACGGGATCATGCATTACGGAACGAGTAAAGTGACTTGCCGGTAACGAGATTGAACGAGGTAGTGGGATACCGACGATCAAATCTCGGGCAAGTAACATACCGGTTGACAAAGGGAATTGTATACGGGATTGATTTAATCCCCGACATCGTGGTTCATAGATCATCATGGAACATGTGGGAGCCAACATGGGTATCCAGATCCAGCTGTTGGTTATTGGCCGGAGAGCTGTCTCAGTCATGTCTGCATGATTCCCGAACCCGTAGGTTCTACACACTTAAGGTTCGGTGACGCTAGAGTTGTTATGGGAATTAGTATGCAGTTACCGAATGTTATTTAGAGTCCCGGATGAGATCTCGGACGTCACGAGGAGTTCCGAAATGGTACGGCGCCAACCCCCCTAGGTCCCATGCGCCTAGGGTTGGGGGGGGAGGGAACCCTAAAGCTCCCCCCCCTTGGCTTGGGGGGCAAGCCTTTCCCCCTTGGCCGCCACCCCCCTCTAGATCCATCTAGAGGGGGCCGGCCCCCCTCTCCCTTGCCCCTATAAATAGAGGGGAGGTGGGAGGGCTGCCGCACCCTTCCCCTCGCGCAGCCCTCTCCCTCCCCGACACCTCCTCCTCCTCCGTAGTGCTTGGCGAAGCCTTGTCGGAGAATTGCAAGCTCCACCACCACGCTGTCGTGCTGCCGGAGCTCTCCCTCAACTTCTCCTCTCCCCTTGCTGGATCAAGAAGGAGGAGATGTCCCAGGCTGTACGTGTGTTGAACGCGGAGGCACCGTCCATTCGGCATTAGATCGGATCTTCCGCGATTTGAATTGCCGCGAGTACGACTCCCTCATCCGTGTTCTAGTAACGCTTTCGCTTAGCGATCTTCAAAGGTATGAAGATGCACATCCTCTCTCTCTTGTTGCTAGAATCTCATAGATTGATCTTGGTGTTCATAGCAAAATTTTGAATTATTGCTACGTTCCCCAACATCCTATTCTTCCCTAGCCTTTCCAAAGCAGAACAACTCGCTCTTGTGAAAGGCCATTTAACTAAATCGTTAAATTATTGCTACGTTCCCCAACATCCTGTTCTTCCCTAGCCTTTCCAAAATTTTGAATTATTGCTACATTCCCCAACATCCTGTTCTTCCCTAGCCTTTCCGCCAAGCCTCACTAAATCGTTTCATGCGCATTGCCTGCTGAGGAAAGGCCATTTAACTTTATCATATGCCTTCTCAAAATCCACTTTGAAGATAACCCCATCTAGCTTCTTTGAATGAATTTCATGCAACGTTTCATGCAAGACGACAACCCCTTCAAGAATGTGTCTCCCAGGCATGAAAGTTGTCTGGCTCGGTTGTCGTGGTTCTAAGTCTGACAGTAGAAAGGGGGGTAGGTATGGAGAGGCAAGATCTTAGCTATGGCGAAGATGTACACACGAGGTTTATGAGTTCAGGACCTTCTCGGAGGAAGTAATAGCCCTACGTCTTGGTGCCCGGAGGAGGTCGATTGGATTATGTGTGTTGTATTACAGAGGGTGCGAACCCTTATGCCAGAGGAGGGGAGGGGGGGGTGTCTTATATAGAGTACGCCAGGAACCCAGCTCCCCTCCGTTACAAGGGAACTAATGTACATAAAGTAAGGGGCGTTACTGGTAACGCCAACATTAAGTACTCTTAATGCTCATGAAGACTAAGGAGTAAATATCCGGCCGTTGCGTACTCTTTTGACTCCTGGTCTTCGATATGGTCGAGTGACCTTCTTTGTGGTCGACTGACGATAAGTAGCGACCGTCGAGTGGTGTGACCGTCGAGTGGATTGCACTCGACGTATGAGATTGGTGCTCTTCCGTTGACTCTTGGTCTTTCCATCTTCTAGGGTAGTGACCTTGGGTAGAACGTATAGGTCGAGCCCATGACCCTACCCCGGGTCTGTATCCTCGTCAGTATCCCCCGAATGGATTAAGGTATGAGAGGAAAGGGAGACAACGTTGGACCTGTCCCGCGTTTGTGTCTCCGCGAGTGTTTCCTGCTAAAGTGAACGCCGGCGTTGGTACTTCGGAGTCGACTCGGTTACCTTAATCCATTCAGAAAGTTGTTGATTGAACTGGTGGCTTCATGCGTCGAGTGTCGTACGGGAGTGCGAGATCTCGGGCGCGATTGCCCGCGGGGGATCCTGGATTCCGCGGGATACGAAATTTCAGGGGTGCGCGCGGGCAGGAGGGCGCCGAAAAAAGGGGACCCGGATAAGCAGCGTCGCCTCGATCATCATGCCGCCTTTTTCGCCACGTTCGCAGCGCGCAACTGTAGCAGGATTTGACGGGATTGCCCGGCCCCACGCATCAGTCACTTGGAAGTGAACCTTTATAAGGCAACGGGGCCGGGGTGCTTGCACTATGCACGCCCGCCTCTTCTTCTTTCTCCTCTGCTCCTCCGCCGCACTAAGCGCCTCCGCTTTCGACACCGCCGCTCTCCCACCATGGTGAAGGACAAGACGGCGGCACTAGAGCGCGCCAAGAAGGCGATGGGGGCGGCGAAGGGCAAGAAACCAAGCCGTGGATCGTCATCGCGCTCGGGGCGGCCGCCGGGCTGGATCCAAGGTGATTGGATCCGGTCTTCGATCCGGCAGGAAGATCTGACTGATCTGGAGGAGTCTGGGCTGATTGCAGCTGGGGCGGCGACGTTGCCGAAGGGAGAGACGAAGCCACAACCTCGACCGGGTGAGTGTGTCTTGCTCGCCACTCATGTCGACCGGGGTTTCTCGCTTCCTCCGCACCCTTTCTTCCGTGGGTTTTTGAACTTCTTCGGGGCACAGCTCCATCACTTTTCCCCCAATACCATCACGTATCTAGCCGCTTTTGTGTCGATGTGCGAGAACTTCTTAGGGTGTCGACCGCACTGGGGTCTCTTCAAACATATCTTCACCATTCGCTCCCAATCGGTTAAAAAGGCGAAGTCGAGTGACTCGAAAACCCACGTTATCCAGATGTGCGGGGGCTTAGGTATCCAAAAGAGGAATAGGAGTGCTTTCCCTGCTGTGACCCTCCTTGAATCCGTTAGGGGTTGGCAATCATCCTGGTTATACTGACAAGACATTGCGACTCCAGGCCAGTCGACCGGTCTTCCTCCCTTTTCATTCGACCGTGTCTAGACTCCTGCTCCACTGAAGGTTCCTGCTACCGAGACCATGGAGACGAGGATGTTAGTGGACCTAGTGGTCCAGCTCATCAATGAAGGTGTCACTGGCCTGGACTTGCTGGAGGTGTTCCTCGCTAGGCGTATCCAGCCTCTCCAAGCCCATGATCACTCGATGTGGTTGTATTCTGGACCGGGCGACACCACTTGGGTCCATCCGGAAGAAGTGTCGCTCGACACCGTGGCCTCGTGGTTGAAGAGTATTACGGGCAATCAAGATAACCCTAGAGGATCCAGGTGAGTCATCCCTTTCGAAAGTGACAACCCACCGACAAGATACATTCTCCGTTCCGACTGTTTTCCGCTTGCGTTCCGACTGCGCTCGATGTTGGCTAACTCTTGTCTTGACCAATTTGCTTTGCAGGTATTCACTGAGATGTACTCAATGCCCAACGGCGAACAGGCTTTGGCGCAGGACCAGGAGGGGGAGGACAGTGCGGAGGAGAGTGGCGAGTGGGAGTCCCCGGGAGGGGAGGAGGAGGAGGAGAGCGAGGAGTTAGACGAGGAGGAAGAGGTCGACTCGCCGCCGCGCTCCAAGCGTCGATCCAAGCAGCAACACGATCCGTCCGGCGGTCGTGTGAAGAGTGCGGCTCCAAGTGCCGCCACCCAGAAGCGCGCTCGGACGTCGACTCCGGAGCCGCCAGAGAAGGTAGCTAAGCAGCCTAAAGTCGCCCCCTCCAAGACCCGAAAGACATTGCCACGAATCACGATGGACGTCCCCATTGCCTTAGGGTGGGTATCTTGTTTGTGTTTCTGTAAGTCGACTGAAAGTTCTCTCGATCCTACTAACTAATCCTTGTGCCCTTCCAGCCCCGCCTCTGCTGCCACTGACATGGACGTTGACAAGGCACCAGAAGACAAATAAGCCACCTCACGAGCTGGTAAGTTTGTTCAACCCAGTTCTGTTTAACTGAGTGAGTGGTCAATTGACTGAAAATTTGATACTTCTCTTCTTATGTAGCTCCGCAAGATATCTTTGTGCTCCCTGATGACGAGGAAGAAGAAGCGCCTCTACAGGAGAGGAAGAAGAAGAGTGGAGGTTCGAGCAGAAGGAGACTTGAAGTCCAAATCCCTCAGTCGACACCGGCACTAGAGGTGATAGCTCGGACTAACATCACATTTGCTAACCCGTTGACGACTGATCGTCCGTCGGGGTTGACTGCACAGACGCCTGCTGCACCAGTGCAACTCCACTTGTCTGACCCGGCCGCTACTTCGACTCCTCTGGAGCCATCCCTCTTTGCTACATATCAAACTTCGGATGACTCGCCGAGTGCCGCTAGGGAAGCTCTTCGCCAGGCGAATCTTGTCATGGAGCAGGTAAAAGTGATGCATGAAGCTAGTCAGATAGCTTACAATGCCAGCACTGCCCTTCAGACCAATGTCCAGGTAGTAAACTTCCGACTGAATTTTTGAACGTTGCTTTATATCTGATCACCCAGTGGGTGTTCCTTCGTTTAGAACTCAAGAAATCTCCGATTTTGCACTTTTCGGATCAGTGGGGGCACGTCGAGTGCACCCAGTGGGTGTAGTCCCCGAGACCACGGTCGACTGCTGGCAGTCGACTGAGGTCTGATGAGTGTTGATCATTCTGATGAGTGTTGATCAAAAAACTCTTCGCTGAGTATTGATCTGATCCAGTGGGGGCACGCTAAGTGCACCCATTGGGTGTAGTCCCCGAGACTACTATTAAATATTTGATTCGGCAGTAGTCTGAGAGTAAATCTTTCCCTTCACTGTTACTTGTATGTGTCGACTGACATGTCTGTCTTCCTGGTTGCAGAGGTCTTGTGATCTTGGAGCTCGTCTCACCGAATTAAAGAAGAAGCATATCAGTGTTGAACTTGATCTCGAACTTGCAAAGAAGAATCTGAAGAAAGCTCAAGAAGAAACAACCATCATGGGAGGTAACCACTCGGTCATTTTGTCTGCTTTGTAGCTTCACACTTGGCACTGGCTTTTCTTTCAGTCTCTTTGAACCGAATGAATTCACACAAGAAGATGTGCGTAGTGAAAATCACCAACTTCAGTCTCGTCTGAAGAGTGTTGTTTCTTTAGAGAGGATGAAGGAAGCTCTGGAGCAGAAGGACCTGGACTTGGCAGCTGCTCAAAAGGAAGCGCGCGAGAAGACGAAGCTTGCGGACGAGAAGCTGGCTTCAGTAGGCAAGTTGGAGGATGAGAACGTGACATTGAAGACGGCTGTATTGGACGCAATCGTGAAGTCGAACAACTGAGGAAGGACAAGGAGAACTTGACCGCTGAAGTTGAGGGCCTCAGGACCAAGACCGGCAAGCTAGAGTCTCATTTAGAACAACTTGCGGCAAAGCTTGTCCTGAAGCTTGAAGGTATGTCTATTCAGTTAAATAACCATTGTCGACTGGGATTTGTAATACTGTTGACTCATTGTTCGTTGTGATGAAACAGAACTCTGTCAGGACTTCGAAGCTGAAACTGGATGGGTCGAGACAGGTCTCGACCCCATCAATTGCCCCATGAAAGATGAAGTCGCAATGAACTTGCTTTGAGTGGAATCGCGCTTGGATGGTGCAGTTGACTATCTGGCTCGGTTGAAGGCGGCAATGGTCCAAGTGGATGCCAAGCTCTGGCCTTAGGCGGAAATGTCTCGAGACATCGAGTCCTTGATGACTCGGCTAAACCAGATCGCAGACCGAGTGCAAGAGTGGAAGAAATCTTCTGTGCGCTGTGGGGCTGACGTTGCCTTGTCTTTGGTCCGAGTGCACTTCAAGGAGGCCAAGGAGGACAAGCTGGCAGCTCTCAAAGTGGCGGACACCAAGAAGCACTCCTTCCAGGACTTCATGGGCACTTTCCTCGAGGCAGCCACTCGCATCGCCGACAACATCGACTGAGGGAGTCCTGGACTAGGGGGTGTCCGGATAGACGAACTATCATCATCGGCTGGACTCCAAGACTATGAAGATACAAGATTGAAGACTTCATCCCGTGTCCGGATGGGACTTTCCTTAGCGTGGAAGGCAAGCTTGGCGATACGGATATGTAGATCTCCTACCATTGTAACTGACTTTGTGTAACCCTAGCCCTCTCCGGTGTCTATATAAACCGGATGGCTTTAGTCCGTAGGACGAACAACAATCATAACATAGGCTAGCTTCTAGGGTTTAGCCTCCTTGATCTCGTGGTAGATATACTCTTGTAACACACATCATCAATATTAATCAAGCAGGACGTAGGGTTTTACCTCCATCAAGAGGGCCCGAACCTGGGTAAAACATCATGTCCCTTGTCTCCTGTTACCATCCGCCTAGACACACAGTTCGGGACCCCCTACCCGAGATCCGCCGGTTTTGACACCGACATTGGTGCTTTCATTGAGATTTCCTCTGTGTCGTCACCGATAGGCTCGATGGCTTCTTTGATCATTAACAATGACGCAGTCCAGGGTGAGACCTTCCTCCCCGGACAGATCTTCGTATTCGGCGGCTTTGCACTGCGGGCCAATACGCTTGGCCATCTGGAGCAGATCGAAAGCTACACCCCTGGCCGTCAGGTCAGATTTGGAAGTTTGAACTTCACGGTTGACATCCGCGGGGACTTGATCTTCGATGGATTCGAGCCACAGCCAAGCGTGCCGCACTGTCACGACGGGCATTGTCGTGGATTTGTCACGGCAGGTGTCCTAGTGAAAGGACTTAGTCGTGGAGCCATCGCTACGAGTTTACTTGAAGGGGTTAAAGCGGACACAAAGACACGAGGGTTTTATACTAGTTCGGCCCCTTCGATGAAGGTTACAGCCTACGTCTAGTTGTGGTGGAATTGATATGATCTCGATGGCTAGGGAGCAAACAAGCTTCACCTAGGCTCAAGTTGTCGTTGTCTCTCCTGAACCGCCACCGGGTCGCCCCCTTATATACACGGGTGGCGCCCGTCGGTCCATAGAGTCCTAACCGGTTCATACTCGTACTCCGGTTGCTATCTTTCTATTCCTTACTTACAACACAAGCCATACATGCGGCCGGTTTACGGCTATATGTCCTAACCGTCTACAGGCCTTGGGCCCTCATCTGTTTACACCACTAATGAAGTTAACCCGGCCCAAGTAAGCCGGTTTATACCTAGTGGTAATATCCCCAACATTAGGCCCCAGATTGATTTGAACTGGTTCATGTCAATCCTTCACACCATCTTGCGTCTTGGATATCTTCTGTTAATTGGCAAATCTCCATGTCGTCATTATTTTTAGTTGCTGTAAACCGGCATGACGTCATCAGTTTTGGTTACTGTAAACCGGCATGACGTCATCATGAAATTCATAACGCCCTCTTAATGACAGCTCCTGGATTCGCGCGTTTGACCTAGCTCGGCTGCCTTATAAATAAAACCGAAGGGTCATTTCCTTTCTCTTCCCCTTCGTCCCTTCTTCTTCTTCTTCCTCACGTCGCCGGCTTTGCAGCTCCGCCACCATCGTCGACCTCTGCCTCGTCTCGGGCCGCTGCATCAACCTGAACGTACCAGAGTGTTGCGGCGTCTTTCCGCTTCTTCTCCGTTCCCGGCAAGTCCTCTCTCCTTCTTAACCTAGATCTGTTCTTAGGGTTCCATGTTCTTGCTATGTTCATTGTGCGTTCATGGCTGTTCTCTGTCCTTGAATGCATCTGTGAACTCTTGCTGTGCTTAATAACGATCCCTTTAGTATCCGCTTGTTATTTCTCATCCAAGCTCATAAATCTCCTGCACATATCTGCTCGATGGTTCACTTCTGTTTCCGCCTTAGTCTTCGAAATATTTCCTGTTTTTATGAGCTTGCTGTAGATCCGCGGTTGTAACACAATTTTGTGAAACTTGTTTCTGCATAACCAGTTATCCATAGTTTCAATTGCTTCTGATGCTTAGGCCAGGCGGTTTAACTTCACCATAGAGAAAAAATTGCTAGACCGGTATATATGTCATTAGTCCCCTGGTTGAACCGCCAGAATCCATCTGATGCTGCATTGTAGAAGACCGGTTTATGGGTACTGCCTCCGGTTTACCGTAATTAGATCAACACCGTTTCATCCGGCATGTTCTTGAACCAGATCACTTATTTCTTGTAGATCTCGTCATGGCCAAACAAGTGTACGAGTGCAACTGGGTTCCCTTCCGTGTCACAGAATCACAGCTGAACGATCTAGTCCTGATTGGCGCTTTGGATAGCAAAAACACAATTCATTGGAGGGTTCCTGGAGATGAATGTCCTCCTACGCCCCAGGAAGGAGAGGTCGTGGTCTTCACAGATCATATGGCCCGGGGCTTCAAACCGCCCGGCTCCAAATTTTATCGGGATGTGTTAGCCAACTTTCAACTCCGTCCACAGGATATCGGCCCCAACTCCGTCACCAATCTATGTCATTTTCAAGTACTTTCTGAGGCATATCTTCAAGAGGAGCCTTCAGTCGAGTTATTTAGGGATCTCTTTCATCTGAACCGTCGTACTGAATTCACTGACGGCCCTAATACCGAACTGGGCGGTATGGCCATTCAGAAGAGGAAAGAAATCACCTACCCTCACGTCAAACTCCATACGCACCCCAAAGAATGGAACGTAACTTGGTTTTATTGCAAGGATACATCTCCTGCCAATGAAAATCCCTTGCCTGGCTTCCGTCCGGAACGGCTCAGCAACACTCACCCTTTTCCACAAAGGCTAAGCGCCAAGGAGAGAATTAAATATGCTCCTCAACTGTCCAAGCTCCGGGCCTTCATGGCCAATGGTTTAACAGGAATAGACCTTACACGCTGCTGGATATCATGGAGCATTTTGCCTCTAAGCCGGCGCCCAAATTTGATGTGCGAGTATACTGATAGTGTCGATGACCCACTCCGACACACTAAAATCCAACTTCCTGAGGACGAAGTCACAGAATCTGTGAAAAAGATGCTGAATGAACCGGAGCACCTCTGTGCTCAAACCGGTCTGCTTCCTTACTGCACCACCAACAAACCGCCAGCGGTAATATTTTAATTGCTTTAATGTTGAACCGGTTTACTATTTTATACGTTCAACGTTTAATTACTGCTGATCCAGGGTGATAATCCGTTTTGGAGTAAGACGCTTCCTCAAGACAAAACGGAGAAGGCAGGACGGCCAACCCGGCCCAAGACCAAGGTTATCAAGAAACCAGCTCATAAGAGAAAAACCACCGCTTCATCTGACCCAGCCATTGACGATGATGTGGGTAATCCGGATCTTGAGGTAGAACTTGATTCACTTGGCTTGCTTTTTACACGCCTTATTGATGATAATGCTTGCCAGGATGACGCTGAAGCCAGCAACGCGGGTTTCGTTGAGGTAACCATTCTCTCTTCTGATTCAGAAATCCTGCCTTTGCCAAAATTTCGCCGGGCAAACCGGAAAATTAAATTTTCTCATCCTCTTGCTTATCTGGATTCCCAATTTCTTATGAAGACCCAGCAACACGAAGCTCGCCGCACAACCCGGCACAGTGGCCAGGTAGTTACCTCTGCCGGTTTACCAAACAGTCCGGTTCGAAAACGCCGCTCCGAGGTCTCCGACCTTTTTATTGATTTAAATCGTAAAGCGGGTTTCTTCCGTCAACCTCTTAATCCATCCGACTCCGATTATCAGGTCACTTCTCATTCATCATCTAGTGAATCGTCGGCCAACCAGCTACCACCTTTGAAAACAGTTGCTGGGTAAGTTAAACCGAACATATGCTTCCAGTATACTACGCAATGGTTTACACTTTTCCTTAATTTTATTTTTCTTTCAGGGCTAAACCGAAGCCAGGCAAGAAGGCCCGCCTGGATAGAGCAGCTGAAGAAAATGTGGCCCCAGAACATAACCAAGCGCCGGATCGTGAAATGTTTATTTCTGAAGACATCCCCAATGATCCTCCTCTACAAGACGACGTTATCCCTGAAGAAGGTTTTATTAATACTCCAGCGTCTGCTGATCCGCCTGCCAGCTCTGTCCAGATTGAAAAATCTCACACTCCTACTGACAAAACGGCCGCACCAAACCAAACCGGCGAGTCAAAAGATGATGATGTTGTGATTACCGGTGTAGGCCGTTCTGAACCCGGGAATCCTGCTACCCTTACCAGGCATACCATCAAAGAGGATTCTTCCCCTTTGAACAAAGGAAAATGGGATGTTGAATTAGAAACATACGCTGCTCTGAATGCTCAAGATCTTCACTCTGGCTATTTAAACCGGCTTTACACTAGCCGTGACTGTGAAGCTGGTCTGGTCAAAATGATGAGGGATAAATTTGAGGTAAATTCCATCTTTCTTTTCTGTCATTGCATTCATCCCAGTAGCCCCCAAGGGCCGGTTTGTGACTTTGGTCAAACCGGGACTTGATCCTGAATATATATATATATATATATATATATATATATATATATATATAGTGTTTGAAATCCGTCGGCATAACCCTCGAAGGCCGGTTTAGCATAAACAAACCGGGGCTAAAAAATAAAAAGCTGTCCTTAGAACATGACTTGATCAAATAGCCATTAGCCCCCAAGTGCCAAGTTGAATACTTGTATTGAGCTTGGGACTTTGTAATCGAGCAATATACAAAAAATTGAAGGTACATTAGCCCCCAAGTATCAGGCATGTAACTTTGTTATGTGGTTGATACTTCAATTTCTTGGCTCGCCTGTGTAAAGCTTTAAAATGCCATCTGTATGCAGGCTGAGATCAAAATCAAGGAGGACCGGATTGCCGACTTGCAGGAGGCCCTGAAGACTCAGCAAGCTGAAACAGATAAGGCCAAGCAAGAATTAACCAGCGCTTTGAGCACTGCTGAACGGCTGAAAGAAAATTTCAAGAAAGAGCGGTCTGACTGGGCCACTGAGAAGGCCGGTTTAACCAAAAGAGCAAAAAATGCTGAAGCGGCCCTTAAACCGGTGGTGGATGAACTGACGGCCGTACAGCGGCAAATACACTCCATGACTGCTGCAATCTTTGGTAAGCTCCTTGTAACTTCTGTGATGAATTTGAATCTCCTGTATCGTAAGTCCGGTTTGAGACCATTCCAATCTTGTTGTAGGCACACGTATTGGGCACTTAGGAAATGATGTGCGGAAGAAATTGAAAGCTGCCTACACCTTGGTAGAACAATTGTATACCGGAGCCCAACGGATCATCACCACAGCTTCTCACAACAACCCGACGCCTTCTTTAATCCAGGACACTCTTAGCAAGCTGTCAATGCTTCCAGCCCGGATTGAGGAACTGAAAAAATCCGCTGCCCGAACCGGAGCCATCAATGCCTTAATCCGGGCAAAGGCATGGGTACCCAACTTTGATCCTGTGGAAGCAGCTCAAGGCTATCCCAGTCTGAAAGAAGATGGTTCTGAGTTCAACGAAGAAGATTTAAGGGCCATAAACCGTGCAGTGCGCCCTCTGGCTTGCCAGCTAGCTGAAGAGGCAGATTTGACGCATTATCAAGCGCAATATAATAATCAAAACAAGCGAGTGCCTGCCCCAACTGTTGAAGCAGAGAATCTGATTCCTCCAATCCGAAAGCACACTTACGCCCCTGATATTGAACCGTCTTCCCTGATCCATGAAGAGGCTGTTTTCCAAGCTTTAATGGGAATCGACTGGACCACTGTTGATTTCCAGCCAATGGGTAGAGACGAGGAAGCTGAAGCGGCGGAGGATGAGGAGCAGGCTTGAACCGGAAGCAGGTTTGAAGAGCTATTTGCAACATCCTTCCACAAAAACAATGATTTTGTCTGGGCACCATGCTGCCTTGTAATAGGATAATTAAAACTTCTGCCTGGAATATGCCTTCGTGCATAAGTACTGAAGCTTTTGCTTGAAAAACTTTAACTCATATTTCCTGCAATCAGAAAATTTTTGAACATGTTTGGGTATAAGGCTGGCTTATCCAAGCCTGAAGCGGTGGTTTTTATAAACCATTACCGTCAAAAAGGGAGAAAGTAGCCCCCGTACAAACCGTACTGACTAAATACGAGCCCCCTGGTTACTCCATGATGTTAACAGGGAAAAGGTAAACCGGGCAGAATCCTCCGGATTAGAAGGGGGATCAAAAATCATTGGCTGACCCGGAAAAAATATACTTGTTGACATAAAGAAATCCAACAAAAACAAAAAACGAAAAAACCATGAAAACAACACGGAAGCAAAAGTAAGAATAAAAACCATTTGCAAAAATATGCTATACTGAGCTGTTCAGATGGCATTACCATGGTCGGACAGGATCAGGGCCCCCAATAGGAGTGACAATGATTCAGGTCAGCCAGGTCCCCACATGACTCGTGGCATATATGCCAGATCAAGAGGCGTAGCAATGGCTCGGGCCCGACCATGCCCCCAAATGATTTTGTGGCCTTAGGCCGACCAAGAGGCGTGACTGGTTCAGACTTGACCAAGTCCCCAAATGATCTGGTGGCTGTCGCCTATCAAAGGGTGTTCGTTGGTTCGGACACGACCAAGGCCCCCAGTGATATATAAAAACAAATGTCAAGGGGTAAACCGGAGGCCGCTTTAAACAGAACCACTCCGTGTAACCTCGCATGATGAGACAGACAGAGACCCCGCTTCAGCTGAGGCTCCGGTTTGATATATCAAAGATAATATATACATTGTCATGATATGTACATAGATAGAGCCAATGGCTCAAGTGTAGTAAGGCCGAAGATGAGCTATATTCCATGGTCTGCCGGTCTCCTCCTCTGATGTACGTGAGTCTTGATGCTCTCGAATATCAATCAGATAATACGACCCGTTGTGCAGATTCTTGCTGACTACGAAAGGTCCCTCCCAAGGTGGGGATAACTTGTGCATATCCGTTTGATCTTGGATGAATTGAAGCACCAAATCTCCTTCTTGAAAAGTTCTGGTTCTAACCCGGCGACTGTGATAGCGACGAAGATCTTGCTGGTAAATTGCCGAACGGGCAGCCGCTATATCACGCTCCTCGTCCAATAGGGCCAAAGCATCTTGTCGTGCTGTCTCATTGTCTGCCTCAACATAAGCTGCCACACGAGGCGAATCGTGTCGGATGTCACTAGGGAGAACTGCCTCTGCTCCATAGACCATGAAAAATGGCGTGTATCCTGTGGACCGGTTTGGCGTAGTATTGATATTCCATAATACAGATGGTAGCTCTTCAACCCAACATCCTGGTGTTCTTTGCAATGGGACCAAAAGCCGGGGTTTGATGCCTCGCAAGATTTCCTGATTAGCTCGTTCTGCCTGTCCATTGGACTGGGGGTGTGCCACTGACGACACATTAAGTCGGATGTGCTCTCGTTCACAGAACTCCTTCATAGAGCCCTTGGATAAATTGGTACCATTATCAGTAATGATACTGTGTGGAAAACCAAACCGGAAAATCACCTTCTTGATGAACTGTACCGCTGTCGCTGCATCACACTTGCTGACAGGCTCCGCTTCAACCCACTTGGTAAATTTATCAACTGCCACCAAAAGGTGAGTTTTCTTATCCTTGGATCTTTTAAAAGGTCCAACCATGTCTAGCCCCCAAGTTGCAAACGGCCATGTTATTGGGATCATCCTCAATTCCTGAGCCGGCACATGAGCACGCCTTGAAAATTTCTGACATCCATCACACCGTTTAACCAAGTCCTCCGCGTGAGCATGTGCTGTCAACCAGTAGAACCCGTGACGAAACGCCTTTGCAACCAGAGACTTTGAACCGGCGTGGTGCCCACAATCCCCTTCATGGATTTCTCTTAAGATTTCACAGCCTTCCTCAGGAGAAACACAACGTTGAAATGCCCCTGATACACTGCAATGATGTAATTCACCATTGACAATCGTCATAGACTTGGATCGCCGGACTATCTGCCTGGCCAGAATCTCATCCTCTGGCAACTCCCCCCTTGTCATGTACGCAAGATAAGGAACTGTCCAATCCGGAATAACACGCAGGGCTGCCACCAATTGGGACTCCGGATCAGGAATAGCCAAATCCGCTTCACCTGGGAGCTTGACTGACGGATTGTGCAACACATCCAAAAAGACGTTAGGTGGAACCGGTTTACGCTGAGAGCCCAACCGGCTTAAAGCATCCGCCGCTTCATTCTTCCGACGGTCCACATGATCCACTTGATAACCCTTGAAACAACCTGCAATATTATCCACTTCCCGACAATATGCAGCCATGAGCGAGTCTTTAGAATCCCAAGTGCCAGACACCTGTTGAGCCACTAGGTCCGAGTCACCAAAACACTTAACCCGGCTTAAATTCATCTCTTTAGCCATCCGCAGACCATGGAGCAAGGCCTCATACTCAGCTGCATTATTAGTACAAGGGAACATTAAGCGGAGAACATAACAAAACTTATCACCTCGCGGGGAAGTTAATACGACTCCAGCCCCCGAGCCTTCCAATTGCCTGGATCCGTCAAAATGAATAGTCCAATACGTGTGATCCGGCTTCTCCTCTGGTGCTTGTAATTCCGTCCAATCATTGATGAAATCAACAAGTGCTTGAGACTTCACTGCCGTCCGCAACAAGGTCCACGCTGGACAGTACCCTGGAGGCCGCACTCGAGTCCGCTCCAATCTTCAATTCAGAGCCGGCTGCGCAGATCGAGGACGGGTGGCTAGACACCGCCTCGGGGGCTGTAACCTCTACGGCGATAGAGCCGAACACTGACCTTGTCCCTCATGAAGCTCGTGACTCCGAGGTGCCGGACTCCTCGCCGGACTCCGAACCTCCCGCGCCCCCTCCGATCGAATCCGATTGGGCGCCGATCATGGAGTTCACCGCGGCGGACATCTTTCAACACTCACCTTTTGGCGACATCTTGAGTTCGCTAAAGTACCTCTCGTTATCAGGAGAGCCCTGGCCGGACTGTGGTCAGGATGGTTGGGATGTGGACGATGAAGAAATTCAAAGCCCACCCACCACCCACTTAGTAGCCACTGTCGACGATCTAACTGACATGCTAGACTACGACTCCGAAGACATCGACGGTATGGACGACGATGCCGGAGACGACCAAGAACCAGCGCCTACCGGGCACTGGAAAGCCACCTCATCATATGACATATACATGGTGGATATCCCAAAGGATGGGAATGGCAAAGGAATAGCGGAGGATGACCCCTCCAAGAAACAGCCCAAGCATCGGCGTCAGCGGCGCCACTCTAAATCCCGCCACAGCAAGAATGAAGATTCCGGCACCGGAGATAATAACACCCCAGACAGTGCCGAAGACAACCCCCTCCAGCAAGATTCAGCACAGGAGGACGGAGATGCCAGCCCTCATGAGAGAGCGGCAGAAGAAGAGGTAGAGGACTACATGCCTCCCTCCGGAGACGAGGCAAGCCTCGACGACGACGAATTCGTCGTGCCTGAGGATCCCGTCGAACAAGAGCGTTTTAAACGCAGGCTTATGGCCACGGCAAATAGCCTCAAGAAAAAGCAGCAACAGCTTAGAGCTGATCAAGATCTGCTAGCCGACAGATGGACTAAAGTCCTCGTGACCGAAGAGCATGAGCTTGAACGCCCCTCCAAAAGCTACCCTAAACGCAAGCTGCTCCCCGATTAGAGGAGGAGGGGTATGAACCTGCATCACCAGCAGACAATACGGCTGACCGACCACCCCGTGGTCGCGACAGAGAGGCCTCTAGGCCCTTCACTAGAACCGTACCCCGTCATCGCTCGAAAAGCACAAGGCCACAGGGGAACGCTCCGGACTTGCGAGATATATTGGAGGATAAGGCAAGACAATCAAGATCGATCTATGGATCGCGTGGGCGCCCCATGATATGTGACGACAACCGTCGCGCCGGACACAGTAAGTCCGGCCGGGCCGAACAAAATAGACAAAGCTCTTTTGAGCTCCGTCGTGATATCACCCAGTACAGAGGCGCCGCACACCCACTATGCTTCACAGATGAAGTAATGGATCATCAAATCCCCGAAGGGTTTAAACCCGTGAATATTGAATCTTACGATGGCACAACAGACCCCGCGGTTTGGATCGAAGACTATCTCCTCCACATCCACATGGCCCGCGGTGACGATCTTCACGCCATCAAATATCTCCCACTCAAACTTAAAGGACCAGCCCGGCATTGGCTTAACAGCTTGCCAGCAGAGTCAATCGGGAGTTGGGAAGACCTGGAAGCCACATTCCTCGATAACTTCCAAGGCACGTATGTGCGACCACCAGACACTGATGACCTAAGCCACATAATTCAGCAGTCAGACGAATCGGCCAGACAATTCTGGACACGGTTCTTAACCAAGAAAAACCAAATCGTCGACTGTCCGGATGCGGAGGCCCTCGCGGCCTTCAAGCATAACATCCGCGACGAGTGGCTTGCCCGGCACCTGGGACAGGAAAAGCTGAAATCCATGGCAGCCCTCACATCACTCATGACCCGCTTCTGCACGGGTGAGGACAGCTGGCTAGCATGCAGCAACAACCTCAGCAAAAATTCTGGCAGTCCAGATATCAAGGACCGCAATGGCAGGTCGCGTCACAACAAAAACAAACGCCGCATTAACAGCGATAATAGTGAAGATACGGCAGTCAATGCCGGATTCAGAGGCTCTAAACCCGGTCAGCGGAAAAAGCCATTCAAAAGAACTACTCCGGGTCCATCCAATTTGGACCGAATACTCGACCGCTCGTGCCAGATACACGGCACCCTCGAAAAACCAGCCAACCACACCAACAGGTACTGTTGGGTATTCAAGCAGGCAGGCAAGTTAATTGCCGAAAACAATGACAAGGGGCTGCATAGCGATGACGAGGAAGAGACCCGACCGCCGAACAATAGAGGACAGAAGGGTTTCCCCCCACAAGTGCGGACGGTGAACATGATATACGCAACACACATACCCAAAAGGGAGCGGAAGCGTGCACTCAAGGATGTATACGCGATGGAGCCAGTTGCCCCGAAGTTCAATCCATGGTCCTCCTGCCCGATCACTTTTGACCGAAGGGACCACCCCACCAGCATCCGCCACGGCGGATTCGCCGCATTGGTTTTAGACCCAATCGTCGATGGATTTCACCTCACCAGAGTCCTGATGGACGGCGGCAGCAGCCTGAACCTGCTTTATCAGGATATAGTGCGCAAAATGGGCATAGACCCCTCAAGGATTAAACCAACCAAGACAACCTTTAAAGGCGTCATACCAGGTGTAGAAGCCAATTGTACAGGCTCAGTTACACTAGAAGTGGTCTTCGGATCCCCGGATAACTTCCGAAGCGAGGAGTTAATCTTTGACATAGTTCCATTCCGCAGCGGCTATCATGCTCTGCTCGGACGTACCGCGTTTGCAAAGTTCAACGCGGTGCCGCACTACGCATACCTCAAGCTCAAGATGCCAGGCCCTCGAGGAGTCATCACGGTCAACGGAAACAATGAACGCTCTCTCCGAACGGAGGAACATACAGCGGCTCTCGCGGCAGAAGTATAGTGCAGCCTCTTAAGGCAATTCTCGAGTCCGGCCGTTAAGCGACCGGACACGGCTAAACGCGCCCGGAGTAACCTACAACAAGACCACCTGGCACGTTTCGAGCACGCGTAGCAGTGCGACCCCAACCCCAGCCCCTGCAAAATTTCAAGACAGGTCCTTCGCGTACACCATTATGCTCCGGAGATACCATGGGCATGGGGGGTGGGGCACGACCACGATAGGCCCAGAATGCGGCTTAACCACACCAGGGGCTCTCACGTGTGTCGTTCTTTTTTTCCTTTTTTTACACAGGACTCCGTTCATCAGAGGCCTTGTTCGGCAGCAGACCTGCCGAACTCACGATGCAACGGCCAGGGAAGGAGAAAGGCTACAACGAATATCCAGGTGGTCTCCATTACGAGCATTAAATCTGTTCTATACACCATTCCGCAGCCTACCCCCTGGAGGTGGACATGTTTAATAGTCCCATCCCTTGCTTATCGCACCATTTGTATCGTTCTACATTCACAGCAGTTTTTCTTGAATAAGTAATGCAGCACCTTTTTGCTTCCAATTGCATTTCTTTCTTGTACCTATGTTCATTTATGACATGTTGCATCCGTACATTTTGGTACGGCTAAATACACCAGGGGCTTATGTTTCCCGCATCATGGTGTGATAAGTCCGAACACTTTCACAAGTGCGGCACCCCGAACTTATAGCATTATATGCATCGGCTCCGAATCATGTCTTGGGTCAATAGTTGGGTTTGCCCGGCTCCCATGTTTTGGTACCTTATATTCCGTTGTATCGGCTAAGGTAGCACTGGGAGAACCACTGCAATTGCGCCCCAGTTGAGCTGGGCGAGCGCCTCAGTGGAGAAAGCTAAAACTGACCGTCATGATGAGGCGAGAGCCGGTCGCTGTTCGAGAGGTTTTTTGCGAGTCCCTAAAGACTTATGCCGCTTAGAGCGAGGAGCCGGCTTTGTCCGGCCCAGGCGTGGATAGCGCCCCAAATTCGGCCTTCCGAAGACTAGGGGCTTCGCCGAAATTTAAAATTATAGAATTCTATGGCTAAGTGAGAGTGTTCAAGCATTATAAGTCCGGTTGCCTTGTTCGTTGTGTTGAGCGCCTCCCTAGATGGACCCAAAAATGGGAACAAGAGTGCTCAAATTTATCCCGAACACCCCAGCACTCGTGGCATGGGGGCTGAAGCCGACGACTTGCCATCTCTCAGATTTGATAAACAGCCGCACAGAAGGTAATATTTTAAATTAACAAGCGTTGCTTAGCGCATATGAACTAAGTTTTCAGCGCACAGGATAACAAAATGCGAGTCTACTCAAATATTACATCTTTGGAGCACTCACCCGCAATAATGCGGGCACCCTTCAGGACACTCTTATAATACATCTCGGGCGTGCGATGCTCCTTGCCCTGCGGTGGCGCGTCCGTCACAAGCTTCTGAGCATCCATCTTGCCCCAGTGCACCTTTGCGCGGGCAAGGGCCCGACGGGCACCTTCAATACAGGCGGAGTGCTTGATGACTTCAACCCATGGACACGCATCCACCAGCCGCCGCACCAGGCCGAAGTAGCTCCCAGGCATGGCCTCCTTAGGCCACAGCCGAACTATGAGGCCCTTCATGGCCTGTTCGGCCACCTTGTGGAGCTCGACCAGCTGCTTCAGCTGGTCGCTAAGGGGCACCGGATGTCCGGCCTCAGCATACTGAGACCAGAAGACCTTCTCCGTCGAGCTCCCCTCCTCGGCCCTGTAGAAAGCGGCAGCATCGGACACGCTGCGGGGCAGATCTGCGAACGCTCCTGGAGAGCTCCGAATTCGGGTAAGTGATAGGTAATTCACACTCACATGCTTACTTTGCATGAAAAATGCCTTACCCGCCGCTATTTTCTTCAACGCCTCGACTTCCTGGAGGGCCTTATAGGCTTCTGCCTTAGCGGCTTTGGCACTCTCAAGAGCCGTTGCAAGCTCGGACTCTCGAGTCTTCGAGTCACGCTCCAAACTCTCGTGTTTTTCCACGAGAGCCTGGAGCTCTTGCCGTACCTCCGCCACCCGCGCCTCCTGCCTCTCTCGCTCGGTGCGCTCCGCGGCCGCATTACGTTCGGCCGCGGACACCGCCTCCTTCAGGGTCGCCACCTCGTTAGTGGCCCCTGCAATACCCACGTTATCCTTGTCATTCTTCTTGCAACCAAAATCCTTTTCTGTAAGGTACAATTTTAATAAGGTGTTACTCACCTTCCTTGTCCTCGAGCTGCTTCTTGGCACGGCCGAGCTCGTTCTCGGACCGCTCGAGGCTTTGCTTCAAAGTATTGACCTCCGCAGTCAGTGCGGCAGAGGTCAGCAGCGCAGCCTGCAATCCCATATTGACATATTTTTTATGACTCCTGCGTATATCTTTTTAGATCCTCAGTCCGGCTTTTCTTTCCGAACACCGAACCGAGCATCAGGGGCTACTGTCTATGCGGTACTATTTTACATATATCAAAATTCTTACCTCAAAGCCTGTTAGAAGGCTGCTGCAGGCTTCGGTCAGCCCGCTCTTGGCGAGCTGAACCTTCTGAATCACCGCACTCATAACAGTGCGGTGTTCCTCTTTGATGGAGGCGCCATTGAGCGCCTCCAGCAAGCTATCCGGCGCCTCCGGTTGGACGGAGGCTGCCGGCGTCACGGTCTTGCCCTTCTTACGAAGGGGCCGCCCGCCGGACTCCGGAGCCACTATGGGTTCCGGGGCCGAGTCCGGTGCAAAGTCCGGGAGGTTGTTCTGCGACACCTCCGGGGCCTCCTCCTCCTGGTGGGTCCCTTCCCGGGATCCCACCTCGGCATCGTCCGCATCACGGGGGGTGGAGGCGGTCGGAAGAGAATCCATATCCGACGCACCTAAGGACCCGCTCGACGAAGCGGGAAGATCATCCTTGGGCGGACTGCAGGGTTGTATGCGGCATTAGAAAGACATTATGTGGCGAAAAGAAAAACCATGAAGTTATTCGGGAGTCCGGATACTTACGATCTCGCCAGGGGCTTGGCCCTTGGGGGCCAGTCCTCGTCGTCATCACTGGCGTTGGCAGAGGAGTCCGGGGAAAGAGTTTTTTCCTTCTTGGACCCTTCGGCCTCCCTCGTTGGGGAGGCCTTCCTTTTCCTCCCTCCCCCCGCTGGGGGAGAGGCTTTCTTCTTCTCCTCCTCGCCTTTGTGAGAGGAGTCGGCCTCGGAGTCATCATCCGGTAACACCTGAAAACGGGAACTCTTCCGAGTGCCCGTGGCCTTCTTGGCCTTCTTCTCCGGCACCACGTGGGGTGCCGGAGCCAGCAGCCCCGTTAAGCGGGCATCCGCTGGGTCCTCTAGCAATGGGGCCGGACAGATAGTCTGTTCGGCCTTCGTCAGCCAGTCCTGTCAAAGGAAAGGGAGTTTAGATCCCGCATAGAGTCAAACTATGGAAAACAAGCGTCCCGTAAAGGACAAAATCGCTTACCTCGTCAGCCGGACGCTGCGAGCTGAATCCGCGATCTTCGGTAGCGGATGCGGGAGCCTCGGTGCCCTTGAACAGCACCTTCCAAGCATCTTCATACGTAGTGTCGAAGAGCCCGCTCAAAGTCTGGTGCTGCGCCGGATCGAACTCCCACATGTTGAAGCCCCGTCGTTGGCACGGGAGAATCCGGCGGATGAGCATGACCTGGACTACGTTGACAAGCTTGAGCTTCTTGTCCACTAGCTTTTGGATGCAGGCTTGGAGTCCGGTCAGCTCCTCCGAATCACCCCATGTCCGGCCGCTCTCTTTCCAGGAGGTGAGCCGTGTGGGGATGCCAGATCTGAATTCGGGGGCCGCTGCCCATTCGGGGTCACGCGGCTCGGTGATGTAGAACCACCCCGATTGCCACCCCTTAATGGTTTCCACGAAAGTGCCCTCAAGCCAAGTAACGTTGGACATCCTGCCCACCATGGCGCCTCCGCACTCCGCTTGGCTGCCCTTCACAACCTTCGGCTTGATACTGAAGGTCTTGAGCCACAAGCCGAAGTGGGGCTGGATGCAGAGGAAGGCCTCACACACGACGATAAACGCCGAGATGTTGAGGATGAAATTCGGGGCCAGATCATGGAAATCCAGGCCGTAGTAGAACATGAGCCCCCGGACAAAGGGATGGAGTGGGAAGCCCAGTCCGCGGAGGAAATGGGGAAGAAATACTACCCTCTCATGGGGCCTGGGGGTGGGGATGAGCTCTCCCTTGTTGGGGAGCCGGTGCGCGATGTTGCTGGACAGATATCCGGCGCTGCGCAGCTTCTGGATGTGCCCCTCCGTGACGGAGGAGGCCATCCACTTGCCTCCCGCTCCGGACATAGTTGGAGGAGGTTGAGGTGAGATGTGCGGACTTGGGCGCTGGAGCTCGAGTTCGCGGAGATGGATAAGCCAAGGAGGAAGAAGGCGCAGGTAAAAGGGTTGGATCTTTATCCCCTTATATGGGCGGACAAAAACATGTGTCCCCACCGGCCTGATAAAACTCGCTTATCTCCCAAGCGCCGCAATCAATGGCGCGGTTGGGTTACCCACGTCCGTATTGATGGGAATCCCGGAATAAGGGGAACACGATCTCTGCTTCGACAAGACGTGCCAAGGAAACCGCTTCGCTAAACGCGGTGAGGTGGTACGATAAAAACAATTCGAGTAAAGGCTTGGTAGTGGTGTGACGTCACGCCACCAAATACGTCAGCAGATTGAACTGGTGTGAATATTATTCTCTCTACGGTGGTACGTGGAATTTATTTTGCAGAGCCGGACACTATCCTGGTGTTCACAATCTTCTATAAATTATTCGGAGGAGGAACCCGCCTTGCAATGCCGAAGACAATATGCGCGCCGGACTCGTCGTCATTGAAGCCTGGTTCAGGGGCTACTGAGGGAGTCCTGGACTAGGGGGTGTCCGGATAGCCGAACTATCATCATTGGCCGGACTCCAAGACTATGAAGATACAAGATTGAAGACTTCGTCCCGTGTCCGGATGGGACTTTCCTTGGCGTGGAAGGCAAGCTTGGCGATACGGATATGTAGATCTCCTACCATTGTAACCGACTCTGTGTAACCCTACCCCTCTCCGATGTCTATATAAACCGGATGGCTTTAGTCCGTAGGACGAATAACAATCATACCATAGGCTAGCTTCTAGGGTTTAGCCTCCTTGATCTCATGGTAGATCTACTCTTGTAACACACATCATCAATATTAATCAAGCAGGACGTAGGGTTTTACCTCCATCAAGAGGGCCCGAACCTGGGTAAAACATCGTGTCTCTTGTCTCCTGTTACCATCCGCCTAGACGCATAGTTCGGGACCCCCTACCCGAGATCCGCCAGTTTTGACACCGACATCGACCTTGACAGCTTTTGCGACCTGGCCAGTCCTTCTCCCGCCGAGTGATTAAAAAACATTATGTCACCGCTTTTATTTGCCTCGGAATGCCGAGTGGATTTGTAATCGTTAAAACTCCTTCGGGCCTGATGATCGAGCACTTTATTTTGTGGTTAAGAAACTTCGGATTTATCACCCCGCATATTGCGTCTGTCTTCGAATGAAATTCGCCTTTCTCTCAAATTATTGTCTGTTTGTTTAATGCAGCTTCTGAAGAAGAATGGTCAGTCGCCTGCTCGAGCGATCTTTGAGTAGCATTGATCATCTCATCAGCAAGGTACTCAGCAATGGTCTTGACGTTCCAATCGACCGGTCGGGCGATCCTTGAGTAGCACTGATCAGTTTATCAGCAAGGCACTCAACAATGGTCTTGATGTTCCGATCGACGGACCTGGTGATCCTTGCGCAACATTGATCAGCTCATTAGCAAGGCACTCAGCAATGGTCTTGACGTTCCAGTCGACCGGTCGGGTGATCCTTGTGCAGCATTGATCAGCTCATCAGCAAGGCACTCGGCAATGGTCTTGACGTTCCGATCGACTGATCTGGTGATCCTTGCGCAGCATTGATCGGCTCATCAGCAAGGTACTCACCAGTGGTCTTGACGTTCCTGTCGACCGATTGGGTAAGGTTTTCAAAACTTAGGCGAGTATGAGACTGCAGCTAAGCCCCAGAGTGAGAGGATCTCTCTTCACTCGGTAGGATTTTTTCAAACTTAGGCGAGTACGAGACCGCAGCTAAGCCCCCCGAGTGGGAGGTTCTCTCACCACTCGGTAGGATTTTTTCAAACTTAGGCGAGCACTGGGCTGCAGCTAAGCCTCCGAGTGAGAGGACTGCTCTGCACTTGGTAGTTTTTTTTTCAAACTTAGGCGAGTATGAAACTGCAGCTAAGCCCCTGAGCGGGAGGTTTGCTCACCACTCGGTAGGATTTTTTCAAACTTAGGCGAGCACTGGGCTGCAGCTAAGCCCCCGAGTGAGAGGACTGCTCTTCACTCGGTATGATTTTTCCAAACTTAGGCGAGTACGAGACTGCAGCTAAGCCCCAGAGCGGGAGGTTCGCTCACCACCAGGTAGGATTTTTTCAAACTTAGGCAAGCACTAGGCTGCAGCTAAGCCCCCGAGTGAGAGGCAGACTCACCACTCGGTAGGAGTTTTACCACTTAGGTGAGCACTGGGCTGCAGCTAAGCCCCCGAGCGGGATGTTCGCTCACCACTCGGTAGGATTTTTATCACTTAGGCGAGCACTGTGCTGTAGCTAAGCCCCCGAGTGAGAGGCAGACTCACCACTCGGTAGGATTTTTATCACTTAGGCGAGCACTAGGCTGCAGCTAAGCCCTCGAGTGAGAGGCAGACTCACCACTCGGTAGGATTTTTTATCACTTAGGCGAGCACTGGGCTGCAGCTAAGCCCCCGAGTGAGAGGCAGACTCACCACTCGGTAGGATTTTTATCACTTAGGCGAGCACTGGGCTGCAGCTAAGCCCCTGAGTGAGAGGCAGACTCACCACTCGGTAGGATTTTTATCACTTAGGCGAGCACTGGGCTGCAACTAAGCCCCCGAGTGAGAGGAAGACTCACAACTCGGTAGGATTTTTATCACTTAGGCAAGCACTGGGCTGCAGCTAAGCCCCCGAGTGAGAGGCAGACTCATCACTCGGTAGGATTTTTATCGAATCGACTTAGGCGAAATAGATTCACGGCTAAGGTAATGTACACAAAAGAAATAAACAACAACTATGCGGGAGGAGTAAATTATGTCTTTTGATAATCAAACTAAAAAGTATTTCTTATTACATCTGATTGGTCTAAACATTTAAGAATAGAAAGGGCGGAGCAGATCCGCATTCCAGGCGCGCGGCTCATCTTTATTGTGTTCGACGTTGAAGAGATGATATGCTCCATTGTGGAGAACCTTGGTGATGACGAAAGGGCCTTCCCAAGCGGGGGCGAGCTTGTGTGGCTTTTGTTGATCCACTCGGAGGACCAAGTCCCCTTCCTGGAATGCACGACCCCTTACGTTCTTGGCATGGAAACAACACAAGTCTTGCTGGTAAATGGTCGACCGGATCAAGGCCATCTCTCTTTCCTCCTCCAAGAGTTCGACTGCATCTTGTCGAGCTTGCTCTGCTTCTTCTTCTGAGAAGAGTTCGACTCGGGGAGCGTTGTGGAGCAAATCGCTCGGCAAGACGGCTCCGGCTCCGTAGACTAGAAAGAATGGAGTCCGTCCAGTCGACCGATTGGGGGTTGTCCTCAGCCCCCAAAGCACCGAGGGGAGTTCGTCGACCCAAGCCCCTGCCGCGTGCTTGAGGTCACACATTAACCGAGGCTTCAACCCTTTGAGAATCAATCCATTCTCTCGTTCTGCCTGTCCATTCGACTGGGGATGGGCGACCGAAGCGTAATCGACCCTCGTGCCTTGGGAGGCGCAAAAAGCTTTGAACTCTTCAGAATCGAAGTTCGAGCCGTTATCCGTGATAATGCTGTGTGGGACGCCATATCTGAATATAAGTTCTCTGATGAAACTCACGACTGTGCTTGCTTCAAGGCTCTTGATGGGCTTGGCTTCGATCCATTTGGTGAACTTGTCGACTGCTACCAGCACATGTGTAAATCCACTCCTCCCTGTCCTCAGAGGTCCAACCATGTCCTGACCCCAAACAGCGGAAGGCCAGACGAGAGGAATAGTCTTCAGAGCTGATGCAGGTTTGTGGGACATGTTGGAATAAAACTGACAACCTTCACACTTGTCCACTATTTCCTTTGCCATCTCGTTAGCGTGCGGCCAATAAAACCTGGCTCGATATGCTTTGGCTATGATGGTCCGAGAGGACGCATGGTGACCACAGGTCCCCGAGTGAATATCGCTAAGGATCATTCGACCTTCTTCGGGTGTGATGCAGTTCTGACAGGCTCCAGTTACACTCTCTCTAAACAACTGTCCCTTTATCACAGTAAAGGCTTTAGACCGTCGGACGATCTGTCGAGCCTCTTCTTCGTCCTCTTGGAGTTCCTTCCTAAGAATGTATGCAATGTATGGTACTGTCCAGTCGGGAGTGATGACCAAAACCTCCATGATTAAGTCGACCATAGCTGGGACTTTGACTTCAGTCGACTCTTCGGTGAAAGGATCTTCCTGAACCGTAGGCGAATGGATATGTTCCAGGAACATGTTTCGGGGAATAGCTTCTCTCTTTGAGCCTATCTTGGCCAACTCATCGGCAACTTGATTTTTCAGTCGGGGTATATGGTGGAGCTCCAAACCTTCAAACCTCTTCTCCAGCTTTCTCACTATATTGCAATAACCTGTCATGGCCGGGATCCTGACATCCCATTCCTTCATCACTTGGTTAACCACCAAATCTGAGTCGCCATAGACCATAAGGCGACGGACACCGAGTGAAATGGCCATACGCAACCCGTATAGAAGTGCTTCATATTCGGCTTCGTTATTGGAAGAATCAAAATGAATCTGGAGAACGTAACTAAGCCTGTCTCCGTGGGGGGATACCAAAACTACCCCAGCACCTGAACCATTCAGCATCTTGGAGCCATCAAAGAACATAGTCCAATGCTCCGAGTGAACTTGAGTCGGCAATTGCTGCTCAATCCACTCGGCAAGGAAATCTGCAATTGCTTGGGACTTGATGGCCTTCTTTGCCTCGAACTTGATATCTAATGGAAGGAGTTCAATGGCCCATTTTGCCACTCGACCAGTTGCATCTCTGTTATTCAGAATTTCAGATAGTGGCGCGTCGCTGACGACTGTAATGGAGTGGTCAGAGAAATAATGCGCCACCTTCTTCATGGTCATGTAAATTCCATAGACAAGCTTCTGATAATGTGGGTATCGTTGCTTGGATGGAGTCAAAACTTCAGAGAGATAATAGACTGGGCGTCGAACTTTGTAAGCTTTTCCTTCTTCTTCTTGCTTGACCGTGAGTACTGTGCTGACAACTTGTCCAGTGGCTGCAATGTAGAGCAGTAAAGGCTCTTTGCTGATTGGCGCAGCGAGCACCGGCTGGGTGGAAAGCAGGGTTTTGAGCTCTACAAACGCTGCTTCAGCTTCATCAGTCCACTCGAACTTATCAGACTTCTTCATCAATCGGTACAGAGGCAGGGCCTTCTCACCAAGACGAGAAATGAATCGACTCAGGGCGGCCAGACAACCAGTCAGCTTCTGAACGTCATGCACTCTCACGGGGCATTTCATTCGGAGGATGGTATCAACTTTTTCTGGATTGGCGTCGATCCCTCGTTCGGAACGAGAAAACCGAGTAACTTTCCTCCTGGAACTCCGAATGTGCACTTTAACAGATTAAGCTTGATATCATTCCTTCTCAGGTTTGCAAAGGTTTCTGCAAGGTCAGTCAATAGGTCGGAACCTTTGCGAGACTTGACCACAATGTCATCCATGTACGCTTCCACATTCCGACTGATTTGAGTGAGCAGGCACTTCTGAATCATTCTCATGAATGTGGCTCCGGCATTTTTCAAACCAAAAGGCATGGTGACATAGCAAAAGCACCCGAATGGGGTGATGAAGGATGTTTTTATTTCGTCGGGACCATACAGTCGGATCTGATGGTATCCGGAATATGCATCTAAGAAAGACAAGCGCTCACACCCCGCAGTCGAGTCAACAATCTGATCGATGCGAGGGAGAGGGAAGTGATCTTTCGGGCAGGCCTGATTGATATGCTTGAAATCAATGCACATACGAAGTGAATCATCCTTTTTTGGAATCATGACTACATGGCTAACCACTCGGAGTGCTAGATTTCACGGATGAACTCTGCTGCCAACAGTCGAGCCACTTCTTCGCCAATTGCTTTCCTCTTCTGCATGGCAGACCGCCGAAGGTGCTCCTTGACGGGTTTTACTTTGGGGTCGACACACAAACGGTGCTCGTCCAGTCCCCTGGGCACACCTGGCATGTCAGAAGGTTTCCATGCAAAGATGTCCCAGTTCTCACGGAGGAACTGAACGAGCGCTTCTTCCTATTTGCCGTTGAGCGCCGTTGGTATATGAGTCGGTGCAGCATTGGGATCCGTCGGATGAATATGAACTGGCTTCGTCTCACTGGTTGATTGGAATGCAGAATCTGTGGCAGGCTTCTTGGCTCTAAGCAAATCACTCGGATCTGCATTCTTCTGATATTCTTCGAATTCAACCGCTGCCATCTGTTCATCGGCGATCTTGGAACTTTTCTGGAAACTTTCCTCAGCCTTCTGCCGATTGCCTTTAATTGTGATCACACCTTTGGGGCCAGGCATCTTCAGTTTGAGATACACATAGCATGGTCGAGCCATAAAGCGTGCATAGGCTGGCCTACCCAAAATGGCATGATAGGCACTCTGGAAATCCACGACTTCAAATGTCAACTTCTCCTTACGGTAATGCTTCGAATCACCGAAAACCACGTCGAGGGCGATCTGGCCGAGTGATTCGGCTTTCTTTCCAGGAATAACACCATGAAAACTCATATTGCTCTTGCTAAGCTTGGACATCGGAATGCCCATCCCTTTCAAGGGCTCAGCATAGAGGATGTTCAGACCACTGCCACCATCCATCAGTACTTTGGTCAGTCGAGTGCCTCCAACCACGGGGTCAACCACCAGAGCTTGCCTCCCAGGGGTAGCCACACAAGCAGGGTGGTCAGACTGGTCGAACGTAATGGCCGTCTGAGACCATCTCAGGTAGGTGGTCGTCGTCGCGGGAGCGACCATGTTCACCTCCCTATTGATGACCTTCAATCGACTCTTGCTTTCAACGTCAGCAAATATCATCAGAGTGGAATTGACTTTGGGATAACCATCGTCTTCCTCTTCATCTTCACCTTGGTCCGACTCCTTCTCCTTCTCATTGGGTTGTTTCTTTTGGAACTGCTGGATTAGGAGTTGACACTGCCGGGTGGTATGCTTCGGGTAAATCAGGTTACCTTCCTCATCTTTCTTCGTGTGGATGTGGCACGGCAAATCCAGCACATCATTCCCTTCTTTATCCTTCACCTTCTTAGGGGGCCAGGGTCCCTTAGGTTTTCCCTTAAACTTTCCTTGATTCACTGCCGCAATCTCTCCCGGTGCCGCTGGCTCGGCCTTATGCTTCTGTTGCCGACTGGAGTTACCTCCACCGGCCTCTTGGCCGATTGGTTTGCTCTTCCCGCTATGGAGTCGATCCTCTTCTTCCCCGTTAGCGTACCGGGTGGCTATCTCCATCATTCGAGCCAGAGTCATATCACCAGTCCGACCGAATTTCAAGACCAACCCTCTGTATTTGAGGCCTTCCTTGTAGGCGCACACAGCCTGATGCTGTGAAACATTCTCGACGGTGTGATGCAAAGTGAACCATCTCTGGATGAACTCCCTCAAAGTCTCATTCGGCTTCTTCACGCAGTGCTGCAACTCAGGCAATCCTCCAGGTAGCTTGCACGTGCCCTCGAAAGTTCTCACGAACACTCGGGATAGCTCTTCCCAACTGTGAATACTGCCCGGAGCCAACTGAGTCAGCCATGCTCGGGCTGACCCTTCCAACATGAGTGGGAGATGCTTCATCGCTATCTCATCGTTACCGCCCCCAATCTGTACAACCACTCGGTAATCTTCAAGCCAAGTTTCAGGCTTGGATTCACCAGTGAACTTACTGACCCCAGATGCCAGCCTGAAGTTGGGAGGTATCACTGCTTCCCTGATGGCTCTGCTAAAACACTCGGGACCAGAAACATGCACTCGGCTGCCACTGGGACGATCACTGCCAGGGTCTTCTCTTTGCGCTTTGTTCCGGTCGACCAGGCCTTGAACGAGGATAGACCTCGTGTCGAAGCCTGGTTCCCTTGGGTCGACTGAATTCCTGCGCTCACCACTATGACGGCGCCTATCATCATTCCGCCGAGGCACATATGATGCACTCCTCGAAGGAGGCGTGGGTCCCCAACGACGATTGTCACGGTCGAGTGGATGATCATGCTGCCCACGGCCTTCACGCCGCGGAGGCGATCTTGGGCTGTGAGCCGACTGAACCGTGTCCGTTGCAACGGATCTGCTATGAATCCTATTCCGCGACTGAGATACTGCTGTATTCTGCTCTCCTGCTGCCTTGAGCAGGGCCTAGATCTTCATCAGCCCTCTGCCAGCTTCCGACTAGGAAGTATGGATCGACTCTGCTATTCGGGCCGCAGCAGTGAGATTCTGAATCAGAGTGCGGTATACCTTAGGTGGAGGCGGGAAAAGCTGTCGTCGACTGTATTCATGGACCCACTCCTGGGCGCGCTCGTCGAGAGTGCGCTGAAGGTTATCCAGTCAAGTGCGCTCGGCCAAGTTGTCTAGGCGCACCTCCTCCAAGGCCCGAGCCTCGGGGGTTTCTCCAACGATGGGCGTATGGAGTGCATCCATGTTGCGGCGACGAAGTTCCTTCCTCTGCTGCGAAGAGAGGGGCTCGGGTCGGTATTCCTCATGGACGTGTGACGGATTACCACCTCCACCTCCGTCGCCCTCGCGGCGGAACCTGGGTGGGCTGTGAGGACCGTTGACCATCAGGACTTCGGCTACAGGATCGCTGCTATCGCACTCGGATGCAGTCTCCACGGAGCAAGTCGACAGATCAAACAGGCCGTGGAGGGTTTCGTCAGGCTCGATTGCCGCGACTTGATGGGTGGTCGAGCGCCGAGCCACCATGTGTTTCACCCAGCACTGAAGCCGCGATTGACCGGACCGCTTGCGACGGCGAACAGCGGGGAGAGAAAACACCGTCGGAGCTAACTGATATTGAGTCGACAACTGCTGGAGAAGGACGCCGCGAACGCACACGCGAAAGTGCGTCGCCCCTCGGACGGGGAGCGCCTCAACATCGAGCAGAGCTTCCTGAAGCCACGCCGAGTCGTCGACGATGAAAACGAGCGTGCCGAGATGGATCTCGTGGCCCTGAACCATCTCGCCGCCGGAAACCATGATGGTGATTGGAAAAACTTGCAACTTCACCAATAAGTTGCTAAGACACCGGCCCCATGGTGGGCGCCAACTGTTGTGGTTCTAAGTCTGACAGTAGAAAGGGGGGGTAGGTATGGAGAGGCAAGATCCTAGCTATGGCGAAGATGTACACACGAGGTTTACGAGTTCAGTCCCTTCTCGGAGGAAGTAATAGCCCTACGTCTCGGTGCCCGGAGGAGGTCGATTGGATTATGTGTGTTGTATTACAGAGGGTGCGAACCCTTGTGCCAGAGGAGGGGGGTGGCTTATATAGAGTACGCCAGGAACCCAGCCCCCCTCCGTTACAAGGGAACTAATGTACATAAAGTAAGGGGCATTACTGGTAACACCAGCATTAAGTACTCTTAATGCTCATGAAGACTAAGGAGTAAATATCCGTCCGTTGCGTACTCTTCCGACTCCTGGTCTTCAATATGGTCGAGTGACCTTCTTTGTGGTCGACTGATGATAAGTAGCGACCGTCGAGTGGATTGCACTCGACGTATCAGATTGGTGCTCTTCCGTTGACTCTTGGTCTTTCCATCTTCTAGGGTAGTGACTTTGGGTAGGACGTATAGGTCGAGCCCATGACCCTACCCCGGGTCTGTATCCTCGTCATCGGTTGCACCACCAAATGAGCAATCTGTGTCAATCGATTAGTGCCTACCTTCCTGAATATTTTGAAGCTCACGTTAAGAAGACATATTGGCCTGAATTGCTCGATCGGAACTGTCTCTTCTTTCTTTGGTAATAACGTAATCATGCCAAAGTTAAGATGAAATAGTTCTAAATGACCGTTAAAAAATCATGAAACATAGGCATAAGATCATCCGTAATAATATGCCAACATTTCCTATAATTCTGCTGGAAACCCGTCCGGTCCCGGTGCTTTATTAGATTTCATTTGTGAAATGGAATCCAGAACCTCTTTCTCAGTAAACGGTGCAGATAAAATATCATTCTCCTCTGCCCGCAGCTGCGGTATGTCTCCAATAACAGATTCATTAAGGGACACCGTGCTCGCTTTCGGAGCCCCCAAAAGTTGTTTATAATAATTAGAGATATACGCTTTCAGATTCTCATGCCCCACAATTGTGCCTTCGTCCTGCTCTAGCTGTATTATTTTCTTCTTCCTATGTTTGCCATTCACAGTCATATGAAAGAATTGTGTATTGTCATCTCCTTGGACAACCTTGAGCACCTTAGCACACAAAGCCCACTTGAGCTCCTCTTCTCTAAGAAGCGCTCGTAAGTGTTGTACGGCTTCGAATTTGGAGCTCTGCTCATCAACCGTAAGAAGGTTGACTTCTTCTTTTAAATATAGAGCATCAATCAATTGGGTGTGTCGTTCTTTTTCTTGTCTGTAAATCCCACTCTCATTTCTAGCCCAACTTCATAAGAACTGTCTCAGATGTCTGATTTTATTTTGCCATCTCTCAACACTTGATCGTCCACTTACAGGCTTGGCCCATTCGCGTGCGATGATTTCCAAGAAGTTTTCTTTCTCGAACCAGCCTAGTTCGAAAGAGAAAGCATTCTTGTTCGCAATATGAGTAGCTTCTCCCGAGTCAACTAATAATGGTGTGTGGTCTGAGATCGCCCGCTGCATCGCATGCACCAACACTAATGGGTACTTTCGTTCCCATTCCACACTAGCGAGCACCATATCCAACTTCTCATATGTTGGATTGGGTAACGTGTTGGCCCTAGTATATTGTCTATCGGTGAGCTCAATTTCTCTCAAACTAAGACTCTCGATAATCATGTTGAACATCATAGACCAACAACCATCAAAGTTTTCATTGTTCTTTTCATCTCTCCTCCGAATTATGTTAAATCTCCTCCAACTAGGATTGGCAGAGTCTCGTCCCCGCAGATCCGCACCAAGTCAGCTAAAAAATCTGGTTTGAGTTCGGGTTGTGCTGCCCCATATACAGCGAAAGGAGACCATTGGAAACCATCCAATTTCGATCTCACCCGAAACTTGACCGCAAAGTCCCCCAGACCACATTAATTACCTCAAGCGTCTCACAACGCACTCCTAGCAAAATCCCACCGGATCTTCCTCTAGGGTGTAGGCAGTGCCAATCAAAATCAGTACCTCCGGATAGAGTTCCAAGGAATTGTGATGTGAAATTATCCCACCCTGTTTCTAGTAAAGAAATGAAATCTAGTTTTTGCTCAATCGTTTTCTCCGCCAAGAAACTTCTTTTAGCCAAGTCCTTTAGACTTCTGCTATTCCAAAAGATTCCTTTCATAGATCATCATGGAATTTTTTCTCCAGCTTAACCCTAGCACTTCTACGAACCGCGGAAGTAGGATATATTTTCTGCTTCTAGGGTCTCTTGGGCTTCTCCCCGTCACCCTGCGGGAGGGTATGACCGGCAGACTGTGAGACATTACCTTCCATCATTAAAGGCTCTACAATGTCCGCACTCTTCGACCCCTCCTCATCTTTGGCTTCCGCATTAGGCAATAGATTATTACATATGTTTTCTAGAGCGGCCGTTCCTAGATTTTTCATTTCCTCGTCATTCATAGGTCTAACTACTGCGAGATTCCGGATTATTTCAGAAGCCCTCTCTGCTTCTAAATCTAAAAGGTCATTTACGGATTTCGCAACCTATTTCTCATTCGAACCCAGGGATATACCTAAGTCGTTTGCCTTATCAATAATTTCATGCTCAGTAAAATGCAAAATAGAACAACTCTTATTAAAAGACGTACCTGTAGTTGCCTCGACCTCTCGAAGCTTGGCCGCCCTCATGGCGTGCCCTAACTGCAGGTCGTCAGCATGTGGTTGTCCCTGGATCCGGTTACTGACACGCCTGCCAGCCGTCACCGGATCTGAGATCCCACCAAAAGCAATAAGCTCCTCAGTAGTTCTCTCCCGAGGCATCTGCTCCCTGCTCGCACGCCCATCCTCTGAAGCCGGGTGAAGAGAGGTAGGGCACGGTCGAGAGGGAGGAGCCAACCATGGTATCAACGGGAGAGCGAGACCGTAAAGCCACCTGCTCTACATTCTCGCTCCCTCCCAAACCGCCAGCTAGGTGAGAGGTCATCACAGGAAGAGGGGGGCTGCGGGCCTCCTTCCCATGCTCTAAGCTACCCCGCAGTGAGAGGGATCTGTGGGCCTCCTGCTCGCCCCCCTCCCGCATGTGTCTCGGGTCCTCCGCGGGTGGGCTGGTGATGTGGGCCTCTAGCCCATGGTCCCCCCCACAAGCGATTGGTGACCCGATGCCGGACATACCATCCGCCGGGTACGACAACTGAGTGATCCTCCTCTCTCCGCCCGGGTTGGCGCCAGAAGGTGAGGGGGTTCCTCTGAGCACCCCTACCGTAGGTCCCGGAGACCCTATCGTCCCGGAGTCTATCCCCGTAGATGCAGGTATCGTCGGTAATACACTGTCAGAAATCAACATCGACGGTAACTCGAGTTCCGCCATATCGTCCGTCTCCACCTGGTTACTCCATAGCCAACTAGGCGCAGATCGCACTCCAAAAGACCCAAAACAAAGTGAGTGCATCGGAGTCGAGGAATCAGACGGTCCCTTGGCAGACTTATCCGCCTTATTAGACTGTGAAGCCGACCCCTTAGCCGTCTCCTGTGATGCGATCTCTGGCTCCTTACTCTGATTCCCCGGGGCCCCATCCCCCTCAGCCGTATCCATATCCGGGGTGTCATCCCCCTCCTGAGGTGTCGTCATATCCTCAATCTCAAACTCTAGCACGTACGTGACTCCGGCATAAGTTCACTTGACCACATCCGGCACAAACTCAACACTAACCACACTGACAAGCAACCTCGCAGCCCCATTTGCGCGAGTGAAAGGCATATCTACCTTTTCCGTCATATCCTACCCGAAGTGATCTCAGAGCACTAGAGTGCGTTTGTGCCAGGGAGGCTAATTACGGACAATGTCCTCATAGCCTATGAGGTTTCCCATTATCTCATGAACAAACGAAGAGGGAGAAGTGGAGTTGTAGCCATTAAAGCAGACATGAGTAAGGCGTATGACCGGGTGGAGTGGAGGCTCTTGGAGGCCATGCTTAACAAATTGGGATTCAGTTCGAGTTGGACTGCCCTTGTCATGAACTGTGTCCGGATGGTGCGATACCAGATCAAGGTTAATGACCAACTAATGCAACAGTTCAGTCCCGAGCGAGGGCTCCGACAAGGAGAACCCATCTCCCCCTACCTCTTTTTCATTTGCGCAGAAGGCTTGTCAGCATTGCTGTTAGATGCAGAACAAAGAGGTATCACACATGGCGTGAAAGTTTGCCCGAGGGCACCATCTGTTTCTCACCTTTTATTTGTAGATGACTCTATGCTACTTATCAGGGCAGAACAACAAGAAGCAGCAGCGCTAAATGACATGCTGAAACTATATGAAACTTGCTCCGGGCAGTGCATAAACACAGAGAAATCCGCAGTGATGTTTAGTCCTAATACATGTGATGAAGACAGGACCAAAGTGAAAGTTGCCTTGGGAATACATAATGAAGATTGGAATGAAAAATACCTCGGGCTACCCGTCCATGTGGGACGATCAAGGAAGAAAGCGTTTAACTACATTAAACGGAACATGTGTGGACATGTGTATGGATGGCAGGAAAGACTCCTAGCAAAAGAAAGCAAGGAAACCCTAGTGAAGGCTGTTGGACAAGCCATTCCTACCTTTGCTATGTCATGCTTTGATTTGACTAAAACCTTCTGTACAGAGCTGAATACAGTTCTTGGAAACTTTTGGTGGAGCCAACAAGACAAGAAAAATCCCTTGCATTGGCTCGGTTGGGAGAAGCTTGCACAGCCTAAGGCCATGGGAGGGCTAGGGTTCCGAGACATGCACACTTTCTACCTAGCAATGCTCTCGAGACAGGGTTGGAGAATTCTGCAAAACCCCTTGAGCCTATGTGCAAGGATCTTAAAAGCACGCTACTTCCCGAACAGTACCGCGCTGGAGGCAATCGAACAGGACGGTATCTCTTACTCTTGGCGTAGTATCCTCCAGGGGCTGAAGGTGGTGAAGCAGGGCTGTATCTGGCGGGTGGGAGATGGGACAAAAATCAACATCTAGACGGACCCATGGATCCCTAGGCCTTGTCCAGATAGGTGATCACGCCGAGGGGAGCCAACCTCCTGAGTTATGTGAACGAGTTGATTGATCCGATCACAGGTGGCTGGGACGAGCGACTTATCAAGGATACTTTCTGCGCGGAGGACGCCCGCCATATCCTGCAAATCCCCTTGAGAGACGGGATCGAGGATTTTGTCGCATGGCATTTCGATCCGAAGGGAAAGCACTCCGTCAGAAGTGCCTACAAACTGCAAATGGAGATGGATAAGAAGTATAGGAGCGGTGGACCGAGTACAAGCGCTGGAGGTTCAGGCCAATTGGACAGAACCCTGGACCCGAGATGGAAGCAAATATGGAAGCTGCCATGTCCAGCAAAACTGCAGATGTTCGTTTGGCGCATACGACATGAATCCCTAGCCCTATGCACAAACCTGTCGAGGCGTGGCATGAAACTCGACTCGGTAAAATGCTTTCTCTGTGGGAGAGCGGATGAAGATGGTGGGCATCTGTTTATAAAGTGCAAGGTTTTAAAGGAGGGGTGGAGGCAACTGGGGTTGGAACTGGAAAGGAGCCTCTTCGAAGGGATCGGGAGCGTGCATGCAATGCTAGACTCTTTATGGGGACTAGAAGAGAATAAAAGAGTGCTAATCATATACTTTTGGTGGCAATGGTGGAACAACCGCAACAACATTAGAGAAGGAGAGCTCCCTCTGCAGGTCACAGAAATCGTGAGACAAGCTCGTTGCGACGCACTTGAATATGAGCAGCTATTCCTACCAGGCTTGCCAAAACAACCTCCGGGGAAGTGGCAACCGCCGGCCGATGACACCATAAAGTTTAACCTGGATGGTGCCTTCTCACCGGGTAATTCCTTCAGTGGATGGGGCGTAGTGGCTCGGGACGACTCTGGAACTGTCCTCACTGCTCGAGCGGGACGACAAGACCAGGTTTCAGATGCTTTCGGTTTAGAAGTTCATGCTTTGGTGGCGGCGGTGACCACAGCGGCTGACTTGGGCGTTGTCCGGGCAACCTTTGAGACGGACTCTGAGCTGCTGGCCGAGGCAATGGATGCCCATCGAGTAGATTCTTCGCCGTATGCAGCAATTATTGAAGATACAAAGTTCCAGCTAAAATTGTGGTTTTCCAAATGGAGTGTAACTGCTTGTAGACGAACCATGAACACTGTCGCTCAGGAGTTAGCACAAATTGGTTGTAACTGCCCACCGAACACGTCTGTCGAGTGGGACACCATTGTACCGCCCAAAGTGGCCTCTTGCGTGTCGGGCGATATGCCCGAGCGTCGTTGATCTATAAAGCTTTGCTTTCCCTCAAAAAAAAAGAGTGATCCCAAGCTCCAAGCTACCAAGAAGTGATTGAGCGGTTTAGGTGGCGCATCATAGAACCGTACCCAGACCTGCTCCAAAGATGTACCCTCAGGCTCCTTCTGCTTCCATCGTAAAAGGAGATGTATCTAGACGTATTTTAGTTTTAGATATATTTTTTTTTGTCTATTTGATGATAAGTATTTTCAGATGGAGGGAGTAGCTGTTTACACGGTTTTGACTCATAGTCCGTGTGTCAGCTTTTTTCAAAAGATAATCGAGCCTTACCTTTTTGATTGGGTTGTGAGAGTCCTGGTAGCTTCATACACATGGACGTACTATAGGCTAGTACATTCTTTCTGTACGTGACCGATTAGATTAGAACTCCGGCTATACTTTCTTCAGTGGGCTAGGCTTTTCCTTTTTTTTTTAAATGGGAATTCTTTTTCCATCAAACTAGACAACCAGGACGATCGCTAGCAAGAAGAGCACGCACAAACTCTGGAGCCTCTCTCTTTACAATACACGACGAGCCTTTATTGTGTCAGCTCATAGACTTGCCCACATGATTATGTTGTATGTAACTTATACTCCCTCCGTTCCTAAATACTAAGTCTTTATAGAGATTCCACTAGGTGGACTACATACGAAGCAAAATGAATGAATCCAAACTTAAAATGCATCTATATACATCCGTATGCGGTTTATAGTGAAATCTCTACAAAGACTTACATTTAGGAATGGAGGGAGTATATCTTTAATTCTTAACCATTATAATTAAGATCAACGGAGTATATATTTGTTGCATATGTGGACAAATGTGGTGTCTTGTTTGACTTATGTTTTAACAGAAACCATCCGGTATCCATGGGTGCACTGCCCCATCCCTTCATCTGCCATTCATTCTCCCCACATCATCCAACGGTAACCCCTTAAACTGTCATTAGTATTGTATCTTCATGAAGGAACGGTGAACTCCGGCGGTAGTGGCATTAGTTCGTCGGCGTCCGTGTTGACGTTTGAGGCAGAGGCCTCTCTTCGTACTCCACTACCGGACTCTCGGCCTATGCCGACGGCCAAGGACCGTCGGCATAGGCCATATGCCGTCGGCGTAGATCTATGCCTATGGTTGTCGTCGGCATAGCCCCGTCGGCATAGATCACGTCAGCGTACTTGTGTCATACCGTCGGTATAGTATAGCCGTCGGCATAGGAGCCTATGCCGACGGTCATGGGCCAGCCGTCGGCAGTGTTTTTCGCCTGACGGCAACGAACGGCGCTGTCAAAAGCTCTGCGTCGACCATCTGCTCGGCGACGATCTCCGGCACGGCAGCAACCTCTTCGACAACAATTTCTGGCGCGGAAGCGGCCTCCGGAGGTATGACCGTGGCCTGTTCCCGGGGCACAGCGGCCCTGGTACTTGTTCCAGGGGCTCCAGGGTAATTGCGGCGCTGCACCCAGCGGTTGCCACTGTGGTGGTGTCGGAGTGCCCAGCGGTTGCCGCGGAGGCGGCGGTGGAGGCCGCAGTTCCTGTCCGGGCGACCATGGCGTCGATGATCAAATGCGTGGTGACGATGCGCAGCAATGCGGAAGTTCCAGCGAGCAAACCTCTGGCGGTAATGTCTGGCGACAAACCGAGCGAAGGAAAATGCAAGTTGCGGCAAAGTTGCCATTTTCTCACCTGTCTTCTCCGTTCTTTCCTGTAGCCTATTTGCTCTAGTCAGAACAGTGCTGATAACGTGAAGAGAGTAGAGAGAAAGTGAGTGGAATGAGGTGAAATGAGTATCTTTATTGAGTTAATAGCACTTTTAGTACATAAACTTGCACGGTGCATACAAATTCATACATAAAGTTGAAAAATGATACAAAGTAGTCCAACAACTTGTGTTTGAAGTACATTTACATACATTTCGGTCCCTAGTCGTTATCTCCCTGTTAACTCCGCGTGGTCTCTAAGTATGGGGCCCATATGTAAGTGGGAAATGTTCTAAAAAAATTTGTAAGTGGGAGAAGAGGAAGAAAAAATAAAGAAGAGTTGTGCGTTGCTCCCGCAAGACTAAAACTCGAGAGTCCGCGACAAGCACGTGATCGACTAGCCAGTGAGCTACAGATTCTTACTGCTTCAGATGGATATAGTAACTTTATATATCTTTCAGAAGGAAAATTGATCTGGATAAAAAACTATGCACCACACGCGAGCGACACTTTAGCTTCAAGCAATTGTTTGGCTCACTGGTCCACTAAACCAGATGTGTTTTTTTTACAAACCGGGGGTAAAAACCAAGCCGTCGAAGGATATTTTCGAAGTTTACTGATTTCCTTTCCGAGTCCATTCGTGAACTAGAAGTAATGACCAAAAGAATCAAAAACCGGCTCAGGCATTTCATCGAACATGTAGAGAAAATATGGGGGAGTTTGACGTACCGGGAAGCCATCTGGTGGTGGCAACCTTGTTCGGTGGCGACTTGGTCGGCAACGGTGTGCCTTGGAGCGTCCGGTGGTGAAGCACTGAATTGGGATGGCGGCGGAGCACCAATACCGGTGGAAGTCCGGTGATGGCAATGCAGAGGAGGGTGAGCAGAGAAGAGAAAAGTGTTGCTCAAGCAAGGAGAGGGGAGGCAGATATGACCGAATTGGCGCGAACACCAGCGGTCAGTCCTACTTGGCGGGCATGCCCAGGCGCGTCCGGGACTCTCCATATCCGCCCCATATATGGCCTGATATGTAGAGTGCCGGTCAGTCCGGACGTTTAGGCCGGATGGTAGCACGGTTGGGTGGCCTTTTTTGATCCGGACAGTGCCCAGGCAGCCCGTCCGGACGTTTAGGGCAAGTATGAAGGGTCCGATTATAGATGCTCTCACTAATGAATACATCCTAATTTATAGTGCCTAGAAAACCAGCTGATGAACCAGTAAAGGGGCAGTACGTCTGTAAAAATCTGAACCGGGAGTCACGCCGGTTTGGTTTCAAAAATTATATGAAGAAAGAACAAGAAAAATTCTATCAATTATATAAGAAGGAGACCATGAAAAATTAAACAGCATGTAACAGTTTGTGCACTGGCTAGCCTCTCTATGTCTCTTTGGTTCAGATACCGACGGCTTCACTTGTCAAGTAAACAGAGATAACAGCCCGGACGGAAATGTATGTGAATGTACCTCCAACGCAAGTTATTGTACTACTAGCTCCATGCCCGTGCGTTGCCACGGAGAAACAAATTTAGAGATGAAAATATCTATGTCAAATATTATTGTAATTTATAATGTGCATGTTGTACGTGGTTTATGAATATGTCGAGATGTCATCTTGGAATGTCTGCTCACGACCTCCTCTCGTCTATCGCTTGTTGTTAACGTCGGACATGTCTCCATTCTATCATGTTGTTCCTACCACGCTAAGTGTAATAATGGTGAGCTCTTCCCCGCAATAAAATAAAATAATGGTGAGCTCTCGCCTATTTTTCCAAATTTACCCTTCTCTGTTGCGCCTTCCTACCCGATCTTCTATAGCACCACCTACCGCAGATGTCATATTTCTCGGTCACCTGGAGCACTCACACCACCCCAGAACATTGCGGTCTCGCTCCCATTTACTTTCTCGCCCAGGTCCGGATCCTCCTAACCTCTCAAGTGCGATTTTTTGTTGTTGTACCATCGTGTCACACTTGCTATTAGTGTTTAACAATGACCCCATTGTGATATATAGATAGATTAGCAATGCTGCTGCCCACATTAAATTTCCAACTGCAACTTAACAACCACCAAGCTTACAATATCTTCTCCCTTGATGTCCAATAACCTCAGTATGTGTGCATCACTTATTCTATTTGTCAAATGCATCCAAACATAACATATGTTTAGTTTTTCACCATTTAGCTATAAACATAACATTTTCTTTCATTACCACCCTCTCGGCCCCCATGTGCACTCTTTCTCCATTGCTAGCCCTTGTCTTCAACTGCACAAACGACATGAAAATTGACACATGCATAGTGGCATACGATGTCCTTTCTATGTCAAATATTCGGTAAATTGGATGTTGGATGATCCCATTAGATGTATTTCAGCCATCATGACTGTTTTTGCATTTTCTCAACATCTTTTGAGCGAGAGATTATAGTGCCAGCTACATCAGTCGGTAGATAACTCTTCTCAACTGACAAAGAAAAACTTAAATCAAAAATCTACATAACCGGATTGTTTACACTGAGCATTACATAGCTTTGAATTTCAGTATGTGGTGTCTGCTTGTACCTGTAGTTCTGCATCTCTGCTACATACACACAGCATATCCACCATGGTTGTTGAGCTCGCAGTCAACAAGGTGCTAAGTAAGTAAGCATTTTTTTGCGTGTAAAGTAAGCATTTTCTGCTGATTGCAAGCATGCCATCGATCAGATGACTGACGTGACTACGTGAGCATGCACATTCTGGTTCTTTTGGCATATGCAAATGAGCAGTATCACAAATAGAAAGCTGAAATAAATTGCAAAAATAGAAGAACTTACACAAGCATGTTATTATATGCGTAATATGTGATCTAAGAGATCAAGCAAAAAGAATGCAAACAAACTCTTTGCCTATCCTTCCACTGAATATTAGAAGTGCATTAGTAACAGTATTAGTAATAGATTAGAGTTGTCTGTTCTGAACTTATGATAGTATAAGCCGCCTCTTGTGTTTTTGTCACACAAGGGGAAACAAACAGAATTGGAAAACACACGTAGCTAGGAACTGCCCCGACAGTGCTTTGACCGGCGAAAATAACCATCGATGCGTCTGCATTGATTTTAACAATTCCCTTGGTAGGCGCGTTCCACCAACTGATTTCCAGCTTCAGCGAATCCAGTCTCTGTTCTTTCTGTCCATGGTGAGTGTGGTTTTCTGTAGGTCGAGTTACATGGTACCCGTTATCTTAGTCATATGTTTTTGCATCACTATTCTTCCAGGCATATTTGTTTTTTTCCTCTCAAATGAAACAACATATAAACTCTAAATTCTGCAGGACAACAAAACGTTTTAACTACAATGTGGGAAAAACTTTCAGATTTTTCATGCATTTTATGTACTTAAAATAATGTTTTTAATCAAATAAAATCTCATTTTGTATATTTATGTCGGGCCAAAAATTCTGAAAGGTTTTTACACATTGAAGTTCTAAGGTTTGTTTGATCTGCAAAGTTTGAAGTCCATATGCTATTTCATTAGGGAGAAACAAAAAAGAGAAATTTTTGTATAGTAAGTTAGTTGGACAGCACACATCGCAAAGCAATGTTGGAGGGGTCAGGATAAGAGGTTCCATTTAGCTCTACCTACACAAGGAATCTTGTTAATATTAACCTTTAGATCAGCAAAAATGGATGGTTCATATTTATCTGATGTACCGTAAAAGGTCTCTTCTTTTCTGTTTCATGATTCAGATGCATCTGCTTTGTAGGGTTCGTAGTGACCAATTCAGTTTATCGAAGAGATGGATGTGGTTTCAAAGATCCCATGCTACCTGGCTGTTGCAGGGGGGCATCAGTTCTAAATATTCTCACTCTAGCTAATGGCAGGAAGCATGAGAACACCATTGTTTTTATCTCACCTAGACCAAGGTTGACGTGACTAGGAGCACAGAGTCAAAGCTGCCCTTTCCATATGGAAAACAAACAGAAAAATGTCTGGTGCTGAAAGATTTAAGCAGTTTCATGTAGGGAAACCTTTCCACACGACCGGCCGGCTGAGTCTCTGCCGACCGCGAGCTATCCATTGGATCTCTGCAAGCCTTATCCTTTTTGGACCTCGGCTTCTTCCTCACCGCATTCTTCCTTTCTCTTCTCGCCATGTCATGTTTCACCGCTTCGATAGTTGAGCCATGGGTGACCCTCCCGTCGTACCTGCACTAGCCGTTGCGAGCTCACCGTCATCGACGCAGCCGCCCACCTACTCCTACATGAAGCCCCCCTGCCGTTACACGCGACAATGCTCACCATTTTGTAATCACTCGTTTCGGCCATGGAAGGAGCTGCGGCAGGTGTCGACGAAGCTGCAAACAGCGAGCCTCAAACTAGGTAATGGAGACGTCTCTCGGAAACCAGACGTCGGTGTTGGAGACGACCTGATGGTGCCGCTCAACGATGTGACTGCCAAGGCTTGCTGTTTTTTTGCTGGAACCATCCGCTAGCAATGCTGGAACGGGCCATCGACAGAGCTACAACCTCTAGCCAGCAATGCTGGGAAACAACCTGACAGTGTGCTGGACTAGGGGCTACCACCCTATACAGCCCGCAGTACATGGGCTGGGCTTATGGCCCGCCGATCACCAGAAGGAAGGGCTACCAAAACTATGATCCTCGTCGTAACCAAGATGTAAACCTCCGAAGATTTGGCGTGCACTTCAAGGATTGCTATAGCCAGCGCGTTAGCAACTGACCAAGTGGGTAACCTAGTGATGGCTCTATATTTTACGTATTTTTAGAGCTTATTTGTTGCATGTCCTCTTTATATGTCATGTCCCATTCAACCAAATAGTTGTCCATTATGTATAATTACCGGTATTTACACTTTCTCTTGTAAGCATTGCACATTCAGTATTTATTTGGTTTTTATTAGTTTTCTTTGTTTTATTTTGTCTACAGGTGTTTTGGATCAACCTATGACTAAGCGACCAAGCACCATGAAAGGGCCTAGGATGGATTCGATACGGAGTCAGCCAGGGTCAGATTAGCTATTTCGAAGGTCAGAAAATGCCATTTTTTACCAAATTGCTCCAAATCAAGATCTAAGACCAGAAATGGATCGGTTTTGTTCATACGAATCCAACGAGCCCAAGAACGTCAAATTCCAAGTTCGTATGAAGAATTGGTGGCCATTTTAGTGGAGGAGGACAAACTAAAAGACGACCTTTTATGCGACCGCGAGCGGTCGTTTTGGCGCTCATATGACATGCACAGCTCCAAAAGTTGCCCTTCCAGATGGGACTTCACCAATTTCGGCCCCGTTCGATCCCACGGGATCCTTGGCACTTAATGAAGAGATTGAGAGAGGCTAAGGCTCATCTGGAGCCCTTGGATGAAGCCCATCAGGAGAGGAGGCTAGGGAGGCTCCTTGTATACTTTTCCTCAACCCTAGCCGCCGACATCACATCTCATACAGCCTCAAGACATCCATCTCCATCTCCATTGCTGCTCCATCACCACCATAGAGGAAGGTACAAGATCAAGGGAAGAAGAGAGGGCACCACCACCGCGAGCACCACCCTTCGGCACCTCCATCTCCATCTCCATCGCGCCGGCACCTCAATCGGCGCCGCCCACGTCATCACCACCATGGCCGCCGCCGTCGTCATCTTCACCGGCGCCGCCATGCCTTATCCCTTTACTGGCTTGATACCGGCTTGTAACTTCACCCTTGTTGGGGAACGTTGCAGAAAATAAAAATTTTCCTACGGTTTCACCAAGATCAATCTATGAGTTCATCTAGCAATGAGAGAGAGGAGTGCATCTACATACCCTTGTAGATCGAGCGGAAGCGTTCAAGGGAACGGGGTTGAGGAAGTCGTACTCGTCGTGATCCAAATCACCGGAGATCCTAGCGCCAAACGGACGGCACCTCCGCGTTCAACACACGTACGGTCAGGGAGACGTCTGCTCCTTCTTGATCCAGCAAGGGGGAAGGAGAGGTTGATGAAGATCCAGCAGCACGACGGCTTGGTGGTGGATGCAGCAGGGATCCCGGCAGGGCTTCGCCAAGCGTCTGCAAGAGGGAGAGGTGTAGCAAGAGGGAAGGGAGGCGCCAAGTGCATGGGTGCGGCTGCCCTCCCCCCTTTTTATATAGTGCCCCTACGGGGGGGCGCCGGCCCTAGGAGATGCAATCTCCTGGGGGGGAGGCGGCCAAGGGGGTGGCTTGCCTCCCAAGGCAAGTGGAGGCGCCCCCACCCCTAGGGTTTCCAACCCTAGGCGTAGGGGGGCCCAAGGGGGGGGGCGCACCAGCCCACCTGGGGCTGGTTCCCCTCCCACTTCAGCCCATGGGGCCCTTCGGGATAGGTGGACCCACCCGGTGGACCCCCGGGACCCTTCCGGTGGTCCCGGTACAATACCGGTGACCCCCGAAACTTTCCCGATGGTCGAAACCTGACTTCCTATATATAATTCTTTACCTCCGGACCATTCCGGAACTCCTCGTGACGTCCAGGATCTCATCAGGGACTCCGAAAAACTTTCGGTTTACTGCATACTCATATCTCTACAACCCTAGCGTCACCGAACCTTAAGTGTGTAGACCCTACGGGTTCGGGAGACATGCAGACATGACCGAGACGCCTCTCCGGTCAATAACCAACAACGGGATCTGGATACCCATGTTGGCTCCCACATGCTCCTCGATGATCTCATCGGATGAACCATGATGTCGAGGATTCAAACAACCCCGTATACAATTCCCTTTGTCAATCGGTACGTTACATGCCCGAGACTCGATCGTCGGTATCCCAATACCTCGTTTAATCTCGTTACCGGCAAGTCACTTTACTCGTACCGTAATGCATGATCCCATGACCAGACACTTGGTCACATTGAGCTCATTATGATGATGCATTACCGAGTGGGCCTAGAGATACCTCTCCGTCATATGGAGTGACAAATCCCAGTCTCGATTCGTGCCAACCCAACAGACACTTTTGGAGATACCCGTAGTGCACCTTTATAGTCACCCAGTTACGTTGTGACGTTTGGTACACCCAAAGCACTTCTACGGTATCCGGGAGTTGCACAATCTCATGGTCTAAGGAAATGATACTTGACATTTGGAAAATCTCTAGCTAAACGAACTACACGATCTTTGAGGTATGCTTAGGATTGGGTCTTGTCCATCACATCATTCTCCTAATGATGTGATCCCATTATCAATGACATCCAATGTCCATAGTCAGGAAACCATGACTATCTGTTGATCAACGAGCTAGTCAACTAGAGGCTCACTAGGGACATGTTGTGGTCTATGTATTCACACGTGTATTACGATTTCTGGATAATACAATTATAGCATGAATAACAGACAATTATCATGAACAAAGAAATATAATAATAACCATTTTATTATTGCCTCTAGGGCATATTTCCAACGGTCTCCCACTTGCACTAGAGTTCAATAATCTAGTTACATTGTGATGAATCGAACACCCATGGAATTCTGGTGTTGATCATGTTTTGCCCTAGGGAGAGGTTTAGTCAACGGATCTGCCACATTCAGGTTCGTATGTACTTTACAAATATCTATGTCTCCATCTTGAACATTTTCACGAATGGAGTTGAAGCGACGCTTGATGTGCCTGGTCTTCTTGTGAAACCTGGGCTCCTTGGCAAGTGCAATAGATCCAGTGTTGTCAGAGAAGAGTTTGATCGGCCTCGACTCATCGGGTATGACTCCTAGGTCGGTGATGAACTCCTTCACCCAGATTGCTTCATGCGCTGCCTCCGAGGCTGCCATGTACTCCGCTTCACATGTAGATCCTGCCGCGACGCTTTGCTTGCAACTGCACCAGCTTACTGCCCCACCATTCAAAATATACACGTATCCGGTTTGTGACTTCGAGTCATCCAGATCTATGTCGAAGCTAGCGTCGACGTAACCCTTTACGACGGGCTCTTCGTCACCTCCATAGACGAGAAACATGTCCTTTGTCCTTTTCAGGTACTTCAGGATATTCTTGACCGCTGTCCAGTGTTCCTTGTCGGGATTACTTTGGTACTTTCCTACCAAACTTACGGCAAGGCTTACATCACGTCTAGCACACAACATGGCATACATAATAGACCCTATGGTTGAGGCATAGGGGATGACACTCAGCTCTTCTATATCTTCTGCCGTGGTCGGGCATTGAGCCGAGCTCAATTTCACACCTTGCAATACAGGCAAGAACCCTTTCTTGGACCGATCCATATTGAACTTCTTCAATATCTTATCAAGGTATGTGCTTTGTGAAAGACCTATGAGGCGTCTCGATCTATCCCTATAGATCTTGATGCCTAATATGTAAGCAGCTTCTCCAAGGTCCTTCATTGAAAAACACTTATTTAAGTAGGCCTTAATGCTGTACAAAAGTTCTATATCATTTCCCATCAAAAGTATGTCATCTACATATAATATGAGAAATGCTACAGAGCTCCCACTCACTTTCTTATAAACGTAGGCTTCTCCATAAGTCTGCATAAACCCAAACGCTTTGATCATCTCATCAAAGCGAATGTTCCAACTCCGAGATGCTTGCACCAGCCCATAAATGGATCGCTGGAGCTTGCATACCTTGTTAGCATTCTTAGGATCGAAAAAACCTTCCGGCTGCATCATATACAGTTCTTCCTTAAGATAACCGTTAAGGAATGCCGTTTTGACGTTCATCTGCCATATCTCATAATCATAGTATGCGGCAATTGCTAACATGATTCGGATGGACTTCAGCTTCGCTACGGGAGAGAAAGTCTCATCGTAGTCAACCCCTTGAACTTGCCGATAACCCTTAGCGACAAGTCGAGCTTTATAGATGGTAACATTACCATCCATGTTCGTCTTCTTCTTAAAGATCCATTTGTTTTCTATTGCTCGCGGATCATCGGGCAAGTCTGTCAAAGTCCATACTTTGTTTTGATACATGGATTCTATCTTGGACTGCATGGCTTCAAGCCATTTGTTGGAATCTGGGCCCGCCATCTCTTCTTCATAGTTCGAAGGTTCACCGTTGTCTAACAACATGATTTCCAGGACAGGGTTGCCATACCACTCTGGTGTGGAACGTGTCCTTGTGGACCTACGAAGTTCAGTAGCAACTTGATCCGAAGTACATTGATCATCATCATTAATTTCCTCTCCAGTCGGTGTAGGCACCACAGGAACATCTTCCTGAGCTGCGCTACTTACCGGTTCAAGAGGTAGTACTTCATCAAGTTCCACTTTCCTCCCACTTACTTCTCTCTCGAGAAACTCTTTCTCCAGAAAGGACCCGTTCTTGGCAACAAAGATCTTGCCTTTGGATCTAAGGTAGAAGGTATACCCAATGGTTTCCTTAGGGTACCCTATGAAGACGCATTTTTCCGACTTGGGTTTGCGCTTTTCAGGTTGAAGTTTCTTGACATAAGCATCGCATCCCCAAACTTTTAGAAACGACAGCTTAGGTTTCTTCCCAAACCATAATTCATACGGTGTCGTCTCAACGATTTAGATGGTGCCCTATTTAAAGTGAATGTAGCTGTCTCTAGAGCGTATCCCCAAAAAGATAGCAGTAAATCGGTAAGAGACATCATAGATCGCACCATATCCAATAAAGTGCAATTACGATGTTCGGACACACCGTTACGCTGAGGTGTTCCAGGCGGCGTGAGTTGTGAAACGATTCCACATTTCCTTAAGTGCGTGCCAAATTCGTGACTTAAATATTCTCCTCCACGATCTGATCGTAAGAACTTTATCTTTCGGTCATGTTGATTCTCTACCTCATTCTGAAACTCCTTGAACTTTTCAAAGGTCTCAGACTTGTGTTTCATCAAGTAGACATACCCATATCTACTTAAGTCACCAGTGAGAGTGAGAACATAACGATATCCTCCGCGATCCTCAACGCTCATTGGACCGCACACATCAGTATGTATGATTTCCAATAAGTTGGTTGCTCTCTCCATTGTTCCGGAGAACGGAGTCTTGGTCATTTTTCCCATAAGGCATGGTTCACATGTGTAAAATGATTCATAATCGAGAGACTCTAAAAGTCCCTCAGCATGGAGTCTCTTCATGCGCTTGACACCAATGTGACCAAGGCGGCAGTGCCACAAGTATGTGGGACTATCGTTATCAACTTTACATCTTTTGGTATTCATGCTATGAATATGTGTAACATCACGTTCGAGATTCATTAAGAATAAACCATTGACCATCGGGGCATGACCATAAAACATATCTCTCATATAAATAGAACAACCATTATTCTTGGATTTAAATGAGTAGCCATCTCGTATTAAACGAGATCCAGATACAATGTTCATGCTCAAAGCTGGCACTAAATAATAATTATTGAGGTTTAAAACTAATCCCGTAGGTAAATGTAGAGGTAGCGTGCCGACGGCGATCACATCGACTCTAGAACCATTCCCGACGCGCATCGTCACCTCGTCCTTCACCAGTCTCCGCTTATTCCGCAGCTCCTGCTTTGAGTTACAAATATGAGCAACAACACCGGTATCAAATACCCAGGAGCTACTACGAGCACTGGTAAGGTACACATCAATTACATGTATATCACATATACCTTTAGTGTTGCCGGCCTTCTTGTCCACTAAGTATTTGGGGCAGTTCCGCTTCCAGTGACTCTTCCCTTTGCAATAAAAGCACTCAGTCTCAGGATTGGGTCCATTCTTTGACTTCTTCCCGGCAGATGGCTTACCGGGCGCGGCAACTTCCTTGCCGTCCTTTTTGAAGTTCTTCTTACCCTTGCCTTTCTTGAACTTAGTGGTTTTATTCACCATCAACACTTGATGTTCCTTTTTGATCTCTACCTCTGCTGATTTCAGCATTGAATATACTTCAGGAATGGTCTTTTCCATCCCCTACATATTGAAGTTCATCACAAAGCTCTTGTAGCTCGGTGGAAGCGACTAAAGGATTCTTTCAATAACCGCGTCATCCGGGAGATTAACTCCTAGCTGAGTCAAGCGGTTGTGCAACCCAGAAATTTTGAGTATGTGCTCACTGACAGAACTATTTTCCTCCATCTTACAACTGAAGAACTTGTCAGAGACTTCATATCTCTTGACTCGGGCATGAGCTTGGAAAACCATTTTCAGCTCTTCGAACATCTCATATGCTCCGTGTTGCTCAAAACGCTTTTGGAGCCCCGGTTCTAAGCTGTAAAGCATGCCTCACTGAACGAAGGAGTAATCATCAGCATGAGACTGCCAAGCATTCATGACATCTTGGTTCTTTGGGATGGGAGCTTCACCTAGCGGTGCTTCTAAGACATAATCTTTCTTTGCAGCTATGAGGATGATCCTCAGGTTCCGGACCCAGTCCGTATAGTTGCTGCCATCATCTTTTAGCTTGGTTTTCTCTAGGAACGTGTTGAAGTTGAGTTGGACATGAGCGTTGGCCATTTGATCTACAAGACATATTTGCAAAGGTTTTTAGACTAAGTTCATGATAATTAAGTTCATCTAATCAAATTATTTAATGAACTCCCACTCAGATTAGACATCCCTCTAGTCATCTAAGTGATACATGATCCGAGTCGACTAGGCCGTGTCCGATCATCACGTGAGACGGACTAGTCATCATCGGTGAACATCTCCATGTTGATCGTATCTTCCATACGACTCATGTTCGACCTTTCGGTCTCTTGTGTTCCGAGGCCATGTCTGTACATACTAGGCTCGTCAAGTTAACCTAAGTGTTTTGCATGTGTAAATCTGTCTTACACCCGTTGTATGTGAACGTTAGAATCTAACACACCCGGTCATCACGTGGTGCTTCGAAATGACGAACTTTCGCAACGGTGCACAATTAGGATGAACACTTTCTTGAAATTATTATGAGGGATCATCTTATTTACTACCATCGTTCTAAGTAAACAAGATGCATAAACATAATAAACATCACATGCAATTAAACAGTGACATGATATGGCCAATATCATATAGCTCCTTTGATCTCCATCTTCGGGGCTCCATGATCATCTTCGTCACCGGCATGACACCATGATCTCCATCATCATGATCTCCATCATCGTGTCTCCATGAAGTTGCTCGCCAACTATTACTTCTACTACTATGGCTAACGGTTTAGCAACAAAGTAAAGTAATTACAGGGCGTTAAATCATTGACACGCAGGTCATGCAATAATTAAGACAACTCCTATGGCTCCTGCCGGTTGTCATACTCATTGACATGCAAGTCGTGATTCCTATTACAAGAACATGATCTCATACATCACAATATATCATTCATCATTCATCACAACTTTTTGCCATATCACATCACAAATCATATGCTGCAAAAACAAGTTAGACGTCCTATAATTGTTGTTGCATGTTTTACGTGGCTGCAATAGGGTTCTAGCAAGAACGTTTTCTTACCTACGTAAAATCCACAACGTGATTTGTCAACATCTATTTACCCTTCATAAGGACCCTTTTCATCGAATCTGCTCCAACCCGCTAGCCACCTTATGCAACTAGTGCATGTCGGTCGGTGGAACCTGTCTCACGTAAGCATACGTGTAAGGTCGGTCCGGGCCGCTTCATCCTACAATATCGCTGAAGCAAAATAAGACTAGTAGTGGCAAGAAAGTTGACAACATCTATGCCCACAACAAAATTGTGTTCTACTCGTGCAAAGAGAACTACGCATAAACTTGGCTCTGATACCACTGTTGGGGAATGTTGCAGAAAATAAAATTTTTCCTATGGTTTCACCAAGATCAATCTATGAGTTCATCTAGCAACGAGAGAGAGGAGTGCATCTACATACCCTTGTAGATCGAGCGTAAGCGTTCAAGGGAACGTGGTTGAGGGAGTCGTACTCGTCGTGATACAAATCACCGGAGATCCTAGCGCCGAACGGACGGCACCTCCGCGTTCAACACACGTACGGGCAGGGAGATATCTCCTCCTTCTTGATCCAGCAAGGGGGAATGAGAGGTTGATGAAGATCCAGCAGCACGATGGCTTGGTGGTGGATGCAGCAGGGATCCCGGCAGGGCTTCGCCAAGCGTCTGCGAGAGGGAGAGGTGTAGCAAGGGGGAAGGGAGGCGCCAAGTGCATGGGTGCGGCTGCCCTCCCTCCCCCTCTTTATATAGGGCCCCTGGGGGGGGGAGCCAGCCCTAGGAGATGCAATCTCCTAGGGGGGCGGCGGCCAAGGGGGTGGCTTGCCCCCCAAGGCAAGTGGAGGCGCCCCCCACCCCTAGGGTTTCCAACCCTAGGCGCAGGGGGGCCCAAGGGGGGTGCACCAGCCCACCTGGGGCTGGTTCCCCTCCCACTTCAGCCCATGGGGCCCTCCGGGATAGGTGGCCCCACGCGGTGGACCCCCGAGACCCTTCCGGTGGTCCCGGTACAATACCTGTGACCCCTGAAACTTTCCCGATGGCCGAAACCTGACTTCCTATATATAATTCGTTACCTCCGGACCATTCCGGAACTCCTCGTGACGTCTGAGATCTCACCCGGGACTCCGAACAACTTTCGGTTTACTGCATACTCATATCTCTACAACCCTAGCGTCACCGAACCTTAAGTGTGTAGACCGTACGGGTTCGGGAGACATGCAGACATGACCGAGACGCCTCTCCGGTCAATAACCAATAGCGGGATCTGGATACCCATGTTGGCTCCCACATGCTCCTCGATGATCTCATCAGATGAACCATGATGTCGAGGATTCAAACAACCCCGTATGCAATTCCCTTTGTCAATCGGTACGTTACATGCCCGAGACTCGATCGTCGGTATCCCAATACCTCATTTAATTTCGTTACCGGCAAGTCACTTTACTCATACCGTAATGCATGATCCCGTGACCAGACACTTGGTCACATTGAGCTCATTATGATGATGCATTACCGAGTGGGCCCAGAGATACCTCTCCGTCATACGGAGTGACAAATCCCAGTCTCGATTCGTGCCAACCCAACAGACACTTTCGGAGATACCCGTAGTGCACCTTTATAGTCACCCAGTTACGTTGTGACGTTTGGTACACCCAAAGCACTCCTACGGTATCTGGGAGTTGCACAATCTCATGGTCTAAGGAAATGATACTTGACATTTGGAAAAGCTCTAGCTAAACGAACTACACGATCTTTGAGCTATGCTTAGATTGGGTCTTGTCCATCACATCATTCTCCTAATGATGTGATCCCGTTATCAATGACATCCAATGTCCATAGTCAGGAAACCAGGACTATCTGTTGATCAACGAGCTAGTCAACTAGAGGCTCACTAGGGACATGTTGTGGTCTATGTATTCACACGTGTATTACGATTTCCGGATAATACAATTATAGCATGAATAACAGACAATTATCATGAACAAAGAAATATAATAATAACCATTTTATTATTGCCTCTAGGGCATATTTCCAACAACCCTCACCTCTGTGAGTACCATTAACTTGTTTGAGTAGTTTTATTAGTTCTTGAGGATATGGTTGAACCCTATGTGATGCTTGATGTGATCCAATATCATATGTTCATGATTCGATTTAGTGTTCTCCCGAGTGTTGAGAGGAGGCCTTGTTCGCACTATTGCCACGATAGGCCTTAGAGGAACTACTATCGTTGTGAAGGGTTGGGGTATTGGACTAATTCGAGGTGACAATAAAAACCTTTGATTCCTCACCATCACAATTGATAGGGGAGTTATGGAGAACCCTTAGAGAGGCTGCGTGCATGGGGTAACCCTTAATTATCATTACTTGTAACCATATGGGGGAGACTATGGTTGTCACACCCAATATGCGACCCTATCCTAAAGGAACTCGAAGGTCCCACCAAGGATAGAAGTGCATATTGGAGACGCTTTTGCAAGGTGGATATCATTACATCGTACCATTACATAATAGTTGGGGATACATACAAGAGGCAAACAATGCCACATGAATACATCAATACAACAACCATAAGATCAACATCCGACTACGGATGAAACACAAACAGAAGCTCAAATGACATCCACCCTGCTAGCCCAGGCTGCCGACCTGGAACCTATCCCCTGATCGAAGAAGAAGCAGAAGAAGAACTCCAAAACAAGCAAACATCGCTCTCGCGTTATAATCATCGCATAACCTGTACCTGCAACTGTTGTTGTAGTAATCTATGAGCCACGAGGACTCAACAATCCCATTACCATGGGTATCAAGACTAGCAAAGCTTAATGGGTAAGGAAAGGATAAGTGGTGAGGTTGCAGTAGCGACTAAGCATATATGGTGGCTAACATACGCAAATGAGAGCGAGAAGAGAAACAAACGGAATGGTCGTGAAGCTAGCAATGATCAAGAAGTGATCCTGAACTCCTACTTACGTCAAACATAACCCAAAAACCGTGTTCACTTCCCGGACTCCGCCGAAAAGAGACCATCACGGCTACACACGCGGTTGATGCGTTTTAATTAAGTCAAGTGTCAAGTTATCTACAACCGTACATTAAAAAATTCCCATCTTCCACATAACCGCGGGCACGGCTCTAAAAAGTTTATACCCTGCAGGGGTGTCCCAACTTAGCCCATCACAAGCTCTCACGGTCAAAAAAGGATATTCCTTCTCCTAGGAAGACCCGATCAGTCTCGGAATCTCGGTTTACAAGACATTTCGACAATGGTAAAACAAGACCAGCAAAGCCGCCCGATGTGCCGACAAATCCCGATAGGAGCTGCACATATCTCGTTCTCAGGGCACACCGGATGAGTGAAGCGTACAAGTACCAACATAACCCAAGTTGCCAAGGGACGGTCCCGCACGGTGCTCTAGATTGGATCAACACTCGGAGGAGCACTGGCCCCGGGGGGGGGGGGGGGTAAATAAAGATGACCCTCGGGCTCCGGAAACCCAAGGGAAAAAGGCTTAGGTAGGAAAATGGTAAAACCAAGGTTGGGCCTTGCTGGAGGAGTTTTATTCAAAGCGAACTGTCAAGGGGGTCCCATAAATCACCCAACCGCGTAAGGAAAGTAAAAATCAAGGAACATAACATCGGTATGACGGAAACTAGGGCGGCAAGAGTGGAACAAAACACCAGGCATAAGGCCGATCCTTCCACCCTTTACCAAGTATATAGATGCATTAATTAAATAAGAGATATTGTGATATCCCAACATAATCCTGTCCTTCATGGAGAAATCTTCAACTTCACCTGCAACTAACAATGCTATAAGAGGGGCTGAGCAAAGCGGTAACATATCCAAGCAATGGTTTGCTAGGAAGGGTGAAAAAGTTAGAGGGTGACATGGCAATTTGGGAGGCTTGATAAGCAAGTGATAGGTAGCGCAGCATAGCGATAGAATGAAGCAACTAGCATAGCAATGATAGTAGTGAGATCCAGAGTAACGGTCATCTTGCCTAAAATCCCGCTAGGAAGAAGAACGAGTCCATGAAGAAGACAAGCAGACGTGGTCGAACGAATCCTCACAACTCCGGAACGAAACCGAAGCTAACGAGAGAAGCAACCTAGAAAGAAGCAAACAACATGGTAAACAACCATCACATAAACATGGCATGATGCACAAACAAGTATGATGCATGTCCGGTTTAATGAGGCATGGCATGGCAAAGTGCAACAAACAATACTACAAGTTAAGTGGAGCTCAATATGCAACAATTTGCATATTGACGAAACACCACATTTAAGTTATTTAGCTCGCTCACAATATTAAATGTTGTTAAACATGGCAAGAGGTGAAACATAAGTAAACTAACTATCTAGGCAAGTTTTGTTGGAAATATGCCCTAGAGGCAATAATAAATTCGTTATTATTATATTTCCTTGTTCATGATAATCGTTTATTATCCATGCTATAATTGTCTTGATAGGAAACTCAGATACATGTGTGGGTATATAGACAACACCATGTCCCTAGTAAGCCTCTAGTTGACTAGCTTGTTGATCAATAGATGGTTACGGTTTCCTGACCATGGATATTGCATGTCGTTGATAACGGGATCACATCATTAGGAGAATGATGTGATGGACAAGACCCAATCCTAAGCCTAGCACAAAGATCGTGTAGTTCGTATGCTAAAGCTTTTCTAATGTCAAGTATCATTTCCTTAGACCATGAGATTGTGCAACTCCCGGATACTGTAGGAATGCTTTGGGTGTACCAAACATCACAACGTAACTGGGTGGATATAAAGGTGCACTATGGGTATCTCCGAAAGTGTATGTTGGGTTGGCACGAATCGAGACTGGGATTTGTCACTCCGTGTGACGGAGAGGTATCTCTGGGCCCACTCGGTAGGACATCATCATAATGTGCACAATGTGACCAAGGGGTTGATCACGGGATGATGTGTTACGGGACGAGTAAAGAGACTTGCCGGTAACGAGATTGAACAAGGTATCGGGATACCGACGATCGAATCTCGGGCAAGTACTATACCGCTAGACAAAGGGAATTGTATACGGGATTGATTGAATCCTCGACATCATGGTTCATCTGATGAGATCATTGTGGAACATGTGGGAGCCAACATGGGTATCCAGATCCCGCTGTTGGTTATTGACCGGAGAACGTCTCGGTCATGTCTGCATGGTTCCCGAACCCGTAGGGTCTACACACTTAAGGTTCGATGACGCTTGGGTTATAGGGAATAGGTATACATGGTTACCCAATGTTGTTCGGAGTCTCGGATGAGATCCTGGACGTCACGAGGAGTTCTAGAATGGTCCGGAGGTAAAGATTTATATATGGGAAGTCCTGTTTTGGTCACCGGAAAAGTTTCGGGTGCTATCGGTAACGTACCGGGACCACCAGGAGGGTCCCGGGGGTCCACTAAGTGGGGCCACCGGCCACAGAGCGCAGCATGGGCCAAGTGGGGGAGGGGACCAGCCCCAGGTGGGCTGGTGCGCCCCCCACCAGGGTCCAAGGCGCCCAGGGTTTTGGGGATGGGGCGCCTCCACCTTACTTGGGGGGCAAGTTTCCCCCTCTCCCCCCTTGGCCGCCACCCTAGATGGGTTTTGGGGCTGCCGCACCCGTTGGGGTGGGAACCCTAGAGGGGGCACTGTCGGTGTCAAAACCGACGGATCTCAGGTAGGGGGTCCCAAACTATGCGTCTAGGCGGATGGTAACAGGAGACAAGGGACACGATGTTTTACCCAGGTTCGGGCCCTCTTGATGGAGGTAAAACCCTACATCCTTCTTGATTAATATTGATGATGTGTGTTACAAGAGTAGATCTACCACGAGATCAAGGAGGCTAAACCCTAGAATCTAGCCTATGGTATGATTGTTGTTCATCCTACGGACTAAAGCCATCCGGTTTATATAGACACCGGAGAGGGCTAGGGTTACACAGAGTCGGTTACAATGGTAGGAGATCTACATATCCGTATCGCCAAGCTTGCCTTCCACGCCAAGGAAAGTCCCATCCGGACACGGGACGAAGTCTTCAATCTTGTATCTTCATAGTCTTGGAGTCCGGCCGATGATGATAGTTCGGCTATCCGGACACCCCCTAGTCCAGGACTCCCTCAGTAGCCCCTTAACCAGGCTTCAATGACGACGAGTCCGGCACGCATATTGTCTTCGGCATTGCAAGGCGGGTTCCTCCTTCGAATAATTTATAGAAGATTGTGAACACCAGGATAGTGTCCAGCTCTGCAAAATAAATTCCACGTACCACTGTAGAGAGAATAATATTCACACAAGTTCAATCTACTGACGTATTTGGTGGCGTGACGTCACACCACTACCAAGCCTTTACTCGAATTGTTTTTATCGTACCACCTCAGCGCGTTTAGTGAAGCGGTTTCCTTGGTACGTCTTGTTGAAGCAGAGATCGTCTTCCCCTTATTCCGGGATTCCCATCAATACGGACGTGGGTAACCCAACCGCGCCATTGATTGTGGCGCTTGGGATATAAGCGAGTGGGGACACATGTTTTTGTCTGCCCATATAAGGGGATAAAGATCCAACCCTTTTACCTGCGCCTTCTTCCTCCTTGGCTTATCCATCTCCGCGAACTCGAGCTCCAGCGCCCAAGTCCGCACATCTCACCTCAACCTCCTCCAACTATGTCCAGAGCTGGATGCAAGTGGATGGCTTCCTCCGTCACGGAGGGGCACATCCAAAAGCTGCGCAACGCGGATATCTGTCCAGCAGCATCACGCACCGGCTCCCCAACAAGGGAGAGCTCATCCCCACCCCCAGGCCCCATGAGAGGGTAGTATTTCTTCCCCATTTCCTCCGCGGGCTGGGCTTCCCACTCCATCCCTTTGTCCGGGGGCTCATGTTCTACTACGGCCTGGATTTCCATGATCTGGCCCCGAATTTCATCCTCAACATCTCGGCGTTTATCGTCGTGTGTGAGGCCTTCCTTTGCATCCAGCCCCACTTCGGCTTGTGGCTCAAGACCTTCAGTATCAAGCCAAAGGTTGTGAAGGGGAGCCAAGCGGAGTGCGGAGGCGCCATGGTGGGCAGGATGTCCAACTTTACTTGGCTTGAGGGCACTTTCGTGGAAACCATTAAGGGGTGGCAATCGGGGTGGTTCTACATTACCGAGCCGCGTGACCCCGAATGGGCAGCGGCCCCCGAATTCAGATCTGGCATCCCCACATGGCTCACCTCCTGGAAAGAGAGCGACCGTACATGGGGTGATTCGGAGGAGCTGACCGGACTCCAAGCCTGCATCCAAAAGCTAGTGGACAAGAAGCTCAAGCTTGTCAACGTAGTCCAGGTCATGCTCATCCGCCGGATTCTCCCGTGCCAACGATGGGGCTTCAACATGTGGGAGTTCGATCCGGCGCAACACCAGACTTTGAGCGGCCTCCTCGACACTATGTACGAAGATGCCTGGAAGGTGATGTTCAAGGGTGCCGAGGCTCCCGCATCCGCTACCGAAGATCGCGGATTCAGCTCGCAGCGTCCGACTGACGAGGTAAGCGATTTTGTCCTTTACGAGACGCTTGTTTTCCATAGTTTGACTCTATGCGGGATCTAAACTCCCTTTCCTTTGACAGGACTGGCTGACGAAGGCCGAACAGACTATCTGTCCGGCCCCATTGCCAGAGGACCCAGCGGACGCCCGCTTAACGGGGCTGCTGGCTCCGACACCCCACGTGGTGCCGGAGAAGAATGCCAAGAAGAAGGCCACGGGCACTCGGAAGAGTTCTCATTTTCAGGTGTTATCGGATGATGACTCTGAGGCCGACTCCTCTCACAAAGGCGAGGAGGAGAATAAGAAAGCCTCTCCCCCAGCGGGGGGAGGGAGGAAAAGGAAGGCCTCCCCAACGAGGGAGGCCGAAGGGTCCAAGAAGGGAAAACTTCTTTCCCCGGACTGCTCTGCCAACGCCAGTGATGACGACGAGGACTGGCCCCCAAGGTCCAAGCCCCTGGCGAGATCGTAAGTATCCGCACTCCCGAATAACTTCATGGTTTTTCTTTTCGCCACATAATGTCTTTGTAATGCCGCATATAACCCTTCAGTCCACCCAAGGATGATCTTCCCGCTTCATCGAGCAGGTCCTTAGGTGCGTCGGATATGGATTCTCTTCCGACCGCCTCCACCCTCGTGATGCGGACGATGCCGAGGTGGGATCCCGGGAAGGGACCCACCAGGAGGAGGAGGCCCCGGAGGTGTCGCAGAACAACCTCCCGGACTTTGCACCGGATTCGGCCCCGGAACCCATAGTGGCTCCGGAGTCCGGCGGGCAGCCCCTTCGTAAGAAGGGCAAGACCGTGACGCCGGCAGCCTCCGTCCAACCGGAGGCGCCGGATAGCTTGCTGGAGGCGCTCAATGGCGCCTCCATCAAAGAGGAACACCACACTGTTATGAGTGCGGTGATTTAGAAGGTTCAGCTCGCCAAGAGCAGGCTAACCGAAGCCTGCAGTAGCCTTCTAACAGGCTTTGAGGTAAGAATTTTGATATATGTAAAATATTACCGCATAGACAGTAGCCCCTGATGCTCGGTTCGGTGTTCGGAAAGAAAAGCCGGACTAAGGATCTAAAAGATATACGTAGGAGTCATAAAAAATATGTCAATATGGGATTGCAAGCTGCGCTCCTCACCTCTGCCACAATACTTTGAAGCAAAGCCTCGAGCGGTCCGAGAACGAGCTCGGCCGTGCCAAGAAGCAGCTCGAGGACAAGGAAGGTGAGTAACACCTTATTAAAATTGTACCTTACAGAAAAGGATTTTGGTTGCAAGAAGAATGACAAGGATAACGTGGGTATTGCAGGGGCCACTAACAAGGTGGTGACCCTGAAGGAGGCGGTGTCCGAGGCCGAACGTAATGCGGCCGCGGAGTGCACCGAGCGAGAGAGGCAGGACGCGCGGGTGGCGGAGGTACGGCAAGAGCTCCAGGCTCTCGTGGAAAAATACGAGAGTTTGGAGTGTGACTCGAAGACTCGAGAGTCCGAGCTTGCAACGGCTCTTGAGAGTGCCAAAGCCGCTAAGGCAGAAGCCTATAAGGCCCTCCAGGAAGTCGAGGCGTTGAAGAAAATAGCGGCGGGTAAGGCATTTTTCATGCAAAGTAAGCATGTGAGTGTGGATTACCTATCACTTACCCGAATTCGGAGCTCTCCAGGAGCGTTCACAGATCTGCCCCGCAGCGTGTCCGATGCTGCCGCTTTCTACAGGGCCGAGGAGGGGAGCTCGACGGAGAAGGTATTCTGGTCTCAGTATGCTGAGGCCGGACATCCGGTGCCCCTTAGCGACCAGCTGAAGCAGCTGGTCGAGCTCCACAAGGTGGCCGAACAGGCCATGAAGGGCCTCATAGTTCGGCTGTGGCCTAAGGAGGCCATGCCTGGGAGCTACTTCGGCCTGGTGCGGCGGCTGGTGGATGCGTGTCCATGGGTTGAAGTCATCAAGCACTTCGCCTGTATTGAAGGTGCCCGTCGGGCCCTTGCCCGCGCAAAGGTGCAATGGGGCAAGATGGATGCTCAGAAGCTTGTGACGAACGCGCCACCGCAGGGCAAGGAGCATCGCACACCCGAGATGTATTATAAGAGTGTCCTGAAGGGTGTCCGCATTATTGCGGGTGAGTGCTCCAAAGATGTAATATTTGAGTAGACTCGCATTTTGTTATCCTGTGCGCTGAAAACTTAGTTCATATGCACTAAGCAACGCTTGTTAATTTAAAATATTACCTTCTGTGCGGCTGTTTATCAAATCTGAGAGATGGCAAGTCGTCGGCTTCAGCCCCCATGCCACGAGTGCTAGGGTGTTCGGGGAAAATTTGAGCACTCTTGTTCCCATTTTTGGGTCCATCTAGGCAGGCGCTCAACACAACGAACAAGGAAACCGGACTTATAATGCTTGAACACTCTCACTTAGACATAGAATTCTATAATTTTAAATTTCGGCGAAGCCCCTAGTCTTCGGAAGGCCGAATTTGGGGCGCTATCCACGCCTGGGCCGGACGAAGCCGGCTCCTTGCTCTAAGCGGCATAAGTCTTTAGGGACTCGCAAAAAACCTCTCGAACAGTGACCGGCTCTCGCCTCATCATGACGGTCAGTTTTAGCTTTCTCCACTGAGGCGCTCGCCTAGCTCAACTGGGGCGCAATCGCAGTGGTTCTCCCAGTGCTACCTTAGCCGATACAACAGAACGAAGGTACCAAAACATGGGAGCCGGGCAAACCCAACTATTGACCCAAGACATGATTCAGAGCCGATGCATATAATGCTATAAGTTCAGGGTGCCGCACTTGTGAAAGTGTTCGGACTTATCACACCATGATGCAGGAAACATAAGCCCCTGGTGTATTTATCCGTACCAAAATTTACGGATGCAACATGTCATAAATGAACATATGTACAAGAAAGAAATGCAATTGGAAGCAAAAAGGTGCTGCATTACTTATTCAAGAAAAACTGCTGTGAATGCAGAACGATACAAATGGTGCGATAAGCAAGGGATGGGAATATTAAGCATGTCCCCCTCCAGGGGGTAGGCTGCGGAATGGTGTATAAAACAGATTTAATGCTTGTAATGGAGACCACCTGGATATTCATTGTAGCCTTTCTCCTTCCCTGGCCGTTGCATCGTGAGTTCGGCAGGTCTGCTGCCGAACAAGGCCTCTGATGAACGGAGTCCTGTGTAAAAAAAAGGAAAAAAGAACGACACACGTGAGAGCCCTTGGTGTGGTTAAGCCGCATTTTGGGCCTATCGTGGTCGTGCCCCACCCCCATGCCCATGGTATCTCCAGGGCGTAATGGTGTACGCGAAGGACCTGTCTTGAAATTTTGCAGGGGCCGGGGTTGGGGTCGCACTACTAAGCATGCTCGGAACGTGCCAGGTGGTCTTGTTGTAGGTTACTCCGGGCGCGTTTAGCCGTGTCCGGTCGCTTAACGGCCGGACTCGAGAATTACCTTAAGAGGCTGCACTGTACTTCTGCCGCGAGAGCCGCTGTATGTTCCTCCGTTCGGAGAGAGCGTTCAGTGTTTCCGTTGACCGTGATGACTCCTCGAGGGCCTGGCATCTTGAGCTTGAGGTATGCATAGTGCGGCACCGCGTTGAACTTTGCAAATGCGGTACGTCCGAGCAGAGCATGATAACCGCTGCGGCACGGAACTATGTCGAAGATTAACTCCTCGCTTCGGAAGTTATCCGGAGATCCGAAGACCACTTCCAGTGTAACTGAGCCTGTACAATTAGCTTCTACACCTGGTATGACGCCTTTAAAGGTTGTCTTGGTTGGTTTAATCCTTGAGGGGTCTATGCCCATTTTGCGCACTGTATCCTGATAAAGCAGGTTCAGGCTGCTGCCGCCGTCCATCAGGACTCTGGTGAGGTGAAATCCATCGACGATTGGGTCTAAAACCAATGCAGCGAATCCGCCGTGGCGGATGCTTGTGGGGTGGTCCCTTCGGTCAAAAGTGATCGGGCAGGAGGACCATGGATTGAACTTCGGGGCAACTGGCTCCATCGTGTATACATCCCTGAGTGCATGCTTCCGCTCCCTTTTGGGTATATCATGTTCACCGTCCGCACTTGTGGGGGAAACCCTTCTGTCCTCTATTGTTCGGTGGTCGGGTCTCTTCCTTGTCATCACTATGCAGCCCCTTGTCATTGTTTTCGGCAATTAACTTGCCTGCCTGCTTGAATACCCAACAGTCCTTGTTGGTGTGGTTGGCTGGTTTTTCGGGGGTGCCGTGTATCTGGCACGAGCGGTCGAGTATTCGGTCCAAATTGGACGGACCCGGAGTAGTTCTTTTGAATGGCTTTTTCCGCTGACCGGGTTTAGAGCCTCTGAATCCGGCATTGACTGCCGTATCTTCACTATTATCGCTGTTAATGCGGCGTTTGTTTTTGTTGCAACGCGACCTGCCATTGCGGTCCTTGATATCCGGACTGCCAGAATTTTTGCTGAGGTTGTTGCTACGTGCTAGCCAGCTGTCCTCACCCGCGCAGAAGCGGGTCATGAGTGATGTGAGGGCTGCCATGGATTTCGGCTTTTCCTGTCCCAGGTGCCGGGCAAGCCACTCGTCGCGGATGTTATGCTTGAAGGCCATGAGGGCCTCCACATCCGGATAGTCAACGATTTGGTTTTTCTTGGTTAAGAACCGTGTCTAGAATTGTCTGGCCGATTTGTCTGGCTGCTGAATTATGTGGCTTAGGTCATCAGCGTCTGGTGGTCGCACATACGTTCCTTGGAAGTTATCGAGGAATGCGGCTTCCAGGTCTTCCCAACTCCCGATTGACTCTGCTGGCAAGCTGTTAAGCCAATGCCGGGCTGGTCCTTTAAGTTTGAGTGGGAGATATTTGATGGCGTGAAGATCATCACCGCGGGCCATGTGGATGTGGAGGAGATAGTCTTTGATCCAAACCGCGGGGTCTATTGTGCCATCGTAAGATTCAATATTGACGGGTTTAAACCCTTCGAGGATTTGATGATCCATTACTTCATCTGTGAAGCATAGTGAGTGTGCGGCGCCTCTGTACTGGGCGATATCACGACGGAGCTCAAAAGAGCTTTGTCTATTTTGTTCGGCCCGGCCGGACTTACTGTGTCTGGCATGATGGTTGTCGTCACGTATCATGGGGCGCCCACGCGATCCATAGATCGATCTTGATTGTCTTGCCTTATCCTCCAATATATCTCGCAAGTCCGGAGCGTTCCCCTGTGGCCTTGTGCTTTTCGAGCGATGACGGGGTACGGTTCTAGTGAAGGGCCTAGAGGCCTCTCTGTCGCGACCACGGGGTGGTCGGTCAGCCGTATTGTCTGCTGGTGATGCAGGTTCATACGCCTCCTCCTCTAATCGGGGGAGCAGCTTGCGTTTAGGGTAGCTTTTGGAGGGGCGTTCGAGCTCATGCTCTTCGGCCGCGAGGACTTCAATCCATCTGTCGGCTAGCAGATCTTGATCAGCTCTAGGCTGTTGCTGCTTTTTCTTGAGGCTATTTCCCATGGCCATAAGCCTGCGTTTAAAACGCTCTTGTTCGACGGGATCCTCAGGCACGACGAATCCATCGTCGTCGAGGCTTGCCTCGTCTCCGGAGGGAGGCATGTAGTCCTCTACCTATTCTTCTGCCGCTCTCTCATGAGGGCTGGCATCTCCGTCCTCCTGTGCTGAATCTTGCTGGAGGGGGTTGTCTTCGGCACTGTCTGGGGTGTTATTATCTCCAGTGCCGGAATCTTCATTCTTGCTGTGGTGGGATTTAGAGCGGTGCCGCTGACGCCGACGCTTGGGCTGTTTCTTGGAGGGGTCATCCTCCGCTGTTTCTTCGCCATTCCCATCCTTCGGGATATCCACCATGTATATGTCATATGATGAGGTGGCTTTCCAGTGCCCGGTAGGCACTGGTTCTTGGTCGTCTCCGGCATCGTCGTCCATACCGTCGATGTCTTCGGAGTCGTAGTCTAGCATGTCGGTTAGATCGTCGACAGTGGCTACTAAGTGGGTGGTGGGTGGGCTTTGAATTTCTTCGTCGTCCACATCCCAACCGTCCTAACCGCAGTCCGGCCAGGGCTCTCCTGATAACGAGAGATACTTTAGCGAACTCAAGATGTCGCCAAAAGGTGAGTGTTGAAAGATGTCCGCCATGGTGAACTCCATGATAGGCGCCCAATCGGATTCGATCGGAGGGGGCGCGGGAGGTTCGGAGTCCGGCGAGGAGTCTGGAACCTCGGAGTCACGAGCTTCATGAGGGACAAGGTCAGTGTTCGGCTCTATCGCCATAGAGGTTGCAGCCCCCGAGGCGGTGTCTAGCCACCCGTCCTCGATCTGCGCAGCCGGCTCCGAATTGAAGATTGGAGCAGACTCGAGTGTGGCCTCCAGGGTACTGTCCGGCTGCAGAGCTAAATCATGCCCGTCGTGACAGTGCGGCGCGCTTGGCTGTGGCTCGAATCCATCGAAGATCAAGTCCCCGCGGATGTCAGCCGTGAAGTTCAAACTTCCAAATCTGACCTGACGGCCAGGGGCGTAGCTTTCGATCTGCTCAAGATGGCTAAGCGAATTGGCCCGCAGTGCAAAGCCGCCGAATACAAAGATCTGTCCGGGGAGGAAGGTCTCACCCTGGACTGCGTCGTTGTTGATGATCGAAGAAGCCATCGAGCCTATCGGTGACGACATAGAGGAACTCTCAATGAAAGCACCAATGTCGGTGTCAAAACCGGCGGATCTCGGGTAGGGGGTCCCGAACTTTGCGTCTAGGCGGATGGTAACAGGACACAAGGGACACGATGTTTTACCCAGGTTCGGGCCCTCTTGATGGAGGTAAAACCCTACATCCTGCTTGATTAATATCGATGATGTGTGTTACAAGAGTAGATCTACCACGAGATCAAGGAGGCTAAACCCTAGAAGCTAGCCTATGGTATGATTGTTGTTCATCCTACGGACTAAAGCCATCCGGTTTATATAGACACCGGAGAGGGCTAGGGTTACACAGAGTCGGTTACAATGGTAGGAGATCTACATATCCGTATCGCCAAGCTTGCCTTCCACGCCAAGGAAAGTCCCATCCGGACACGGGACGAAGTCTTCAATCTTGTATCTTCATAGTCTTGGAGTCCGGCCGATGATGATAGTTCGGCTATCCGGACACCCCCTAGTCCAGGACTCCCTCAGGCGCAGCCCCCTCCCTCTCCCCTATATATAGTTGAGGTCTTTGGGGCTGCTGTCGGTGTCAAAACCGGCGGATCTCGGGTAGGGGGTCCTGAACTGTGCGTCTAGGTGGATGGTAACAGGAGACAAGGGACACGATGTTTTACCCAGGTTCGGGCCCTCTTGATGGAGGTAAAACCCTACGTCCTGCTTGATTGATATTGATATTGTGGATGTTTACAAGAGTGGATCTACCATGAGATCAAGGAGGCTAAACCCTAGAAGCTAGCCTATGGTATGATTGTAATGGTTGTTGTTGTGTCCTACGGACTAGAGCCATCCGGTTTATATAGACACCGGAGAGGGCTAGGGTTACATAGAGTCGGTTACAATGGTAGGAGATCTACGTATCCGTATCGCCAAGCTTGCCTTCCACACCAAGGAAAGTCCATCCGGACACGGGACAAAGTCTTCAATCTTGTATCTTCATAGTCTTGGAGTCCGGTCGATGATGATAGTCCGGCCGATGATAGTTTGGCTGATGATGGTAGTCCGGCTATCCGGACACCCCCTAATCCAGGATTCCCTCAGCTGCAAACACAAGAGTTTCCACCTCTCCCTGGCGCAGCCCTACCTCTCTTTCTCCTCATCTCTCGCAGTGCTTGGCGAAGCCCTGCTGGAATACCACGCTCCTCCATCACCACCACGCCATTGTGCTGCCGCTGGACGGAGTCTTTCCCAACCTCTCCCTCTCTCCTTGCTGGATCATGGCATGGGAGACGTCACCAAGCTGTACGTGTGTTGAACGCGGAGGTGCCGTCCATTCGGCACTAGGATCTCCGGTGATTTGGATCACGACAAGTACGACTCCTTCAACCCCGTTCTCTTGAACGCTTCCGGTTAGCGATCTACAAGGGTATGTAGATGCACTCCCCTCTCTCTTGTTGCTAGTCTCTTCATAGATAGATCTTGGTGACTCGTAGGAAAATTTTGAATTTCTGCTACGTTCCCCAACAGTGGCATCATGAGCTAGGTCTATTGCATAGATTCTATGCACGAGTAGAACACAAGTTGTTTTGGGCGTTGATTTTGTTCAATATTCTTACCGTTACTAGTCTTATCTTGATTCGGCGGCATTGTGGGATGAAGCGGCCCGGACCGACCTTACATGTACACTTACGTGAGACAGGTTCCACCGACTGACATGCACTTGTTGCATAAGGTGGCTAGCGGGTGCCAGTCTCTCCCACTTTAGTCGGATGAGATTCGATGAAAAGGGTCCTTATGAAGGGTAAATAGCAATTGGCATATCACGTTGTGGGTTTTGCATAGGTAAGAAACGTTCTTGCTAGAAACCCATAGCAGCCACGTAAAACATGCAAACAACAATTAGAGGACGTCTAACTTGTTTTTGCAGGGTATGCTATGTGATGTGATATGGCCAAAAAGAATGTGATGAATGATATGTGATGTATGAGATTGATCATGTTCTTGTAATAGGTATCACGACTTGCATGTCGATGAGTATGACAACCGGTAGGAGCCATAGGAGTTGTCTTTATTTATTGTATGACCTGCGTGTCATTGAACAACGCCATGTAATTACTTTACTTTATTGCTAAACCGTTATCCATAGTAGTAGAAGTAATAGTTGGCGAGACAACTTCATGGAGACACGATGATGGAGATCATGGTGTCATGCCGGCGATGATGATGATCATGGAGCCCCGAAGATGGAGATCAAAAGGAGCAAAATGATATTGGCCATATCATGTCATTTTTTGATTGCATGTGATGTTTATCATGTTTATGCATCTTATTTGCTTAGAACGACGGTAGTAAATAAGATGATCCCTCATTAAAATTTCAGGAAAGTGTTCCCCCTAACTGTGCACTGTTGCGAAAGTTCGTTGTTTCGAAGCACCACGTGATGATCGGGTGTGATAGATTCTAACATTCACATACAACGGGTGTAAGCCAGATTTACACACGCAAAACACTTAGGTTGACTTGATGAGCCTAGCATGTACAGACATGGCCTCGGAACACAAGAGACCGAAAGGTCGAGCATGAGTCATATGGTAGATACGATCAACATGAAGATGTTCACCGATGATGACTAGTCCGTCTCACCTGATGATCGGACACGGCCTAGTTGACTCGGATCATGTAATCACTTAGATGACTAGATGGATGTCTATCTGAGTGGGAGTTCATAAGATGAACTTAATTATCCTGAACATAGTCAAAAGATTCTTGCAAATTATGTCGTAGCTCGCGCTTTAGTTCTACTGTTTTAGATATGTTCCTAGAGAAAATATAGTTGAAAGTTGATAGTAGCAATTATGCGGACTGGGTCCGTAAACTGAGGATTGTCCTCATTTCTGCGTAGAAAGCTTATGTCCTTAATGCACCGCTCGGTGTGCTGAACCTCGAACATCGTCTGTGGATGTTGCGAACATCTGACATACACGTTTTGATAACTACGTGATAGTTCAGTTAAACGGTTTAGAGTTGAGGCACCAAAGACGATTTCTAAACATCGCGGAACATATGAGATGTTTTGAGGGCTGAAATTGGGATTTCAGGCTCGTGCCCACGTCAAGAGGTATAAGACCTCCGACGATTTTCTTAGCCTTCAAACTAAGGGAGAAAAGCTCAATCGTTGAGCTTGTGCTTAGATTGTCTGAGTACAACAATCACTTGAATCGAGTGGGAGTTGATCTTCCAGATGAGATAGTGATGTTTCTCCAAAGTCATTGCCACCAAGCTGCTAGAGCTTCGTGATGAACTATAACATATCAGGGATAGATATGATGATCCTTGAGATATTCGCGATGTTTGACACCGCGAAAGTAGAAATCAAGAAGAAGCATCAATTGTTGATGGTTAGTGAAACCACTAGTTTCAAGAAGGGCAAGGGCAAGAAGGGATACTTCATGAAACGGCAAATCAGCTGCTGCTCTAGTGAAGAAACCCAAGGTTGAACCCAAACCCGAGACTCAGTGCTTGTGTAATAAAGGGAACAACCACTTGAGCAGAATTACCCTAGATACTTGGTAGATGAGAAGGCTGGCTAGGTCCATAGAAGTATATTGGATATACATTGAATTAAATGTGTACTTTACTAGTACTCCTAGTAGCACCAGGGTATTAAGATACCGGTTCGGTTGCTAAGTGTTAGTAACTCGAAATAAAAGAGCTACAGAATAAAGAGAGACTAGCTAAAGGTGAGATGACGATGTGTGTTGGAAGTGTTTCCAAGGTTGATGTGATCAAACATCGCACGCTCCCTCTACCATCGGGATCGGTGTTAAACCTAAATAATTATTATTTGGTGTTTGCGTTGAGCATAGACATGATTGGATTGTGTCTATCGCAATACAGTTATTCATTTAAGGAGAATAATGGTTACTTTGTTTATTTGAATAATACCTTCAATGGTCTTGCACCTGAAATGAATGGTTTATTAAATCTCGATCATAGTGATACACATGTTCATGCCAAAAGATATAAGATAGTGATGATAGTACCACATACTTGTGGCACTGCCATTTGAGTCATATTGGTATAAAACACATGAAGAAGCTCCATGTTGATGGATCTTTGGACTCACTCGTTTTTGAAAAGTTTGAGACATGCGAACCATGTCTATTGGTATGTGCGCATGAAGAAACACCATGCAGATGGATCATTTGGACTCACTTGATTTTAAATCACTTGAGACATGCAAATCATACCACATGGGCAAGATGACTGAAAAGCCTCGTTTTCAGTAAGATGGAACAAGAAAGCAACTTGTTGGAAGTAATGCATTTTGATGTGTGCATTCCAATGAGTGCTGAGGCACACAGTGGATATCGTTATGTTCTTACTTCACAGATGATTTGAGTAGATACTGAGTATATTTACTTGATGAAACACAATTCTGAATTATTGAATGGTTCAAGTAATTTCAGAGTGAAGTTGAAGATCATCATGACAAGAGGATAAAATGTCTATGATATGATCATAGAGATGAGTATCCAAGTTACGAGCTTTGGCACACAATTAAGACATTGTGGAAATTGTTTCACAATTAATACCGTTTGGAACACCATAGTGTGATGGTGTGTCCAAACATCATAGTTGCACCCTATTGGATATGGTGAGTACCATGATGTCTCTTATCGAATTACCACTATTGTTCATGGGTTAGGCATTAGAGACAACCGCACTCACTTTAATAGGGCACCACGTAATTGCATTGAGATGACACCCTTTGAATTATGGTTTAGAGAAACCTATGCTGTCGTTTCTTGAAAGTTTGGGGCTGCGACGCTTATATGAAAAAGTTTCATCCTGATGAGCTCGAACCCAAAGCGGATAAATACATCTTCATAGGACACCCAAAACAGTTGGGTATACCTCCTATTTCAGATACAGAAGCAAAAGTGATTGTTTCTAGAAACGGGTCCTTTCTCGAGGAAAGGTTTCTCTTGAAATAATTGAGTGGAAGGATGGTGGAGACTTGATGAGGTTGTTGAACCATCACTTCAACTAGTGTGTAGCAGGGCACAGGAAGTTGTTCGTGTGGAACCTACACCAATTGAAGTGGAAGCTTATGATAGTGATCATGAAACTTCGGATCAAGTCACTACCAAACCTCGTAGGTCGACAAGGACGCGTACTGCTTCGGAGTGGTACGGTAATCCTATCTTGGAGGTCATGTTGGTAGACAACAATGAACCTACGAGCTATGGAGAAGCGATGGTGGGCCCGAATTCCAACGAATGGCTCGAGGACATAAAATCCGAGAGAGGATCCATGTATGAAAACAAAGTGTTGACTTTGGCAGAACTACTTGATGGTCGTAAGGCTATTGGGTACAGATGGATTTTAAAAGGAAGACGGACAATGATGGTATGTATCACCATTAAGAAAGCTCGACTTGTCGTTAAGATGATTTCCGACAAGTTCAAGGAGTTGACTAGGGTGAGGCTTTCTCACTCGTAGCGATGCTAAGAGTCCATTGGAATTGGATTAGCAGTTACTGCATTATTTATGAAATCTTGCAGATAGGATGTCAAAACATTGTTTCCTCGATAATTTTCTTGAGGAAAGGTTGTAGGTGATACAACCAGAAGGTTTTGACAATCCTGAAAGACGCTAACAAGTATGCAAAGCTCCAGCAATCCTTCTAAGGACTAGAGTAAGCATCTCGGAGTTGGAATGTACGCTTTGATGAGATGATCAAAGATTTTGGGTTTATACAAAGTTTATAAGAAACTTGTATTTCCAAAGAAGTGAGTGGGAGCACTATAGAATTTCTGATGAGTATATGTTGTTGACATATTGTTGATCAGAAATGATGTAGAATTTCTGGAAAGCATATAGGGTTATTTGAAAAGTGTTTTTCAATAGAAAACCTGGATTAAGCTGCTTGAACATTTAGCATCAAGATCTATGAGGATAGATCAAAAACGCTAAATGGTACTTTCAAATGAGCACATACCTTGACATGATCTTTAAGGTGTTCAAGATGGATCAGTTAAAGAAGGAGTTCTTGCCTGAGTTGTAAGGTATGAAGTTAAGAGTTAAAGCTCGACCACGGCAGAAGAAAGAGAAAGGACGAATGTTTCCCCCTATGCCTTAGCCATAGGCTCTATACAGTATGTCATGCTTTGTACCGCACCTGATATGTGCCTTGCCACGTGTCTGGCAAGGGGGTACAAGAGTGATCCAGGAATGGATCATTGGATAGCGGTCAAAATTGTCCTTGGAGTAAATAAGGACATGTTTCTCGATTGTGGAGGTGATAAAGAGTTTGGCGTAAAGGGTTACGTCGATGCAAGCTTTAACACCTATCCGAATGACTCTGAGTAGCAAACCGGATACGTATAGTGGAGCAACCATTTGGAATAGCTCCAAGTGGAGCATGTTAGCAACACTTACAATATGACCTAGAGATTTGCGAAGTACATATGGATCTGAATGTTGCAAACCTGTTGACTAAAACCTCTCTCACAAGCAAAACATGATCAAACCCCAGAACTCATTGAGTCTTAATCACATGATGATGTGAACTAGTTTAGTGAGACTAGTAAACTCTTTGGATGTTGGTCACATGGCTATGTGACCTTTGAGTGTTAATCACATGGCAATGTGAACTAGAGTATTGACTCTAGTGCAAGTGGGAGACTGTTGGAAATATGCCCTAGAGGCAATAATAAATTAGTTATTATTATATTTCCTTGTTCATGATAATCCTTTATTATCCATGCTATAATTGTATTGATAGGAAACTCAGATACATGTGTGGGTACATAGACAACACCATGCCCCTAGTAAGCCTCTAGTTGACTAGCTCGTTGATCAATAGATGGTTACGGTTTCCTGACCATGGACATTGGATGTCGTTGATAACGGGATCACATCATTAGGAGAATGATGTGATGGACAAGACCCAATCCTAAGCCTAGCACAAAGATTTGTAGTTCGTATGCTAAAGCTTTTCTAATGTCAAGTATCATTTCCTTAGACCATGAGATTGTGCAACTCCTGGATACTGTAGGAATGCTTTGGGTGTACCAAACGTCACAACGTAACTAGGTGGCTATAAAGGTGCACTACGGGTATCTCCGAAAGTGTCTGTTGGGTTGGCACGAATTGAGACTGGGATTTGTCACTCCGTGTGACGGAGAGGTATCTCTGGGCCCACTCGGTAGGACATCATCATAATGTGCACAATGTGACCAAGGTTGATCACGGGATGATGTGTTACAGAACGAGTAAAGAGACTTGCCGGTAATGAGATTGAACAAGGTATTGGGATACCGACGATCGAATCTCGGGCAAGTACTATACCGCTAGACAAAGGGAATTGTATACATGATTGATTGAATCCTCAACATTGTGGTTCATCCGATGAGATCATCGTGGAACATGTGGGAGCCAACATGGGCATCCAGATCCCACTGTTGGTTATTGACAGTAGAACGTCTCGGTCATGTATGCATGGTTCCCAAACCCGTAGGGTCTACACACTTAAGGTTCGATGACGCTTGGGTTATAGGGAATAGATATACGTGGTTACCAAATATTGTTCGGAGTCCCGGATGAGATCCCGGACATCACGAGGAGTTCCAGAATGGTTCGGAGGTAAAGATTTATATATGGGAAGTCCTGTTTTGGTCACCGGAAAAGTTTTGGGTGCTATCGGTAACGTACCGGGACCACTGGGAGCGTCCCGGGGGTCCACTAAGTGGGGCCACCGGCCCTAGAGGGCAGCATGGGCCAAGTGTGGGAAAGGACCAGCCCCAGGTGGGCTGGTGCGCCCCCCACCAGGGCCCAAGGGGCCTAGGGTTTGGGGACGGGGCGCCTCCACCTTACTTGGGGGGCAAGTTTCCCCCTCTCCCCCCCTTGGCCGCCACCCTAGATGGGTTTTGGGTCTGCCGCACCCCTTGGGGTGGGAACCCTAGAGGGGGCGCAGCCCCCTCCCTCTCCCTATATATAGTTGAGGTCTTTGGGGCTGCAAACACAAGATTTTCCACCTCTCCCTGGCGCAGCCCTACCTCTCTTTCTCCTCATCTCTTGCAGTGCTTGGCGAAGCCCTGCTGGAATACCACGCTCCTCCATCACCACCACGCTGTTGTGTTGCTGCTGGGCGGAGTCTTCCCCAACCTCTCCCTCTCTCCTTGCTGGATCAAGGCATGGGAGACGTCACCGGGCTGTACGTGTGTTGAACGCGAAGGTGGCGTCCGTTCGGCATTAGGATCTCCGGTGATTTGGATCACGACGAGTACGACTCCTTCAACCCCGTTCTCTTGAACGCTTCCGCTTAGCGATCTACAAGGGTATGTAGATGCACTCCCCTCTCTCTCGTTGCTAGTCTCTCATAGATAGATCTTGGTGACTCGTAGGAAAATTTTGAATTTCTGCTACGTTCCCCAACAAGTTTAAATGAGGCCGGAACAACAAACAACAATTCCGGAAAATCCTCATATGCATATTTTGGATTTGGTACTGTTCTGCCCTTAAACATATTTTATTGTTGTTAAACAGGAAAATAAAGTGCACCATGTTAAACTAGGCATTTTCCACCCCATTTACAATAAAGTTTATTTAAAACCGAGTTACGATTATTTAGTTATGAAATAAATCATTTTAACATGTCATTTAAGCTAATTTAAACAAAGAATACTTTAAAAATTTTAAACATGGATGCAAATGGGATATTGTGAAACTAGATGAAATTCTAAGCATGTTACATATATAACATGTTTCATTTTGATGCATGGACATTTAGTTATTAACAATCCAAAACAGTGGCATTCCTGTAATTAAGCATGCATTGGAAATTAGGAAAATCGTCAGCAGGGAAAAAAATGTAGCCAGGCCGAATCTGGTCTACCAGGTTGCACAGGATAGGGGCACTTGGGGGTGGCCTTGGATAGTGGGCTAAGGCCCAGTCGGTGGAAGAGGAGGCCGGGCAGGCCAGCGGCAGGCCGGGACGCGCAGAGGTCCATGAGCGCGCAAGGCAAGGACGACACGGTCCTCTGCTTGCTCGACATGAAGCAGCAGTGGCGCAGGACTGCAGGGACGTGGAGTTTGGCGACGGGGACGACCGGATCGGGGCGCGGGTGCAGGTGACGAAGCTCCAGGCAGAGAAGGGGGCCGGCAGATAGCGAATCTGAGGAACTAGGTGGCGGCGCGACGAACTGAAGGAGGCGGCGGCGCACATCCTCTGTTCAAAAGACAGAGAGCTTCAGAGACGGGGACGAGAAACAGACAGAAAAAGGGGAGACTGCGAGGGGCCTGGCTGACCGGTGGCGAGATCCCGCGACGTGCCGCTCTGGCGGATCGACGAAGAGGCACGGGAGGAAGCTTCCGGTGCGGGGGCGCTCGAGGCAGGGATTGAACCTGCCGGTGGCGTCATGGACAAGTGCAAGGCAGAGGAGGCAGGCAGGGCACCGCGTTGGGATGGCCTGAAGGTTGAGGTCGCCGGTGGGTTTGCGGGATGTAGCATGGGCACGGCCGCATCCTCCTGGACTGCTACAACGAGGGCGCTTGGAGTCTCCGAGCTGCGCAGCCGAGCTCGGGATGGCCATGGCGCTGGAGCTCCTGTTGAGGTACACAGAGGTGAAGAGATTAGGGAGGGAGATATGCAGGGAAGAGAGAATGGAAGGAGAGGGTCGCGAGGGGCTGTCCTGGTCCACGGGTCGCCGACGACAAGGTCGCGAGGTGGAGGAGCGCTCGGGCGCTGCTGCTTGCGATGGGGTCGAGGAGGAGGCAGGGCGAGGTGGATGCAGGATGGATCGATGGCGAGAAGTGGCTGGAGCCGGTTGGCTGCGGTAGGAATTTGGGCGGTGACGAGTGGCTGGTACGATTGGAAATTTGAGGGAGGATTTGGATCAGGGAAGAACCCGAGGTGGGAGGAGACAAGAGGAGTGGCGGCAGCAGGTAGGAGGATCCCTAGAAATTAGGGATTTGGTTTCAGATTAGACAAATATATATAGTGAGTGGGTTAGGTTAGGTATTATCTCGACCCTCCGATCGTAATCGGATGGTCGAAGATAAATGGCTTAGAGGAGTCTAGCAAATAAACACAGATGTTTTATAGATGTTTGGGGATGATCCGTATCTATAGGTAACGACAGACCCGTTCGGGTTCGGGTAAGTTTCGGACACGCGCACGAGGGGTCTGAGAGAGGTCAACGAGGACACGGGCCTCACAAAATAACAACGGAGGCAAAGAGAGAAAAGGTGTGACACTCCAAATTTTTTTATTTAATTTTCAACAAAAACCTTGCTTGGTTTGAAGAAGGTCATTTAAACCCTTCCTAAAACCTCTCTCTCTCTCAAAACTTTTCCCCTTGGCAAGGACTTTGATGTTTGTATCTTCTGCAACCGTGGTATTTGGTTATTAAAAACCTTTCTTCTGAGTTTCCCATCTCAAAAACATTCCTTGGATTTTATTTACTTTTAAAAAAAAGAAACCCTAAAGGTTTTGGAGCTGCTCTTTTGTTTGAACCATCCTTGGTTTTTACCATGCCTCATGTGGTAAATTCTCCCAAAACCCCTCCCTCCACTTTGGGGCAATCCAAACATTCTGTCCCAGCAAGTTAAATCCATTTTTGGATTTTATTCCATTTATTTTTTCTCCCCAAAACAATTCTGTCATTTATTCTAAGCCTAGATGCTTTACAAAGGAAGTGCCTGATATTCTTTGAGTTTTGATCTCAAACCAACTCCTCTGGATAGTCCTTAGCACCCACAACCTGGACCCATCAAGATCCACTCTTCCTCTTTTCAAAATTTTCAAGTTTCAACCTCTGCAAGTTTGGACCAGATTCATCATTTTTGGTGAAATTCATATTTTCCTTTCTCCAAATATTCCACCAAAATTCAGGCAGCACCCAGGTGCTTTGAGAGACCACCACACCAAAGATCAGCCCCAGATAAATTTTTCTCATGCTCAAATCATTTCATCAAACACTTGGCCGGCACTGTTCCTGTGCACTTTCAGTAAAATTCAGAGTTCAGAGTTATCTGCAGTTTCGTTTTCGTCAGTGACTTGTCACCGATCACCCATGCACCCTGGCGCATTGCGCACGGCCCTTCTCCCTGGCCAGAGCACCGCACGCCCTCTTGGACGGACACATGTGTCGGTGGCGGCGAGCATCGCCGACGCCGGCAGCTTCTGCGGTGGCAGAGCCACCCGTGGCGGCCAACGGAGCCAGCACCGGCTCGCTACGCTGTTCTGCGCCACCCAACGCTCCCTAGCCTTCCGCGTGCCTCATACATGCCAGCGCACCCCGCAGCACCATCGTCGTGGCCCGGCAAGCACAGGGCGCGCCCTCTTCCGCCGACGGGCCCGCGCGGCCCCGTTCTGTCGAAACCAACCTTGCGCGCCAAATCCAAACTGGGTTAGCCTCTAAACGGAACCCGTAGACCTCCACGTTGATGCCCAACCACCTAAGCACCCCGACCAAGCACTGCGCCGCCGTAACCATCGCCGGAGATCCTCGTTCTCGGCCACCGCCTCGGATCGCCTATAAAAAGGAGTCCCGAGCTCGTTCTCGAGCACACACCACCACTACACCTCACCAGTACCCCGCCAAGCCACTAGGAGGACCTCGAGGAGGTCTCCTCCCCCAACTCCGGCCGCCCCGATCCGCCTCGGCCACCAGCTCGATCCACTCCGGTGAGGCCACCCTCGCCGCCCTAACCTTGTCAGTAGTCCCCTCGGGAACCCAGTGACCTAACCTCGGCTTCAATTTGACCTCTGCAGCCCTCCCCGACGAGAATCAACTCCACCCGAGCCGCCGTCCGCCGGAGCAAGGACCACCGTCGACGTGTTGCTCGCCGACGACCACCACCACCACCCACCGATGCGAAAGGACACCCTGAGCTCGTAGGTACTCTCCGATCATCCTAACACGCCGTGGATCGCCGCCGGTGACCACCGCAGCTCTCGGGCACCGATGAGCTCTGTTCCTCCCCTTTGAAATTTCAAACCTGACGGATGGGACCCCTCGTCAGTGATTTCTCTTTTTCGAACCATTTTTTGTCTTTATAAGTTGGCCCCTGGAAACTTTCTGTTTCATTACAGATGAGTCCCTGGACTTAAAACCTTTATAACTTTTAAACATAAACTGATTTTTGATTGATTCTTTTTTTGTCATCTTTATTTTTCTGTCTAGTTTTTTGTCATATTTATTTGAAAAATATTTGGAACACTTTTCTATGCACTCGCGGTATTTACGATAAGTACGTCCTTTCTTATACTGTAGATACCGGAGGAGGTGACGGAACCGCGAACTTCGCCAAGCTAGACTCCGACTACTCCGAACCAGGAAAGCATGTTTGAACTTTTGATATGATGAGTGGTGGTTGCATGTTTGCATTTAGTAGTTTCATGGCATGTTTATGAGCATTTCGATAAATGTTATATTTCATGCAAAGATGAGGCAAGTGAGTTTCGGAAATCCATATGTTGTTGGATATAAGTTTTCATGGCCATGTGATGGCATGAGAATGGGTAAGTTGGTAGTGTTGTAGCATGCCAGTCTTATGCCAGACCATTTGACTTCAGTATCAACGTGAATCAAGTCACGTTCCCATTCGTCTCCCTTCCTGTACTACCACATGTTTTCCACAAGGAATATGGCTTAGTAAGTTGCAAACCGCTTTCCTGGTACACACCAAACAGAGAGGTCGTGATGAGGGTTCCATGGCCCTGGATTAAAGCCCGTCATCCGGTCAGGAGGCATGGGTGTTTCCGGTTGGGACCGAGAGGGGGGCACCCCTTAGAGCACGCGTATAGAAATTTCATCCCATGCTATTCGAGGTTGTGACCTCCCCATCTCAAAGTTTTTCTTGGACGTTGTCTAGGGTGATTCCTGGCATCGTGAGGTGGAATGGGTGTGTACTGGTTAGATGTGTTTCTACCAAAATACTGTAAACGGAACTAGTCCTTCGTGACTACGGAAATCCATTGGCTGTGGGCAATCAGTACAAACTCTGCAGAGTCAAAAATCCTTTGAATCATCTTGTACATGTCCAAGTACTGTGTTCATTTTATCTTGTCAAATGTCAGTCTCAGTGACAGAACTCCGGTGAACCACATGAGTGTTAAGTCCGGTTAAAAGTTTATTCTGGTGGATGGACTAACCCGTTTACTATTATGTGTTGAATATTTCCTATGAGTATTATAGCTTCGTGAATTTATCAGATATGAAGAATGAAATATAAGCCCTTTCTGTGATGTCTCTCAGATGTCCGACTGTGGCACTCTTGTTATTTACTTTTGAGATAAGCCCTTTCTGCGATGTCGCTCAGACGTCCGACTGTGGCACTCTTGTTATTTACTTTTGAGATAAGCCCTTTCTACGATGTCGCTCAGACGTCCGACTGTGGCACCCTTGTTATTTACTTTTGATATAAGCCCTTTCTGCGATGTCGCTCAGACGTCCCACTGTGGCACACTTGTTATTTACTTTTGATATACGCCCTTTCTGTGATGTCGCACAGACGTCTGACTGTGGCACGCTTGTCATTTACTTTTCAATATAAGCCCTTTATGTGGTGTCGCTTAGACACCCGACTGCGGCATGATTATTTATTTGTTTACCTTTCGAGGCGTCGCTCCAGACACCCGATCGGTCTTTAGTTGCTTGTTGGGATTTCGGGAGGACTACCGCCCGACTTCCTTTTTACCTATCATGTCATGCAGATATTTATTATTTGAATGAGCATTGTTATTTTACTCATGACGCATTCATGCATGCATTTGTTATATCTTATGTCCGAACTGTCTTGTGAGTACTTTCAAAGTACTCACCTAGCTTGTTGATTTGGCCAGATGTTGATGAAGGCGATCTCATGGATGAAGAGTTCGATAGCGAGTCCAACACCTAGATGAGTCCCAGTCAGTCTCGTGCGATCCTGGATTTGGTCACTGTATTATATCCGCTTCCGCTACCCCAAAAGTAAATTAATCGAGCCTCACCTCGACGCTCGATGAGCTACCAGTTTAGGAGTCATGTTATCCACCACCACTTTTATCTCGAGTCAGTAGCATGTCACCACACCCCTATGTCATAACCGCCCTTATGTACAATATTGGCGTGTTTGTAATAAATTGTTGAGCAACCTCAGCTCAACCCTGTAATATATTTGATGCTACTGGCCTTTTGTATTCAAGTATTTGTCCACCAGTAAGGATAACTCTTCCTATACTGGAATCAAAAGATCAATTTCTGAATAAGTATTTTATTGAAAAACTGGTCGTGACAAACTTGGTACCAGAGCCAGGTTGACTGTAGGAAGCCACTAGGTGCGATCGCTAATCAGTTATTAGCATAGTAGAGTTCATTCATATTTTTGCAAATGTAGTCATTTTCTGACAGTCAACATAAATTTATGATCTGACCATTCAGAATTTTTGCCTACTTTTGTAGATGGCTGGCAATGACTATGACTCACAGGTGTTCGCCAACGTGCCTGAGGGGTTCGTCAAGCTCCTCTCCTTCATCGTCCAGGTCGTGATGGGGCCATCAGTGCGCCCAGTCTTCACACTCTACCCACACAAGATCAACGACAATCTGACCATGCACCAGGCCGCGGTGCAATTCAAGGGAGGGCGTGTTGAGTTACGCCGCTTCCGGTTCTTGGGGAGAGCCATGCCTACGGAGAGGCATGCTATGCAGATGGCTGCCCGTGAGGTGATAGCTCGTCTCCGGGAAGTTCTTCCTTCAATGAAGACTCGTCGCTACCGCTACCTTCCATGCCACGTGTCATACACCTGTCATTACTCATTCGCTTGCCCCAGAGGAGAGCGAGACGAGGCTTTTGAGATGCTTGTCGAGTACCTCCGAGCTCTGGAGGCAGCCTTCGACAACCTGGTGGACGACCTTGTAGCTGCCCACATGGAATCAGTCCATGGCTGTGCCGCCAACACGAGGGAGCTCCTACACACCGCTCCACCGCTGACTTTCATCTCGTCCTCGGCATCTCACTCACCTACCATTCTCGCCACTGCTCGTCGCCTGCCTACCACCGAGGAGTTCAACCAAGTCATTGCACCCACTCCAGTTTGTTCTGCACCACCTATTGCACCCACTCCTATTCGTGTTACTCCGCCTATGGCGCCCGCTCCACCAGCTCAGCGCAACGCTTCACGTCTGGAGCCTATTAGCAAGGAGGAAGTTGAGTCCCCCGCCTCACTGCACCTCACCCTCGGCAGGCCAAGGGAGATCCTCACCATCTCCGACTGAGTACGCTTAGCCGCCATGCGATGTACCGACTTGTGCTATATGTTTATATGTACATAGGTTGTGAGAAGTAGCTTGTTTGCGCATCATGTAGGGACTGGAGAAGTGCACTAGCCTAAATAACATGTTAGGAATATGTACGCATATCCTGAGTGATGTATTGTATAATTACTACTTGCGTGTAAGATATGTAATAGTCCTTCTCCGTGCGCAATCGTTTATTTTCTTGAAAAATCCTGGAGCTTTTAAAATTTGCCGTATGTGTGAATTTATTGACTGTTGCGACTCTTTTTCTTTTCTTACGAGTTTCACAAAATATATCCCCAGAGTGAAAGATGTCTCGTCCTTGGATGCGCTCCATGCCAGATCCGCCAGAGGAAAATTATGGCACACCACCAAACAACAATTTCACACAGGGGCAGTCAAGTCAACAGGGTAGTGAAACAACATTTACCCAAGTATGCCGCCTTTATGAACAGAGTCAACAACAACATCAGGAAATGATGAACCAAGTCATCAATATGGGAAATCACCGTGGACAGTATTAGCAGCAATCCAAGTTGTCTGAACTACAGAAGAAGCGTCCCCCAACATTTTCTCATACTGACAAACCTCTTGAAGCCGACGACTGGCTTCGGGACATGGAAAGAAAATTAATTATTGCACAGCGTTCAGACCGTGAGAAAGTACTATATGCACCACACTATCTCACTGGAGCAGCTGCATCATGGTGGGAAAATTTCCTACACATGCACCCCAACGAAAATGAAATAACCTGGGAGGAATTCAAAGAAGGTTTTCGTGGGGCACACATTCCTAAAAGTGTTATGAAGATCAAGAAGAGAGAATTTGATGACCTCAAACAAAGGACCATGACGGTGTCAGAATACAACAGCCAGTTTACTCCGCTGTCTCGCTCCGCCAACAAAGAGCGTATGACTGAAAGCAAGAAGATGGAAAAATTCTTGGAAGGCCTGGCACCCGCGCTTAGATGCCAGTTGGTTGTGCACACTTTCCCAGATTTCAAAACACTGGTGGATAAGGCGATTACCTTGGAAAATGAGCGACGCAGCTTGGAGGATTTCCGCAAACGCAAAAGGGACCAGACTACTCTTGCTCGCAACTACTGGAGCAAGACGGATTTTCAGAAGGTGGGACACACAAACCCACGACGAATAATTCACACCCAATCAAGAATTTCCATGCAAGGGACAAGGAGTTCACATATTGCCCAGGCGTTACTTGCTATGCTTGTGGAGAAGAAGGGCACTATGCCAAGCAGTGCCCCAAGCCAAGGAACTCAACCCCAAAGCCAAACAATAGTGGCAATAATTCAGCGCCCAAGCGAAACAATTTCAACCCCAATAACAACCACAGGAAAGGTCATATGAACCACGTGACCAAATAAGAAGCACAAAATGCCCCGGATATCGTACTCGGTACGTTCCCTATCAACACAATACCTGCCACGGTTTTGTTTGATTCTGGAGCTTCTCACTCACTCATTTCGAAGAGATTTGCTTTGCAAAATAATGTTTTGATGCTTCCCTTGGAAAAATCCATGATCATCAAGTCCCTTGGGATTAAGCAAGTGACACAGAGTTACTGTCAAGGTTTGGTTATTGAATTTGAAGGCTTGAAGTTTTATGCCAACCTTATTGTATTGGAAAATAAAGGACTGGATGTCATCCTAGGGATGGATTGGTTAACCACCAACAAAGGTTTTATTGACTGCTTCAACTGTACCGTAATTCTCACCCACCATCACGGGAAAACAATAAAGGTTTCAGCCAAAGAAAGACAAATATCTCGGCAACCGAGGTTAAACAAGGTGAACGTTTCTGAGTTAAGCAAGGTTCCAGTAGTGTGTGAATTTCCAGACGTATTTCCCGAAGAACTACCAGGCATGCCACCAGACCGAGAGATAGAATTCAGCATTGAGCTAGCACCCGGAACTGCTCCCATTTACAAGAAACCATACAGAATGGCACCATCCGAGTTGGTAGAATTGAAGAAGCAAATAAAAGAATTGTTGGACAAAGGATACATATGAGCCAGTTCCTCACCTTGGGGTTCTCCAATTTTATTTGCCAAGAAAAAGGATGGGACACTGAGATTGTGTATAGACTATCGGGCACTTAACATGGTCACAATCAAGAACAAATAGCCAATGCCACGGATAAATGATTTATTTGATCAGCTCGCTCAGGCCAAAGTCTTCTCAAAAATTGACTTAAGGTCGGGATACCATCAATTAAAAGTGCGAACAGAAGATATCCCCAAGACAGCCTTCATCTCCAGATATGGACTGTATGAGTTCACAGTAATGCCGTTTGGACTAACAAATGCCCCCGCATATTTTGTTCACCTCATGAACAAAGTATTTATGAAGTTTATGGACAAGTTTGTTGTGGTATTCTTCGATGATATTCTGATATACTCTAAGACACCAGAAGAGCACGCTGAACATCTCAGAATTGTACTAGGAGAACTCAGGAAACATCAACTGTACGCCAAGTTCAGCAAATGTGAATTTTGGCTAAGACAGGTGGGTTTTCTGGGCCATGTACTGACCCAAGAAGATATTGCCGTAGACCCGGAAAAGGTCAAGGCCGTACTTGGCTGGAAACCATCAGCCAGCGTAACGGACGTACGAAGTTTCTTGGGAATGGCAGGATACTACCGAAGATTTATTGAAGGATTCTCCACCATAGCATAGCCAATGATGCAGTTACTCAAGAAAGACAAGAAGTTTGAATGGACGGAAGCTTGTGAGAAAAGCTTCCAAGAACTAAAAAGGAAATTAACAACGGCACCGGTATTAATTGTGCCAGACATACACAAGAATTTTGAGGTGTATTGTGACGCATCCCGGAAGGGCCTTGGATGCGTATTGATGCAAGAAGGCAAGGTAGTTGCGTATGTCTCCAGACAACTTCGCAAGCACGAAGAAAATTATCCTACTCATGACCTGGAGTTGGCAGCAGTCATCCATGCACTCAAAGAATGGAGACACTTTCTACTTGGAAATCGTTGTGAAATATACACATACCATAAGAGCCTCAAGTATATTTTCACACAACCGGAACTCAATTTACGACAATGATACTGGTTGGAATTAGTGATGGATTATGATGTTGGAATCCACTATCATCCAGGAAAAGCAAATGTAGTGGCAGATGCCCTTAGTCGGAACCCCAGCTCGGGCAACGACAGTATATCCAATTTGAGGCTAGAATTTCAGCAGGAATTTGCCAAACTCAACTTAATAATGGTCACCGAAGGCAGTGTGTCTAATTTGGAAATACAACCTACCCTGATCAAAAAGATTAAGGAGGCTCAGCGTGGACACCCCAGCATTGAAGGCATAAAACGGAAAGTGAGTTTGGGCAAGGCCTCAGAATTCGTCATCGACGAGCAGGGAATATTGTGGTACGGAGATAGGCTTTGTGTACCAAATATCAAGGACCTCAAACAACAAATACTAGCTGAAGGCCACACCGCTCCGTATTCGATCCATCCTGGAGGAACAAAAATGTACAAGGACCTTTAGGAAAAAATTTGGTGGCACGGTATGAAAAGGGACATAGCCACATTCATTGCATGTTGTGATTCATGTCAACACATCAAGGCCGAGCACCAGAAACCAGCCGGACTATTACAGCCAAACAAGATACCCGAGTGGAAGTGGGATGAGATTGGGATGGATGACGGTGTCCTGGACTAGGGGGTACTCAACGCGTCGTCTCCCGATCAGTTGGATTGGGCCGAGGACCCTCATGGCCGTATACTCATGGGCCAGTCCGGACAGCTGCCGCATACAAGGAAGAATCCAGAAGACTTGGCGATCAAGACAAGGACTCCTCCCCCACCAGCGTATTTGGCTAGGACTCTTGTTATCCTAGGCCTTTGGTGCATTATATAAACCGAGGCCAGGCTAGTCGATAGATATATACAACAACAATCATACCATATGCTAGATTCTAGGGTCTAGCCTCTCTGATCTTGTGGTAGATCAACTCTTGTACTACCCATATCATCAATATTAATCAAGCAGGAGTAGGGTTTTACCTCCATCGAGAGGGCCCGAACCTGGGTAAACATTGTGTCCCTTGCCTCCTGTTATCGTTGATCCTAAGACGCACAGTTCGGGACCCCCTACCCGAGATCCACCGGTTTTGACACAGACATTGGTGCTTTCATTGAGAGTTCCGCTGTGTGATCGGTGAAAGGATCAATGGCTCGACTGCAGGTCAACTGCGACGTCGGTTTCTTCGTCACCAGCTCGACTGGTCACCTTGGCTTGACCGAGGACTGCGCCCTACCTCCGATCGTCATGTTCGGATGAAGGCCTTCATCAACACCAACTCCGATCTCTATCAAGATCATGGAGGAGTCATCCATGGAGCTTGGGGGCTCAACGTCAACATTGCCCTCAAGCGACCGTGCTGTTTTTCTGGACAGCAAACTTGTATCCGCCGCCACCGCCTCCTTGAGTGTCGCTTAAATGATTACTTCGGTGGAATTATGCGGAATTAAGTCTACAACAACCCTGCAAAAATTTCGTCGAGTTCCGATGGAGGAATCTCCAGCAATCTCTGATATACCGGAGCCCTGTTGAATCTGGACGAGAATCCGGACGAGTTTAGGGCATGGTATCTAGCATCTAGCTCGGATGTCCTTTGGAGGATCCAACCGTTGATTTGCTGCGGAATTCCCATATCTACCACTTGCCAAAAATTCAGCTCAATCCGACCGTCCAAACTCCGGGAAACTTCCGATTAGTGAATCACTTTTTTGGATCTGTTTTCTGCGCGAGAACGAATCCGACCCGAATTCATCTTCTTTATGAACGGGATCTCGAACATCCTTTCTGAAGGAAGTTTTCGTGTGGGGTGTTGTGCTTTATTCTCAAACACATCCCAGTAGTATTAAAAGTATTCTTGCGATACAAACTTCACCGTCGCGCCGGTGTCAAACCAGCCCGACAACATCACTCCACGGCGGCCGACCTGCATTAGACACGTCATCGCTTTGTTGAGCCGAGCTCAATTTCTTCGGATCATCATCTCGGCAAGCCGAACAAGAGTCCGGCATCGCGAAGGATAAATCATCACCAACATCACCGCCCCATGGATTACACGTAGCGGGCATACCGGCATCACCGCACGGTCGCTTCATCAAGCCGACATCAACCACGCCATGACCTGCATCGGCAGGGCCGCACTATTGCTTCATCGAGCCGGTGTCCATCACGCCGAACTACTTCAACACCTCGGCTGACACATCTCCTCACCGACCTGCTCCGTCTCCTCGCCTGGACTGGGGGCTTCACCATCTCTTCATCAACCTACTCCGGAGACTTCGGCGTCGCTGGCCGACCAGCTCGGTCACGTTAGCTGGACCGAGGGCTTTGCCTCAGCGAGCCAAGCTTTGCCAGCATCTCCATGCCGTTGCTTTCTCACCCATCAGGCGATAGGTGTGCGGATCGAGTCCCAATTTTGGGAACCACCTTTCTTCGGATTGCTACAAGAAATAAGCCAGCTGCTATTAATCCTAGTATTTTTTGCTTGTTTGGGTTCATTTTTCCCAACGAATTATTACTCTGGTTTGTCCGTCATATGTACGCAGGTATATCAAATGGTGGCCGCATTAACGACGGTCGCATGGTGGTTCGGTCAGTTTCTGTACATAGTCCAGCGAACGCCGCATCCGGAACTCGAACCGACCTGTGAATTCAGGCCCTGCCATGCCTTTACCGCATCACGCCGCCGCCCTGCATCGACATTGACTTCGGCGCCAGGCCATATTTCTTTCATTACTCACTTTGCATAAATTATTTGTTATGCAACGAATTTTTTCATTATTATTATTACTATTATCTCCGGTTTGCACTATTTTTGTGCACAGGAAAATGATCCAGCCGAACTATATCCTTTGGCGTCACCTCGGCTGGACGGGGGGCTTCGTCAACACTTCATTACCCCATGCCGGGGAATTCGGCATCACCCTGCCGCCCTGCATTGACCGTGCTATGTCACCACTTCTAAGTGTCGAGCCCTTTGCTCCGCCATCATTGACTGCGTCATCAATACCGAACACATTAACCAGCTAAGTTGCCTTCATGCTCAAAGTTTTAAATTTTTAATTTGTGTTCGGCTCGACCAAGCATTATACTCTTTTGGAAAAAAGTTGCTTGTAAAAATTTCCTTGTCCAAACTTTGTTTGTGCCGCGCAAATTCAAACACCCCGTTTACTTGGGGGCTTCCTTCATGAAGCTTTTTTCTCTTGCATGTGGTTATACTTGTACGGCTTCGTTCCTTGTTCATGTATTACGCCGTAATATGCACCATATTGACTTAAGCGATTTGCAAGCTGGGTTTCCTGCCTCCTGTGCTTACCCCTACGTTCCCGATTGTTCGGCTAGGGAGTAAAGCGAGCACCTCTGCGATTGTCACGATTGGGTCACCCGAACCGGACCTTAGACTGGGTGAAGCCGAAAGCTAGCGCTCTTATTGTTTTCAATCATGGTCGGCACACAACGGAACTCATGAGTACAAAAAATCTATTGCACAAGTCTCATAATAACAATGAGCACCGAAGAAAGGTATCGGTGGTGGTACTATTTTCTTCGAAGATGCTTCTTACACTTCGCAGTAATATAGCATAAGTTCCCTGAGCGCGCTTTGTCTGTTACAGCCTTATGGCCTGATTGCCTGGTTATTGGAAACACCATCGATATTCTCGACAGATGGAGTACATAACACTTTTCGGTCACTGACCGAAGAGGGAGAAGCCGATGGTCGGTTAAGACGCGTTTAAAGTTTGGTTGAACATAGATATGATATAAGTACTTTGGTAAATGCAATCATTCTTTTACCCAAGTCACTTGGGGGCTCTTAAATTTATATGAGCCGTTTTATGATAAGTGTTTTTCTTCTTAGTCGTTGCAAAGTTTTTATTATTATTTATCACTCATTTTTTCGACACAAGTGTGCAGTCACTAGCCGGGGAGCCTAATTTCTCTCTCAAAGCCGCTAGAGTTTAGTTTGCTAAACTAGCCTAGTAAGAAGTACTCCGCCTTCGGGATAGGAGGTTGAAGCCGTAGGCTGACCCGCTTGAAGTTTTGAGATAGGATGTGGCATGTTAAAGCATGGAAGAAGCACCTTTTTTTCTAAAGTCCAATTTTCGGATTGGCTCCAAACACTTGATATAGTTCAGACATTAACCTTTTGAATAAGTTTTTTGGCTTTTCGAGCCCATGGCACTTTTAAACTATTTGTGTGTTTTTAGCACAAGTCTCACAATGCAATGCCGGACACCTTTAGAGATTCGGCAAAAACATTCTCGGATATTGCTATATATATGCATCGATTTCGAATTGTATCTTCGGTCAATAGTTGGGTTGCCCGGCTCCTGCGCTTCCTATGTTCCGCTTTGTTCGGCTAGGTGTGCAAAGGGAGAACCACTGCGATTGTGCTTCCAGCTCACATGGTTAAGCACCTCAGCGGAGAAAGCCGAAAACTGACTGTCACAATAAGCGTAAGCTGGTCGGTGATCCGATGACAGCGTTAAATGACGGGCCATTCGTAACAATGGCCGAAGTGTTTACGGCTTGACCACAACTGTCGCCGAACACTATCGTGGGCTATTAACTGGCCTCCCAAACTAAATCCTCGATATTTTGCTCTTACATTAGAGCTGAGGTTTCATGATCATGCTTAGCATGACAACCCAAAGAAAGGAACCGATAGAGGGACTATTTTCTTTGGAAGACATTTCTTCTGTTAAACAGTAATATAACATGTCTCTCCGCGTACCTTTGTTTATCAAACCGTATGGCCAGATTGGCTTGTTTGTTGTAAATCTTTGCCCTCATAAAGGCTTTATAAAGTAGGACAAACACTCCTCGGCTATTGGCTGAGGAGGTGGAAGCCGATGGTCGGTCAACAAAGTTTTGTACAATGCGGATCCGAGCATTAATGACGTAAAGTACTTGGATACATAGAGTCATTACACATAATTTATGATTTTACTATGGATATCGATCCTTAATTCGGCCTCCCGTGCCCGCATTAAGGCTCGGGGGCTACTGGGCTTCGGGATTATTATTTACAAATATTAAAGGGGCACATCGATCCCCTGATCTGGTGTTGTCACCCGACCAGTGTCTCGGGGGCTACTGCATTGCCTGTTCTATGCAGAAAATTTTAAGTGCAATACAGTTTCCGAGGAGATTTTGATCCTCAGGTTGGTCGGCCGCACCCAACCTGAGTCTCGAGGACTGAGCATGCCGCTTTTTGTGTCCCGAAGTATTCAGCCGAGCTAGGACTTGATCCTCAGACCGATTTTGCAAATCAACCTGAGTCTCAACGGCTACGGGGATCAGCGGTCTTATGTCATCCTTCATGTGCATCTCGGGTTTTAGACCGATACCCACCTTGAGGGCTACTGGCTATGTATCTCGGCAGAGAATAAATTGCACCAATCAAAAATATTGACAAAAATAGGCCCACATTCGGGGAGGTGCACCACCTCGGAAGCAGTCCGGCATAAAGCTCGGGCGCTAGTGGTTGGCTCCATAGAGGGCATTTCCGGCATTAAGCTCGGCTTAACTCCTTCAAACTTCTTTGAACCTAGGTGATTTACGCACCTCGGATACAGTCCGGCATTGGAGCTCGGATACATAGTCCGGCGTTGGAGCTCGGATATAGTCCGGCGTTGGAGCTCGGATATATAGTCCGGCGTTAGAGCTGGGAAGCAGTCCGGCATTGGTGCTCGGCTACAAAAGATACCTCGAATGCAGTCCGGCGTTGGAGCTCAGACGCAAGAGGACGTTGCCGCCCGGGAACAACTTCAAACCCAAGGTGTGGCATAAAAATAACAAGGCATTGATAAAAGGCTGGAAACTTAAAGGGGCTCCTCGGATACCCGATCTATAAACTTGTCGAATGCATTTCGGCGATCCTCAAGATCGAAGATGAGAAGATTTGTTGAACCAGTTTTCAAGACCGGCAACCGAAGATGAATAACAGTTCGGAAGAATCGAGGAGCGTCCCTAACTTGAAGACCGGTTCAGGGGGCTACTGATGGTGTCCTGGACTAGGGGGTACTCAACGCGTCATCTCCCGATCAGTTGGATTGGGCCGAGGACCCCCATGGCCGTATACTCATGGGCCAGTCCGGACAGCAGCCGCATACAAGGAAGAATCCACAAGACTTGGCGATCAAGACAAGGACTCCTCCCCCACCGGCGTATTCGGCTAGGACTCTTGTTATCCTAGGCCTTTGGTGCATTATATAAACCGAGGCCAGGCTAGTCCATACATATATACAACAACAATCATACCATATGCTAGCTTCTAGGGTTTAGCCTCTCTGATCTCGTGGTAGATCAACTCCTGTACTACCCATATCATCAATATTAATCAAGCAGGAGTAGGGTTTTACCTCCATCGAGAGGGCCTGAACCTGGGTAAACATTGTGTCCCTTGCCTCCTGTTACCGTTGATCCTAAGACGCACAGTTCGGGACCCCCTACCCGAGATCCGCTGGTTTTGACACCGGCAATGGATTTTATTGTTGGGCTACCTCGGTCACGACACGGAAATGATGCCATATGGGTCATCACCGACAGATTAACTAAGGTGGCACATTTTATCCCAGTGAAGACAACTCACACCACTCAGAAGCTTGCCCGGCTTTATCTTGCCCGTATCGTCTGCCTGCATGGAGTCCCTAAGACCATAATATCTGACAGAGGCACACAATTCGTCTCTAGGTTTTGGGATCACCTACAACAGGCCCTGGGAACTCAACTAGCATTCAGTACCGCATATCACCCCCAGACCGATGGACAGACAGAACACGTAAACCAAATTCTAGAAGACATGCTGAGAGCATGTGTCCTCACCTATAGAACCAGTTGGGAAGAAAGCTTGCCATACGTAGAGTTCGCATACAACAACAGCTACCAGGCCAGCCTACCAATGGCACCATTTGAAGCTCTGTACGGGTGAAGATGTCGTACACCGCTAAATTTTCAGAAACCGGAGACAGCCATATCTTCGGCCTAGATATGCTCAAGGAGGCTGAGGAAAAAGTTAACATGATTAGGGATCGACTCAAGACCGCTCAAAGTCGACAAAAGAGTTATTACGATTGAAAGCATCGGGGAATCAATTTTGAACCCGGAGAGTTTGTGTACCTACGAGTATCTCCTATGAAGGGCCTGCAACGATTCAAGGTTAAGGGAAAGCTAGCACCAAGATTCATTGGACCATTCTGTATAGTGGCCCGAAGAGGCACGGTAGCCTACCAGCTAGACTTACCCGAAGAATTATCCGATGTCCACGACATGTTCCACGTCTCACAGTTGAGGAAGTACGTGAGCAACCCAGAGAAGCAAGTATCCCATGAAAACATTGACGTGCAACCAGACCTCACCTACCGGGAACGTCCAATAAAAATATTAGAGGAGTCTGAAAGGAGGACCCGACAGAAAACCATCAAGTTTTTCAGAGTTCAGTGGAGTAATCACACCAAGAATGAAGCAGCTTGGGAAAGAGAGGATTTTCTTCGGACAGAGCACCCACACTTGTTTGAGGATCAGCTGAAATCTCGGGGACGAGATTTTTCCTAAGGGGGTAGGTGTTGTGACACTCCAAATTTTTTTATTTAATTTTCAACAAAAACCTTACTTGGTTTGAAGAAGGTCATTTAAACCCTTCCTAAAACCTCTCTCTCTCAAAACTTTTCCCCTTGGCAAGGACTTTGATGTTTGTATCTTCTGCAACCCTGGTATTTGGTTATTAAAAACCTTTCTTCTGAGTTTCCCATCTCAAAAACATTCATTGGATTTTATTTACTTTAAAAAAAAGAAACCCTAAAGGTTTTGGAGCTGCTCTTTTGTTTGAACCATCCTTGGTTTTTACCATGCCTCATGTGGTAAATTCTCCCAAAACCCCTCCCTCCACTTTGGGGCAATCCAAACATTCTATCCCAGCAAGTTAAATCCATTTTTGGATTTCATTCCATTTATTTTTTCTCCCCAAAACAATTCTGTCATTTATTCTAAGCCTAGATGCTTTACAAAGGAAGTGCCTGATATTCTTTGAGTTTTGATCTCAAACCAACTCCTCTGGATAGTCCTTAGCACCCACAACCTGGACCCATCAAGATCCACTCTTCCTCTTTTCAAAATTTTCAAGTTTCAACCTCTGCAAGTTTGGTCCAGATTCATCATTTTTGGTGAAATTCATATTTTCCTTTCTCCAAATATTCCACGAAAATTCAGGCAGCACCCAGGTGCTTTGAGAGACCACCACACCAAAGATCAGCCCCAGATAAATTTTTCTCATGCTCAAATCATTTCATCAAACACTTGCCGACACTGTTCCTGTGCACTTTCAGTAAAATTCAGAGTTCAGAGTTATCTGCAGTGTCGTTTTCGTCAGTGACTTGTCACCGATCACCTGTGCACCCTGGCGCATTGCGCACGACCCTTCTCCCTGGCCAGAGCACCGCACGCCCTCTTGGACATATGCAGGTGTCGGTGGCGGCGAGCATCGCCGACGCCGGCAGCTTCTGCGGTGGTAGAGCCACCTGTGGCGGCCAACGGAGCCAGCACCGGCTCGCTACGCCATTCTGCGCCGCCCAATGCTCCCTAGCCCTCCGTGTGGCTTCATGCATGCCAGCGCACCCCGCAGCACCGTCGCCGTGGCCCGACAAACACAGAGGGCGCCCTCTGCTGCCGATGGGCCCGCGCCGCCCCGTTGTGTCGAAACCAACCTTGCGCGCCAAATCCAACCTGGGTTAGCCTCTAAACAGAACCCGTAGACCTCCATGTTGATGCCCAACCTCCTAAGCACCCCGACCAAGCACCGCCGCCGTAACCATCGCCGGAGATCCCCGTTCTCGGCCACCACCTCGGATCACCTATAAAAAGGAGTCCCGAGCTTGTTCTCGAGCACGCACCACCACTACACCTCACCAGTACCCCGCCAAGCCACTAGGAGGACCTCGAGGAGGTCTCCTCCCCCAACTCCGGCCACCCCGATCTGCCTCGGCCACCAGCTTGATCCACTCCGGTGAGGCCACCCTCGCCGCCCTAACCTTGTCAGTAGTCTCCTCGGGAACCCAGTGACCTAACCCCGGCTTCAATTTGACTCCACAGCCCTCCCCAACGAGAATCAACTCCACCCGAGCCGCCGTCCGCCGGAGCAAGTACCACCGTCGACGTGGTGCTCACTGACGACCACCACCACCACCCACCGATGCGGAAGGACACCATGAGCACGTAGGTACTCTCCGATCACCCTAACTCGCCGTGGATCGCCGCCGGCGACCACCGCAGCTCTCGGGCGCCGACGAGCTCTGTTCCTCCCCTTTGAAATTTCAAACCTGACGGGTGGGACCCCTCGTTAGTGATTTCTCTTTTTTGAACCGTTTTCTATTTTTATAAGTTGGCCCCTGGAAACTTTTTGTTTCATTACAGATGAGTCCCTGGACTTAAAACCTTAATAAATTTTAAACAGAAACTGATTTTTGATTGATTCTTTTTCTGTCATATTTATTTTTCTGTCTAGCTTTTTGTCATATTTATTTGAAAAATATTTGGAACACTTTTTTGTGCACTCACGGTATTTACAATAAGTATGCATTTTCTTATACCGTAGATACCGGAGGAGGTGACGGAACTGCGAACTTCGCCAAGCTAGACTCCGACTACTCCGAACCAGGCAAGCATGTTTGATATGATGAGTGGTGGTTGCATGTTTGCATTTAGTAGTTTTATGGCATGTTTATGAGCATTTCGATAAATCTTATATTTCATACAAAGATGAGGCAAGTGAGTTTCAGAAATCCATATGTTGTTGGATATAAGTTTGCATGGCCATGTGATGGCATGAGAATGGGTAAGATGGTAGTGTTGTAGCATGCCAGTCTTATGCCAGACCATTTGACTTCAGTATCAACGTGAATCAAGTCACGTTCCCATTCGTCTCCCTTCCTGTACTACCACATGTTTTCCGCAAGGAATATGGCTTAGTAAGTTGCAAACCGCTTTCCTGGTACACACCAAATAGAGAGGCCGTGATGAGGGTTCCATGGCCCTGGATTAAAGCCCGTCATCCAGTCAGGGGGCATGGGTGTTTCCGGTTGGGACCGAGAGGGGGGCACCCCTTAGAGCGCGCGTATAGAAATTTGATCCCATGCTATTCGAGGTTGTGACCTCCCGGTCTGAATGTTTTTCTTGGACGTTGTCTAGGGTGATTCCTGGCATCGTGAGGTGGAATGGGTGTGTACTGGTTAGATGTGTTTCTACCAAAATATCATAAACGGAACTAGTCCTTCGTGACTACGGAAATCCGTTGGCTGTGGGCAATCAGTACAAACTCTGCAGAGTCAATAATCCTTTGAATCATCTTGTACATGTCCAAGTACTGTGTTCATCTTATCTTGTCAAATGTCAGTCTCAGTGATAGAACTCCGGTGAACCACATGAGTGTTAAGTCCAGTTAAAAGTTTATTCCGGTGGATGGACTACCCCGTTTACTATTATGTGTTGAATATTTCCTATGAGTATTATGGCTTCATGAATTTATCAGATATGAAGAATGAAATATAAGCCCTTTCTGCGATGTCGCTCAGACGTCCGACTGTGGCACTCTTGTTATTTACTTTTGAGATAAGCCCTTTTTGCGATGTCGCTCAGACGTCCGACTGTGGCACTCTTGTTATTTACTTTTGAGATAAGCCCTTTCTGCGATGTCGCTCAGACGTCTAACTGTGGCACTCTTGTTATTTACTTTTGAGATAAGCCCTTTCTGCGATGTCGCTCAGACGTCCGACTGTGGCACCCTTGTTATTTACTTTTGATATAAGCCCTTTCTGCGATGTCGCTCAGACGTCCGACCGTGGCACACTTGTTATTTACTTTTGATATACGCCCTTTCTGTGATGTCGCTCAGACGTCCGACTGTGGCACGCTTGTCATTTACTTTTCAATATAAGCCCTTTATGTGGTGTCACTTAGACGCCCGACTGTGGCATGATTATTTATTTGTTTATCTTTCGAGGCGTCGCTCCAGACAACCGATCAGTCTTCAGTTGCTTGTTGGGATTTCGGGAGGACTACCGCCCGAGTTCCTTTTTACCTATCATGTAATGCAGATATCCGCGCTGCCGGCGAGTTTCGTCCAAGATGAGCGCCGCCGCTACCTTCTTCTCCTTCCCGATGCTCCCCGTTCCTCTCGATCTCTATCATCCCTCTCTCTCTTTTCTTTAGCAGGGAACCTCCGCCGCCCGAGGCTTCCTCGACCCCGTCGCCGACCAGATCAGCGGCTGCCCTTCGCCGCCTGGCCTTCCTCACCTGCACCTTGCCGCCAAGTCCCATGCCGCTGCTGATCTGCTTCCTGTCGAGCAGAGGAGGACGGCGCCTCTGCCTCGAGACGTTCGAGCGCACGCCGCGCTCGTTGACTGATCGCTGACCGCGCCTGGGCCTGCCTCGCGCACCCAGACCCAGCTCACCTCTGCCTCGCCCACGGGCCTCTTCCTCGTTCGGCCCAGCCAGATCTGGCCGCTAGGTGAGCATTCCAGCCAGCCCAGTTTCGTCTAGATATGGCCCATATCATGTTTTTTTCCAGTTCGGCGATTTTGCTATTTATCCGGAGTTTGCTGTTTTACAGAAAAGACCCTCATGTTCATGCATTTATATCTCTCAAACCGTGCATCGGATTAAAATGATTTAAATATGTAAAATGCTTAGAATTTTGTGTAGATTAATAATATGCCATTTTCATCCATGTTTAAAATATTTAAAATTGCTGTATGCATTACATTGCGTAAATCACGTGCTAAAACGATTTATTTCATAACTAAATAACCGTAGCTCCAAATTTAATAAACTTTATATGTAAATGGGGGGGGGGGGAATGCCTAGTTTAACATGGTGGACTTTATTTTCCTGTTTAACAAGAATAAAATATGTTTTAGGGCAGAACAGTACCAAATCCGAAATATGCACATGAGGTTTTTCCGGAATTGTTGTTTGTAACTTCCGGCCTCATTTAAACTTGCCTAGATAGGTAGTTTCATTATGTTTCACCTCTTGCCATGTTTAACAACATTTAATATTGTTGTGTACCTAAACGAGAGTGAACCAAATAACTTGAATGTGGTGTTTCGTCAATATGCAACTCGTTGCATATTGAGCTCCACTTAACTTGTAGTATTGTTTGTTGCACTTTGCCATGCCATGCCTCATTAAACCAGACATGCATCATACTTGATTGTGCATCATGCCATGATTATGCTTGCGTGTTTACCATGTTGTTTGCTTCTTTCCGGTTTGCTTCTCTCGTTAGCTTCGGTTTCGTTCCGGAGTTGTGAGGATTCGTTCAACTATGTCCGTTAGTCTTCTTCATGGACTCGTTCTTCTTCCTAGCGGGATTTCAGGCAAGATGACCGTGACCTTGGATCTCATTACTATCATTGCTATGCTGGTTGCTTTGTTCTATCACTTTGCTGCGCTACCTATCGCTTGCTCTCCAAGCCTCCCAATTTGCCATGTCATCCTCTAACCTTTGTCACCCTTCCTAGCAAACCGTTGCTTGGTTATGTTACAGCTTTTTCTCATCCCCTCTTATAGCGTTGTTAGTTGCAGGTGAAGTTGAAGATTGCTCCATGGTGGACAGGATTATGTTGGGATATCACAATATCTCTTATTTAATTAATGCATCTATATACTTGGTAAAGGGTGGAAGACTCGGCTTTATGCGTGGTGTTTTGTTCCACTCTTGCCGCCCTAGTTTCCGTCATACCGGTGTTATGTTCCCGGATTTTGCGTTCCTTATGCGGTTGGGTGATTTATGGGACCCCGTTGACAGTTCGCTTTGAATAAAACTCCTCCAGCAAGGCCCAACCTTGGTTTTACCATTTGCCTCACCACCACCTATACCCTTCCCTTGGGTCGGCCAACCCGAGGGTCATCTTTATTTTAGCCCCCCAGGGCCAATGCTTGTCTAAGTGTTGCTTCGAACCGAGCTGCCTGCGGGGCCACCTCGGGGAAACTCGAAGTCTGGTTTTACTCGTACCTAGTCTCATCCGGTGTTGCCCTGAGAATGAGATATGTGCAGCTCCTATCGGGATTTGTCGGCAAATCGGGCGGCTTTGCTGGTCTTGTTTTATCATTGTCGAAATGTCTTGTAAACCGGGATTCCGAGTCTGGTCGGGTCTTCCTGGGAGAAGCTATATCCTTCGTTGATCGCGAGAGCTTATCATGGGCTAAGTTGGGACACCCCTGCAGGGTTTAAACTTTCGAAAGCCGTGCCCGCAATTATGTGGCAGATGGGAATTTGTTAATGACCGGTTGTAGATAACTTGACACCAAATCCGCATTAAAATGCATCAACTGTGTGTGTAGCCGTGATGGTGTCTTTTCGGTGGAGTCCGGGAAGTGAACAGGGTTTTGGGTTATGCTTGACGTAAGTACAAGTTCAGGATCACTTCTTGATCATTGCTAGCTTCACGACCGTTCCGTTTGCTCTCTTCTCGCTCTTATTTGCGTATGTTAGCCACCATATATGCTTAGTCGCTGCTGCAACCTCACCACTTTACCCCTTCCTTTCCCATTAATCTTTGCTAGTCTTGATACCCATGGTAATGGGATTGCTGAGTCCTCGTGGCTCACACATTACTACAACAACAGTTGCAGGTATAGGTTGTGTGATGATCATGATGCAAGAGCGATGTTTGCTTGCTTGAGTTCTTCTTCTGTTTCTTCTTCGACTAGGGGATAGGTTCCAGGTCGGCGGCCTGGGCTAGCAGGGTGGATGTCGTTCGAGTTTATGTTTGTGTTTCATCCGTAGTCGGATGGTGCTCTTATGTAAGATGATGTTGTATTCGTTTGGCATTGTATGCCTTTTGTATGTATCCCCATCTATTATGTAATGTTGATGTAATGATATCCACCTTGCAAAAGCGTTTCAATATACGGGTCTATCCTTGGTGGGACCTTTGAGTTCCTTTTGGATAGGGTCACATATTGGGCGTGACACATATAGTTATCCTCCTCCGGATATCCGTCAGTCGCCTGTTCGTCTGGGCTGATCTGCTCATCTTCCTATTCGGCATGCTCGAAGGCGGGCTGGTCAGGGTTGTATTCCTCTTCGGCACCATCCGGATTGTTTTCATCTCCGGGGCCGGTATTGCTGTGGCGGGGCTTGGAGCGGCGCTGATGACGCCCATGCTTTCCTTTTCTTCCTGACGGGTTATCCTCTGTTGCCTCATCGCCATTGGTTTCCTTCGGAGTGTCCACCATGTATATATCGTATGAGGAGGTGGCCGTCCACCGCCCTATGAGCGGTGGCTCCTGTACTTCTCCTGCATCATCATCCATACCGTTGATGTCTTCGGAGTCGAAGTCAAGCACGTCGATTAAATTGTCGACCGTGGCAATGAAGTGGGTGGTGGGTGGGCAGCGAATTCCTTCGTCACCCGCTTCCCACTCAAGCCGGACATAGTTCGGCCCAGAGCCTCCTGACAATGAGAGAGATTTTAATGCGTTCAGCATGTCACCAAAGGGCGAGTGCTGGAAGATATCCGCAGTGGTAAACTCCATTACCGGAGCCCAACCTGGCTCGGCTGGCTCGTGGGTGTGCGGACCGGAACCAACAACTGGATACAAGTCCGGGGCCCGGGGTTACAGGCTTCCACAGAGTTGAGACTCGTGTTCGGCTCCACCATCGATGAGTGTGCGGCCTGCAGGACGGGGTCCACCCCTCCGTCCTTAGGCAACGCAACCTGCTCCGGATTTAGATCCGAGGCTTTTACTGAAGGGGCGATATCTCGAGCATCGTCCAACGACAGGTCGAAGCCGTGCTCATCGTGACTGTTCGGTGCTCCTGGCGCAGGCCCAAATCCATCGAAGATCAAGTCTCCGCGAATATCTGCCGTGTAGTTCAAGTTTCCGAACCTGACCTGGTGGCCAGGGGCGTAGCTGTCGATCTGCTCCAGATGGCCAAGCAAATTGGCCCGCAGTGCGAAGCCGCCGAACACGAATATCTGTCCGGGGAGAAAAGTCTCCCCCTTGGACCGTGTTGTTGACGATTGAAGGTGCCATCAGACCCTGCAGCGACGACACATGGGAACTCTCAATGAAAGCACCAATGTCGGTGTCAAAACCGACGGATCTCGGGTAGGGGTCCCGATCTGTGCGTCTAGGCTGATGGTAACAAGAAGCAAGGGACACAATGTTTACCCAGGTTCGGGCCCTCTCGATGGAGGTAAAACCCTACTTTCTGCTTGATTAATATTGAAGATATGGGTATTACAAGAGTAGATCTACCACGAGATCATAGAGGCTAAACCCTAAGAGCTAGCCTATGATAGTATGAATGTAATTGTGATCGCCCTTCTAAGGACCAACCTGTCCGGTTTATATAGACACCAGAGAGGGCTAGGGTTTACATGGAATCGGTTACAAGGAAGGAAACACAATATCCGGATCGCCAAGCTTGCCTTCCACGCAAAGGAGAGTCCCATCCGGACACGGGACGGAGTCTTGAGTCTTGTATGTTCACGCTTCAACTGTCCGGACGATGTATATAGTCCGGCAGTCCGGATACCCCCTAATCCAGGACTCCCTCACCTACACTATACAATAAAGGATTTAAGGTATATTACATCCACTGGGCATCGAAGTTCGCCACCAGTGATCATAAAGCGCAACGAAGAAGCAGATTACAAAAACTGGGCACCATTACAACGTAAGAAAATAATACTGAACCAAGACCACTTCCAAGACAGTTCAAGAAAGGTTAGCCTTGCGAGGGAACTGGTACGCAAGCTGCTGAGCAAGGCTGTGAGACCGACCTAGCATGTCGGTCATAGCTTCCAGGTGTAGCTGTTTAGCGATGGGGTTCTCATTGGTGTTCTCCGCAATCTTTCTTAGAGATAGGACTTCAAGTCGAAGTTGAGTTGCAGAATGCCTTTCTGCTAGAACTTGGGACTAAAGAAGTCGAATTGATTCAGACAACGAATTCTGTGAGCTTGTCCGACTGTTAGTCTCAAGTAACTTGAACACTGCATCAAGACAAGACTTTGGGGCTGTCTCGCTATCTTTAAGATGTTTTGCCTTCTTTGCTGCAGTATATGTTGGGTTTGTCTCATAGCCTTCAGCTAACTTGTGCATGCCATCAGGCATATCACCCTGAAACAAAGCAGAGAGATGACAGGTTTTGCACGTGTATAAACAAAGATGATAACTGTGCTGTCAATTCCATCCTATTTCAAATTAGAAAATAAAGAGTAAGTTCAAAATATCAATAGCATAATTTGGCATTGTTCATAATGCAGGGAGCTTCACCACACTACTGGATTACCATGTCAACATAACAAGCATAGATGAAGGGCAAAGAAAATCATTGTATCTATTTTGGATAATGTGCATGTCATGTTGTTCATATCATCAGCCACATCAGTAAGATAAAACAGGAGATGACAAGGTGCAAATGTGGGCTGCTTCACCACACACTGGATTATAGATACACAAAAACAAGCATACATATAGGGAGTTTTAAGTAATGTGCATGGTATGAATAAGGAATTTGGTTTTACAAGTAAAACTTAGAACTTACAGTTCTTGCAAACATGCATTTTGGTAGAAACAACAAACTAAACAGCAGTAAACGATAGGGAGTATGAGCAAATTAAACAGCAGTTGAGGATAAAGGCTTTAGAAGGACTGACTTCCATTAACAGTTAACATCGGCTTTATAATGCCCTTCTCCATGTCAAGGGAAGGATAACTCAAGAATTTCAGCACAGAATCTTCTTGATAAGAATTGCCTGTACTCTACATTTATGTAGGAGAGTAATTATTAAATATGATTTACTGAAGGGGCGGCGGGGGGGATCATTACCGGTATGATGGGAGGACATGCATGTGCATGTATGCAAGAGATAATGAAGATAATGCAGATTGATCATACATAATCAACTACCAATTCCATAGAATACAAGCGTTGATTAGGACAATACTGTACTTGACAAGAGCAATGGGCTACCTTCTGCATTGGCATTGTTGTGTAATTCTATGTGGTAAGATAAATATAGATCTGATACTTTTTTAGTAATGGTGGGGAGGAGAAAGAGAGTAATGTATAGATATTCTACTGTTGTATGTACAAAACGTTTTATATTATGGACGAGGAGTAGCTGTTAATGTAAGTAATAGTGATAGACCACATTCAGTCCTTACAAGAGACTGCAGAGTCTAAACCTCCTTCAAAAGCATGGGTTGATTCTAAATTTATGGAAAAGAGTCCCTACGGATCTTATAATGTCCACCAATTGACATTACGAGGCTAACCCATGTGCGTTGAGGGAGTCCTGGACTAGGGGGTGTCCGGATAGCCGAACTATCATCATCGGCCGGACTCCAAGACTATGAAGATACAAGATTGAAGACTTCGTCCCGTGCCCGGATGGGACTTTCCTTGGCGTGGAAGGCAAGCTTGGCAATACGGATATGTAGATCTCCTACCATTGTAACCGACTCTGTGTAACCCTAGCCCTCTCCGGTGTCTATATAAACCGGATGGCTTTAGTCCATAGGACGAACAACAATCATACCATAGGCTAGCTTTTAGGGTTTAGCCTCCTTGATCTCGTGGTAGATCTACTCTTGTAATACCCACATCATCAATATCAATCAAGCAGGACGTAGGGTTTTACCTCCATCAAGAGGGCCCGAAGCTGGGTAAAACATCGTGTCCCTTGTCTCCTGTTACCATCCGCCTAGACGCATAGTTCGGGACCCCCTACCCGAGATCCGCCGGTTTTGACACCGACATTGTTGCTTTCATTGAGAGTTCCTCTGTGTCATCACCGATAGGCTCGATGGCTTCTTCGATCATTAACAACGACGCAGTCCAGGGTGAGACCTTCCTCCCCGGACAGATCTTCGTATTCGGCGGCTTTGCACTGCGGGCCAATTCGCTTGGCCATCTGGAGCAGATCGAAAGTTACGCCCCTAGCCGTCAGGTCAGATTTGGAAGTTTGAACTTCACGGCAGACATCCGCGGGGACTTGATCTTCGATGGATTCGAGCCACAGCCGAGCGCGCCGCACTGTCACGAGGCATGATTTAGCTCTGCAGCCGGACAGTACCCTGGAGGCCGCGCACGAGTCCGCTCTGATCTTTAATTCGGAGCTGGCTGCGTAGATCAAGGACGGGTGGCTGGACACCGCCTCGGGGCTGCAACCTCTACGGTGATAGAGCCGAACACTGGCCTTGTCCCTCATGAAGCTCGTGACTCCGAGGTGCCGGACTCCTCGCCGGACTCCGAACCTCCCGCGCCCCTTCCAATCGAATCCGATTGGGCGCCGATCATGGAGTTCACTGCTGCGGACATCTTTCAACACTCACCCTTCAGCGACATCTTGAGTTCGCTAAAGTATCTCTCGTTATCAGGAGAGCCCTGGCCGGACTACGGTCAGGACGGTTGGGATGCGGACGACGAAGAAATTCAAAGCCCACCCACCACCCACTTAGTAGCCACTGTCGACAATCTAACCGACATGCTAGACTTCGACTCCGAAGACATCGATGGTATGGACGACGATGCCGGAGACGACCAAGAACCAGCGCCTACTAGGCACTGGAAAGCCACCTCATCATATGACATATACATGGTGGATATCCCAAAGGATGGGAATGGCGAAGGAACAACGGAGGATGACCCCTCCAAGAAACAGCCCAAGCATCGGCATCAGCGGCGCCGCTCTAAATCCCGCCACAACAAGAATGGAGATTCCGGCACCGGAGATAATAACACCCAAGACAGTGCCGACGACAACCCCATCCAGCAAGATTCAGCACAGGAGGACGGAGATGCCAGCCCTCATGAGAGAACGGCAAACGAAGAGGTAGAGGATTACATGCCTCCCTCCAGAGACGAGGCAACCCTCAACGACGACGAATTCGTCGTGCCTGAGGATCCCGTCGAACAAGAGCATTTTAAACGCAGGCTTATGGCCACGGCAAACAGCCTCAAGAAAAAGCAGCAGCAGCTTAGAGCTGATCAAGATCTGCTAGCCGACAGATGGACTGAAGTCCTCGCGGCCGAAGAGCATGAGCTCGAACGCCCCTCCAAAAGATACCCTAAACGCAAGCTGCTCCCCCGATTAGAGGAGGAGGCATATGAACCTGCATCACCAGCAGACAATACGGCTGACCGACCACCCCGTGGCCGCGACAGAGAGGCCTCTAGGCCCTCCACTAGAACCGTACCCCGGCATCACTCGAAAAGCACAAGGCCACAGGGGAACACTCTGGACTTGCGAGATATATTGGAGGATAAGGCAAGACAATCAAGATCGATATATGGATCACATGGGCGCCCCATGATACGTGACGACAACCGTCGCGCCGGACACAGTAAGTGTGGCCGGGCCGAATACAGTAGACAAAGCTCTCTTGAACTTCGTCGTGCTATCGCCCAATACAGAGGCGCCGCACACCTGCTATGCTTCACAGATGAAGTAATGGATCATCAAATCCCCGAAGGGTTTAAACCCGTAAACATTGAATCTTACGATGGCACAACATACCCCGCGGTTTGGATCGAGGACTATCTCCTTCATATCCACATGGCCCGCGGTGATGATCTTCACGCCATCAAATATCTCCCACTCAAGCTTAAAGGACCAGCCCGGCATTGGCTTAACAGCTTGCCAGCAGAGTCAATTGGGAGTTGGGAAGACCTGGAAGCCGCATTCCTCGATAACTTCCAAGGCACGTATGTGCGACCACTAGACACTGACGACCTAAGCCATATAATTCAGCAGCCAGACGAATCGGCCAGACAATTCTGGACCCGGTTCTTAACCAAGAAAAACCAAATCGTCGACTGTCCGGTTGCGGAGGCCCTCGCGGCCTTCAAGCATAACATCCACGACGAGTGGCTTGTCCGGCACCTGGGACAGGATAAGCCGAAATCCATGGCAGCCCTCACATCACTCATGACCCGCTTCTGCGCGGGTGAGGATAGCTGGCTAGCCCGCAGCAACAACCTCAGCAAAAATTCTGGCAGTCCAGATATCAAGGACCGCACTGGCAGGTCACGTCGCAACAAAAACAAACGCCGCATTAACGGCGACAATAGCGAGGATACGGCAGTCAATGCCAGATTCAGAGGCTCTAAACCCGGTCAGCGGAAAAAGCCATTCAAAAGAACTACCCCGGGTCCGTCCAATTTGGACAGAATACTCGACCGCTCGTGTCAGATACATGGCTCCCCCGAAAAGCCAGCTAACCACACCAACAGGGACTGTTGGGTATTCAAGCCGGCAGGCAAGTTAATTTCAGAAAACAACGACAAGGGGCTGCATAGAGATGACGAGGAAGAGACCCGACCGCCGAACAAAAGAGGACAGAAGGGTTTCCCCCCACAAGTGCGGACGGTGAACATGATATACGCAACCCACATACCCAAAAGGGAGCGGAAGCGTGAACTCAGGGATGTATACATGATGGAGCCAGTTGCCCCGAAGTTCAATCCATGGTCCTCCTGCCCGATCACTTTTGACCGAAGGGACCACCCCACCAGCATCCGCCACGGCGGATTCGCCGCATTGGTTTTAGACCCAATCGTCGATGGATTTCACCTCACCAGAGTCCTGATGGATGGCGGCAGCAGCCTGAACCTGCTTTATCAGGATACAGTGCACAAAATGGGCATAGACCCCTCAAGAATTAAACCTACCAAGACGACCTTTAAAGGCGTCATACCAGGTGTAGAAGCCAATTGTACAGGCTCGGTTATACTGGAAGTGGTCTTCGGATCCCCGGATAACTTCCGAAGCGAGGAGTTAATCTTTGACATAGTTCCGTTCCGCAGCGGCTATCATGCTCTGCTCGGACGTACCGCGTTTGCAAAGTTCAACGCGGTGCCACACTATGCATACCTCAAGCTCAAGATGCTAGGCCCTCGAGGAGTCATCACGGTCAACGGAAACACTGAACGCTCTCTCCGAACGGAGGAACATACAGCGGCTCTCACGGCAGAAGTACAGTGCAGCCTCCTAAGGCAATTCTTGAGTCCGGCTGTTAAGCGACCGGACACGGCTAAACGCGCCCGGAGTAACCTACAACAAGACCACCTGGCACGTTCCGAGCACGCGTAGCAGTGCGGCCCCAACCCCAGCCCCTGCAAAATTTCAAGACAGGTCCTTCGCGTACATCATTACGCTCTAGAGATACCATGGGCATGGGGGGAGGGGCACGACCACGATAGGCCCAGAATGCGGCTTAACCACACCAGGGGCTCTCAAGTGTGTCGTTCTTTTTTCTTTTTCTCTTTTTCTTATTTTTACCCACAGGGCTCTGTTCATCAGAGGCCCTGTCCGGCAGCAGACCTGCCGAACTCACGATGCAACAGCCAGGGAAGGAGAAAGGCTACAATGAATATCCAGGTGGTCTCCATTACGAGCATTAAATCTGTTTTATACACCATTCCGTAGCCTACCCCTGGAGGGGGACATGTTTAATAGTCCCATCCCTTGCTTATCGCACCATTTGTATCGTTCTGCATTCACCGCATCATTTCTTGAATAAACAATGCAGCACCTTTTTGCTTACAATTGCATTTCTTTCTTATACATATGTTCATTTATGACATGTTGCATCCGCACACTTTGGTACGGGTAAATACACTAGGGGCTTATGTTTCCCGCATCATGGTGTGATAAGTTCGAACACTTTCACAAGTGCGGCACCCCGAACTTATAGCATTATATGCATCGGCTCCGAATCATGTCTTGGGTCAATAGTTGGGTTTGCCCGACTCCCATGTTTTGGTACCTTATGTTCCGTTGTATCGGCTAAGGTAGCACTGGGAGAACCACTACGATTGCGCCCCAGTTGAGCTGGGCGAGGGCCTCAGTGGAGAAAGCTAAAACTGACCTCATGATGAGGCGAGAGCCGGTCGCTGTTCGAGAGGTTTTTTGCGAGTCCCTAAATACTTATGCAGCTTAGAGCGAGGAGCCGGCTTTGTCCAGCCCAGGCGTGGATAGCGCCCCAAATTCGGCCTTCCGAACACTAGGGGCTTCGCCGAAATTTAAAATTATAGAATTCTATGGCTAAGTGAGAGTGTTCAAGCGTTATAAGTCCGGTTGCCTTGTTCGTTGTGTTGAGCGCCTCCCTAGATGGACCCAAAAATAGGAACAAGAGTGCTCAAATTTATCCCAAACACCCCAGCACTCGTGGCATGGGGGCTGAAGCCGATGACTTGCCATCTCTCAGATTTGATAAACAGCCGCACAGAAGGTAATATTTTAAATTAACAAGTGTTGCTTAGCGCATATGAACAAAGTTTTCAGCGCACAGGATAACAAAATGCGAGTCTACTCAAATATTACATCTTTGGAGCACTAACCCGCAATAATGCGGGCACCCTTCAGGACACTCTTATAATACATCTCGGGCGTGTGATACTCCTTGCCCAGCGGTGGCGCGTCCATCACAAGCTTCTGAGCATCCATCTTGCCCCAGTGCACCTTTGCGCGGGCAAGGGCCCGACGGGCACCTTCAATACAGGCGGAGTGCTTGATGACTTCAACCCATGGACACGCGTCCACCAGCCGCCGCACCAGGCCGAAGTAGCTCCCAGGCATGGCCTCCTTAGGCCACAGCCAAACTATGAGGCCCTTCATGGCCTGTTCGGCCACCTTGTGGAGCTCGACCAGATGCTTTAGCTGGTCGCTAAGGGGCACCGGATGTCCGGCCTCAGCATACTGAGACCAGAAGACCTTCTCTATCGAGCTCCCCTCCTCGGCCCTATAGAAAGCGGCAGCATCGAACACGCTGCGGTGCAGATCTACGAACGCTCCTGGAGAGCTCCGAATTCGGGTAAGTGATAGGTAATTCACACTCACATGCTTACTTTGCATGAAAAATGCCTTACCCGCCGCTATTTTCTTCAACGTCTCGACTTCCTGGAGGGCCTTATAGGCTTCGGCCTTAGCGGCTTTGGCACTCTCAAGAGCCGTTGCAAGCCCGGACTCTCGAGTTTTCGAGTCACGCTCCAAACTCTCATGTTTTTCCACGAGAACCTGGAGCACTTGCTGTACCTCTGCCACCTGCGCCTCCTGCCTCTCTCGCTCAGTGCGCTCCACGGCCGCATTATGTTTGGCCATGGACACCGTCTCCTTCAGGGTCGCCACCTCGTTTGTGGCCCCTGCAATACCCACGTTATCCTTGTCATTCTTCTTGCAACCAAATCCTTTTCTGTAAGGTACAATTTTAATAAGGTGTTACTCACCTTCCGTGTCCTCGAGCTGCTTCTTGGCACGGCCGAGCTCGCTCTCGGACCGCTCGAGGTGTTGCTTCAAAGTATTGACCTCCGTAGTCAATGCGGCAGAGGTCAGCAGCACAGCCTGCAATCCCATATTGACATATTTTTTATATGACTCCTGCGTATATCTTATTAGATCCTCAGTCCGGCTTTTCTTTCCGAATACTGAACCGAGCATGAGGGGCTACTGTCAATGCGGTACTATTTTACATATATCAAAATTCTTACCTCAAAGCCTGTTAGAAGGCTGCAGGCTTCGGTCAGCCCGCTCTTGGCGAGCTGAACCTTTTGAATCACTGCACTCATAACAGTGCGGTGTTCCTCTTTGATGGAGGCGCCATTGAGCGCCTCCAGCAAGCTATCCGGTGCCTCCGGTTGGACGGAGGCTGCCGGCGTCATGGTATTGCCCTTCTTACGAAGGGGCCGCCCGCCGGACTCCGGAGCCACTACGGGTTCTGGGGCCGAGTTCGGTGCAAAGTCCGGGAGGTCGCCCTGCGGTACCTCCGGGGCCTCCTCCTCCTGGCGGTCCCTTCCCGGGATCCCACCTCGGCATCATCCGCATCACGGGGGGTGGAGGCGGTCGTAAGAGAATCCATATCCGACGCACCGAAGGACCCGCTCGACGAAGCGGGAAGATCATCCTTGGGCGGACTGTAGGGTTGTATGCGGCATTAGAAAGACACTATGTGGCGAAAAGAAAAACCATGAAGTTATTCGGGAGTCCGGATACTTACGATCTCGCCAGGGGCTTGGCCCTTGGAGGCCAATCCTCGTCGTCATCTCCGGCGTTGGTAGAGCAGTCCGAGGGAAGAGTCCTTCCCTTCTTGGACCCTTCGGCCTCCCTCGTTGGGGAAGCCTTTCTTTTCTTCCCTCCCCCCGCCAGGAGGGCTTCCGAGGCCTTCTTCTTGGCCTTTTTCTCCGGCACCACGTGGGGTGATGGAGCCAGCAGCCCCGTTAAGCGGGCGTCCGCTGGGTCCTCTAGCAATGGGGCCGGATAGATAGTCTGTTCAGCCTTCTTCAACCAGTCCTGTCAAAGGAGGGGGAGTTTAGATCCCGCATAGAGTCAAACTATGGAAAACAAGTGTCCCGTAAAGGGCAAAATCGCTTACCTTGCTAGACGGACGCTGCGAGCTAAATCCGTGATCTTCGGTAGCGGATGCGGGGGCCTCGGCGCCCTTAAACAGCACCCTCCAGGCATCTTCGTACATAGTGTCGAAGAGCCCGCTCAAAGTCTGGTGCTGCGCCGAATCGAACTCCCACATATTGAAGCCCCGTCGTTGGCACGGGAGAATCCGGCGGATGAGCATGACCTGGACTACGTTGACAAGCTTGAGCTTCTTGTTCACTAGCTTTTGGATGTAGGCTTGGAGTCTGGTCAGCTCCTCCGAATCACCCCATGTCCGGCCGCTATCTTTCCAGGAGGTGAGCCGTAAGGGGATGCCAGATCTGAATTCAGGGGCCGCTGCCCATTCAGGGTCACGCGGCTCGGTGATGTAGAACCACCCCGATTGCCACCCCTTAATAGTTTCCATGAAAGTGCCCTCAAGCCAAGTAACGTTGGGCATCTTGCCCACCATGGAGCCTCCGCATTCTGCTTGGCTGCCCTTCACAACCTTCGGCTTGATACTGAACGTCTTGAGCCACAAGCCAAAGTGGGGATGGATATAGAGGAAGGCCTCACACATGACGATAAACGCCGAGATGTTGAGGATGAAATTCGGGGCCAGATCATGGAAATCCAGGCCGTAGTAGAACATCAGCCCCCGGACAAAGGGATGGAGTGGGAAGCCCAGTCCGCAGAGGAAATGGGAAAGAAATACTACCCTCTCATGGGGCCTAGGGGTGGGGATGAGCTCTCCCTCGTCGGAGAGCCAGTGCGCGATGTCGCTGGATAGATATCTGGCGCTGTGCAGCTTCTGGATGTGCCCCTCTTTAACGGAGGAGGCCATCCACTTGCCTCCCGCTCCGGACATAGTTGGAGAAGGTTGAGGTGAGATGTGTGGACTTGGGCACTGGAGCTCGAGTTCGCGGAGATGGATAAGCCAAGGAGGAAGAAGGCGCAGGTAAAAGGGTTGGATCTTTATCCCCTTATATGGGCGGACGAAAACATGCGTCCCCACCGGCCTGATAAAACTCGCTTATCTCCCAAGCGCCGCAATCAATGGAGCTGTTGGGTTACCCACGTCCGTATTGATGGGAATCCCAGAATAAGGGGAACACGATCTCTGCTTCGACAAGACGTGCCAAGGAAACCGCTTCGCTAAACACGCTGAGGTGGTACAATAAAAACGATTCGAGTAAAGGCTTGGTAGTGGTGTGACGTCACGCCACCAAATACGTCAGCAGATTGAACTTGTGTAAATATTATTCTCTCTACAATGGTATGTGGAATTTATTTTGCAGAGCTGGACACTATCCTGGTGTTCACAATCTTCTATAAATTATTCGGAGAAGGAACCTGCCTTGCAACGCCGAAGACAATATGCGCACCGGACTCATCGTCATTGAAGCCTGGTTCAGGGGCTACTGAGGGAGTCCTGGACTAGGGGGTGTCTGGATAGCCGAACTATCATCATCCGCCAGACTCCAAGACTATGAAGATACAAGATTGAAGACTTCGTCCCGTGTCCGGATGGGACTTTCCTTGGCGTGGAAGGCAATCTTGGCAATACGGATATGTAGATCTCCTACCATTGTAACCGACTCTGTGTAACCCTAGCCCTCTCCGGTGTCTATATAAACCGGATGGCTTTAGTCCATAGGACGAACAACAATCATACCATAGGCTAGCTTCTAGGGTTTAGCCTCCTTGATCTCGTGGTAGATCTACTCTTGTAATACCCACATCATCAATATCAATCAAGCAGGACGTAGGATTTTACCTCCATCAAGAGGGCCCGAACCTGAGTAAAACATCGTGTCCCTTGTCTCCTGTTACCGTCCGCCTAGATGCACAGTTCGGGACCCCCAACCCGAGATCCGCCGGTTTTGACACCAACAGCAGTGATGCTACATAATCAAAGAACTATGAAAGTAAGTATGGTCATACAGGGCAAGAGGTACTCACAAGAGCAATGCAGTTTGCAGTATAGTTGCAAGATTCTGTGGTCCCTTGAGAATGAATGTTCTTCTGCTAACAGTTTTCGTACAAGTGAGACATTAAGGCAAATGCAGAAATGTAGTTCAAATTGTGATGTGATATCATAGACAGTACCTTAGGCTGCAGCCAAGACCAATGTGAAACAAGATTATTCCAGTCACCGTCGGATAAATGTAGCACCGGAGACTTACAGAAATTTCGTTCAGAGGCTTGCCATCGAAGTGCGCTTGCCTCAGGTAGGAACGATGCTTCATCAACGAGTGCTTGAAAGCGCAACCAACCCTTGCTCATCATCACAATCCAGTTTGCTCCTTGCTTATTTAAAAGAATGAAATCTTGTGTCTTCTGTTAGCAGAAACATATGCAGTAATGACCATGAATAACATTAGTACATTACTTACGCGTAAGTTGCGGAGGAAGACTGGAAATTGTTCTGTGTCTGCGGTATAATCTTTCCATGAAAGAAAGATGTGCACAAAGGTCCTGACAACAACATAAGCTTCGTCTTCTAAACTGGGAAGAAATGGAACATGTGTCCTATTTGCTGCAATTGGGGCTCTCTCTGATTCGAAAAAGGATTTGACAACTGGATTTGGTGTACTCTTTGCTGGAATGGGGGTTTTGCATCGTACAGCTGGTGCTGTGTCAACTGGCATAATCATACTGTTTGCTGCAGTTGGGGTCTGCTGAGTTGGGGCATCAGAAATGACCAGTGTAGTAGGGCTAGATTCTGCTAGAGTTGGGGTGTTTTGTGGGTCAGGTGATATTGCAACTACACCTAATGGGCTATTTGATTTATCAGGTGCCACTACCTTTTCCAAATACTTTGCTTGTGCTCCTCCACGATCAGCAATTGCCCTCTTCCTTTTGAACATCTGATACACAAGAACATCATTTGAATGGATAAATATGGTATGATGATAGATGGAATATGTACTGAAAATGTATAGGCAGGGCGTATTCACATACACGATGTGTAAACTAAGCTAATGGCAGTTCAACAAAGTAGAAGCAATGCAAAGCATCAGTTGCAAGATATGTGCGAGCAATGTAACCTTGGAAAGTTAGAGCAAGTACCTCGATGGGTGAATAAGATAGGGCATCTTCCTCTGACTCCTCCACTAGGGAGCTACATTGACATAGGTCTCCCTCTAGCTCAGAATCACTATTAGGATCATATTCTGAGCATGAATCTGTAGGTGGAGAGCGTTTGCATTGCATTGCATCCAGACTTGATTTCAGTCCCTTCATGCCAAGTTTCATAGCCATGGCATTGTTCTGCTTTATTCTTTTCATGCGCACAAGCTCATAATCATTATGATGCTGTTCAGAATCTGAGATTCATGAAAACATAAAAAGTAGTCAGATTATCTATGGAATGCATTGCGGATTCAACTCGGAGAGTGTCTCCCTATAAACCCCTGCATATGCAAAGTTCGCCTCCCCAGCCGTGCTGACCAGACCACACACAGAAATACAAACCCCTTATGTCTTTATAACAGGCAGTCACACATTTCAAAACTGAAGTAGGAACATTAGAATCATATGAAATTCGCATTTGAACAAATAAACTAAGCAATTATGAGTGGCATAATGTTTAGCTTCAAGGGTTGAGTGTTGGTAGTGTGACACAAAGCAAGTAGGCAGATTGTATTCCATGTAAAAGATCAAAACCTATGTAAAAGCTGGAAATGACACTTTCTTTCTATACAATGCAGTGTTCGTTGCCCACACATGATGGAAGAGATAACATAGAGAAATACTATTCACTCATGTCTACGGTTCCAGTATTTAGAAATAGGGTGGTCCACCCTAAAAGAATATTGACAACAAATATGACAAGGCAAGCATAGATGTAGTGAATCAATCATTTACTTGTGAGCTTACTAGGACAACTATGCAGAATTGTAACTGCAGTAAGAGACCGTCCAAAATCAGAATGAAGAAGTTTGTCTAGCACTTATTGTTTGCAACTAATCGACGTGAATAATTGGATATTATATCGAATGAGTAAGAAAGACAAGTAAAATTGTCAACAAACCTGGCTTGCAGTAGTAATCTGGGTCAATGTCACTACGACCAACAATCCAAAATGACCAGAGTCTGTTCCGAGGGCCGGAATTTTGAAAACCCTGTGAACTTTAGAGGTACTAAAGATTACCGAAATACATCTGAACCATTAAGTGTAGGTAGCACTGAGCACACAACAAACCCTAATGACAGTCCTGCCTAATGAGTAATGAATCAATTAGAAAATGGGTGATGAGGAGTGGCTGCTGAGTGTTGAGGACATATCTCAGGATAAATCGGGTTGGCTTGGTGGGTGCTGCACGCCTGAGCCCTGAACGGAGTGGGAAGGCTGGCACTGCGGCACGCCCGGGCAGCGGTGACGCTGTTGGGCGAGCGGCTCCTGGCCTCCTGTTAGTCCGGTGTCTCCTCCTAGAGTCATGCTGTCCGGGGACGGCAAGTCGCCAGTGAGGCAGGCGGCTGGGGGCGAGTAGAGATCGGAAGCGCACAACAGAACAGAGAGGAATCGGGGCCTGAGACGACCCAAAATCCCAGGGTGGGCCGGCCCATCATGGCACCCTGTAGAGATACGCACCCGTGCGGCGAACATGCATTTTCGAGACTAATTTAGGAACATTTAGCTGACCAATTAAACAACTCGGTTTTAATAATATCAGATTCGTATTTGAACAACTAAGCTTGTTTAGCTTGATGGGTGGAGCAGTGTTATTATGAAACGAAGCACGTATTCTGATCGTATAGTGATCATAAAAGAGGGAAACTCTAAGCATAGTTTTTTTTAGCAAAAGAGGGTTTCCCCTCCGATTTCTATTAAACAAACCACCACGGAACCAACATGATCAATTAAACCCTAAGCATGATCAATTAAACCGTATTATGGCTGTGCCATGGCAAATTTAAAGCTGCAACCCGGCGAAATGGTATTTAGCATCCATTATTTGCTTCGAACTAAGAACTAAATTCTAAGAGCTGAAAAGAAAGTATAGTAACCAAGTTAAGATCTATTTTCTGGTTGAGATCAAAAAGTAGAGGAGATATGAAGTACCACCTCTCTTGCGGCGCCGTGTAGGCATCGGGGGTGCGATGGCTATCGGTGGCGTTGAAGCAGATCTACGACGGTTGACGGGTGCATCGGGGGATAAGTCCCGTTGCGGTGGAAGAGAAGGTCGTGTTAGCGGCCCCGTCAAAGAGGACGGCAACGCCGATGAAGCGAGAGGACGCAATGCAAGGCTATTGGTCTGTCGCCGTGGATGAGAAACTTCCATCTCTAGCAGTGGACGACGCGGTCTTGGTAGGAGCTCCGGCATGGTGGAGTATGGTGGCGTTGGATGTGGTGGAGGACGGCGGCGATGGATGGGGTGGTAGATGGAGGCTGGTGTGGGGATGGGGTGTTCTAGCGCGGACGGTGTATGAATGGGAAAATGGAGGGAGAGGTACGGGGAACCATGTTTTTGGGACGCGCCTGTTTGAAATGTGGGAAAGTTACGAACTTAGCCCCCGTTTAAAATTTGGATGTCTCGTCGGTTGGGGATAGGACGGTAATCTCGCATCTCGCCAATATTTGCCCAGAGCGATTTCGGGCGAGGAGAGGGTGGTTGGCGCCCATGGTTGGCACCCACAGTGTATGAACAGGGTTGACAGGTAGGGCGGTTGTGTCACGTCTGAGTGAAGTTACAAACCTGCCCCTATTGAAAATATTTGCCTACATTGATTTCGGCCGAGTCGAGTTTGTTTTGCCGCCCATCGTGTATGAATGGGGAATGGAGGGAGAAACAGAGGTCTTTCGGATGAGCTGGAATCAAATGTGTTTTGCTGCCCATGTTTGCCGCCCACCGTGTCGGAATGGGCTCAGAGGCGGTCGTGTCACGTCTAATTGAAGTTACTAACCTACCCGTATTTAGAGCAGTGGAAATCAGGCCGATGGATTGTCCGTGTAATGGGTAGACAGTAATTTCCATCTCCCAAACTCTTGGCTTCGGGCAGCCGACGTGGGAGTGGACATTTTGCCGCTTCTTTCGAATTTTGGGACAATAAGCATCCACGTTTACCCTGGCAACTAAATTCGAATCCATTTTGTATTCCTATATGAATCTTTATAAATCATTCGATGTGTTTTTATATATCTTTAAAAGGACGACAAAGATGTATTCCACTGTCATATATGAATATGCTTTACAAATGCCCATACTCAAATTCAAAAGCTAGAATCTAGTTTAAGGTGAATTCGAATATTTGGAACACTTCATGTCCAACTCAAATGTCACACGCAGCATAATGTGTACTCCCATTTAGATATGTACACAAGCGATGTATCAAGATTCAAATACCGAGTCAATCAACCAAGAATGTAGAGAACTAACAGACATATAAACACTTATAGAGTATATGGATCAAAAATATTAACTAACATACATAAGCCAGGATGCTGTACTTTTTTTTGGCTAAAACAGGATCCTTTTTTAGCCAGTATCTTGGCCCTTTCCGATGCGTGCCACTTATGGTCCATCTATACTACTACTATTGTTGAATGCACATTCAGCCCGATTGGCATATTTGTAGGTCTGGCACAACAATCCAAATGAAATGTCTCCGAGTCTTATCAATTAATACAGACTTGTGCTCAAATAAAATTACAAACCAAAAACAAAAAAAAACAATTATTACATGATCTCTAAAACAAATGGTTTGATTGATTACATGAATAGACAACAAAAAGGTTATTCAACAATGGAAAGAACATTTCACCTATGATTTACCAAGTAGGAATTTAATTTCCTTTTTTCCTTCAGAACCTTAACAATCTGGCCAGTCTCAGCTTCCTTCGTTTTGAAATCCACTAAATATTTAATGGTTTTCTCGAGTACTGCTTGTGATTGTGCTGTTTGCTTCCTCAACATGTCAACTTCATCTCTAAGTGCAGAAGCAAAATCACTTTCTACCACTAGTTTAGCCTCTAGAGCATCAACATATGGCAATTCATAATGCACGATTGGGCTGGTGCCATTGCTGTGGGATGATGCAACGTCCATGGGGACCTCGCTCTTTGATCTTGGGCTAACCTATTTTGCCATTAAAGTTCAGATTGGATTCAGAAAAGTTGAAGTTAGCAAAACATCTCAACTGAGAGTTATAAAAGCAAACTAGTTAAACAAACAAGGAATTAAAGAGTTTCAATTGGATGCTAAAAACTAGTTATTAACATCATTGTAACCCGTTGTTGCAGCAGCAAAGCAGTTAAACAAACAAGTAGATATTTAAGTTAAGGCAAACGGGTAATTCTTAACAGTAAGTATCAAACACATAGATAGGCGCAGTCTACAATATGATTAATAGGCTGTCGCATTATGTAATCAGTAGCAAACTAAATTAAGCCAAGCAACGTAATTGAACAATTTTGCAATAAATGGCTAACTAAAATTCCGAGAAGCAGGTAACTGAACTTACGCTAGTTCTTTGTACATGCACACTGCAACTTCTTTTTCGCTTACAACGTTGTACGAAGGAGTCCATGGCATCAATTGCTTGGATACGCAGTCCCAATACTTCTTTCTTCCCACACTGCCTGGGAAAGTTGAATGGTTAATCTGGTAAGATGGTGCATCCTTGATATGTTAATGAGGACGTGTAGTCAGACTAGTTGTAGCCACACACATCACACTGGCTTTTACTGTATATTTCATGCGATTACTTTTGGCATATCAAGATCTAAGCAATCTACAATAGGATGAAAAGACTGGTATCCTTCACATTATTGGCGAACTCAGTTCATAGAAACAACCAATTCAACCATTATGTGGGTAAATCAAAAGCGCCACTGGAATATTTTTCACTATCCAATCGCACACGCAAAAAGGGGCGACGCCACCATAGGGGTTGGTATTGTTGGGGAATGTTGCATAAAATAAAAAATTTCATACGTTCATCAAGATCAATCTATGAGTTCATCTAGCAACGAGAGAGAGGAGTGCATCTACATACCCTTGTAGATCGCGAGCGGAAGCGTTCAAGAGAACAGGGTTGAGGGAGTCGTACTCGTCATGATCCAAATCACCGGAGATCCTAGCGCCAAATGGACGGCACCTCCGCGTTCAACACACGTACGGTCAGCATGTCGTCTCCTCCTTGCTGATCCAGCAAGGGGGAAGGAGAGGTTGATGAAGATCCAGCAGCACGACGGCGTGGTGGTGGATGCAGCAGGGATCTGGCAAGGCTTCACCAAGCGACTATGGGAGGGAGAGGTGTAGCAAGGGGGAAGGGAGGCGCCAGGTGTCAGGGCGCGGCTGCCCTCCCACCCCTCCTCTTTATATGGGGACCCAAGGGGGGGGCGGGGGGCGGCCAAGGGGGGAAACTTGCCCCCCAAGGCAAGTGGAGGCGCCCCCCTCCCCTAGGGTTCCCAACCCTAGGCGCAGAGGGGGCCCAGGGGGGGGGGCGCACCAGCCCACCAGGGGCTGGTTCCCCTCCCACTTCAGCCCATGGGGCCCTCCGGGATGGGTGGCCCCACCCGGTGGACCCCCGGGACCCTTCCGGTGTTCCCGGTACAATACCGGTGAACCCCGAAACTTTCCCGATGGCCGAAACTCGACTTCCCATATATAATTCTTTACCTCCGGACCATTTCGGAACTCCTCGTGTCGTCCGGGATCTCATCCGGGACTCCGAAAAACTTTCGGTTTGCTGCATACTAATATCTCTACAACCCTAGCGTCACCGAACCTTAAGTGTGTAGACCCTACGGGTTCGGGAGACATGCAGACATGACCGAGACTGCTCTCTGGTCAATAACCAACAGCGGGATCTGGATACCCATGTTGGCTCCCACATGCTCCTCGATGATCTGATCAGAAGAACCATGATGTCGAGGATTCAAGCAACCCTGTATACAATTCCCTTTGTCAATAGGTACGTTACTTGCCCGAGATTCGATCGACGGTATCCCAATACCTCGTTCAATCTCGTTACCGGCAAGTCACTTTACTCGTACCGTAATGCATGATCCCGTGACCAGACACTTGGTCACTTTGAGCTCATTATGATGATGCATTACCGAGTGGGCCCAGAGATACCTCTCCGTCATACGGAGTGACAAATCCCAGTCTCGATCCATGTCAACCCAACAGTCACTTTCGGAGATACCCGCAACATACCTTTATAGTCACCCAGTTATGTTGTGAAGTTTGATACACCCAAAGCACTCCTACGGTATCCGGGAGTTACACGATCTCATGGTCTAAGGAAAAGATACTTGACATTGGAAAAGCTCTAGCAAACGAACTACACGATCTTGTGCTATGCTTAGGATTGGGCCTTGTCCATCACATCATTCTCCTAATGATGTGATCCCGTTATCAATGACATCCAATGTCCATAGTCAGGAAACCATGACTATCTGTTAATCAACGAGCTAGTCAACTAGAGGCTCACTAGGGACATGTTGTGGTCTATGTATTCACACGTGTATTACGATTTCTGGATAATACAATTATAGCATGAATAAAAGACAATTATCATGAACAAGGAAATATAATAATAATCCTTTTATTATTGCCTCTAGGGCATATTTCCAAAAGTCTACCACTTGCACTAGAGTCAATAATCTAGTTACATTGTGATGAATCGAACAACCATAGAGTTCTGGTGTTGATCATATTTTTCTCGCGGAAGAGGTTTAGTCAACGGATCTGCGACATTCAGATCCGTATGTACTTTGCAAATATCTATGTCTCTATCTTGAACATTTTCACGGATGGAGTTGAAACAACGCTTGATGTGACTGGTCTTCTTGTGAAACCTGGGCTCCTTGGCAAGGGCAATAGCTCCAGTGTTGTCACAGAAGAGAGTGATTGGCCCCGACGCATTGGGTATGACTCCTAGGTCGGTGATGAACTCCTTCATCCATATTGCTTCATGCGCTGCCTCCGAGGCTGCCATGTACTCCGCTTCACATGTAGATCCCGCCACGACGCTCTGCTTGCAACTGCACCAGCTTACTGCTCCACGATTCAACATATACACGTATCCGGTTTGTGACTTAGAGTCATCCAGATCCCGTAGCGTCATCATGCTTCGCTAAAAAATGGATTGCTTGTTTCAGATGATATATCCAGAAGAAATAAGAGTTAAAGTCAGAGTTGCATAGTAGTGTAAGCTAAGAGAGCAGTGAAAGGATATCCAAACATGATCGGAACAGTTCACAAGGGAGTGATGTGTGGATACCTAGTTCGGGCCGGCGTTTGGGCATGCTCGCCTAGCTAGAGTGCGAGTCACTTCAGAGCCATTGAGGGTGACGCGATGGCGTTGGCTGGCCGCGCGTGGATGCAGATCTTGAGTGGCAGCGGAGCACTACGATGCGGTGGACGAGACCATTGGTGAAGCCCCAACGGCCTCATGGGGCGGAGCTGCAATGATGTGCTCGGTGAAGTAGCCCCGGTGAGCTGGGAGACGGCGTCGGTGAAGCGCACCTGATGCGGTGGAACTCGGTGTCTGTGAGGCACATCGGTTGCGGCGGCCGACGTTGTCGGTGGACCACCCGGTGTGGTGGGCCAGGGCATATATGAGGTAGCTCCGGTGCGGTGGTGAAGCGCGACCATCGTCTTCGTGGTCGTCGTCCGGCACAGAGGTGGGGAACGGTGGGGAAAGTGACGAGATGAGGGGCGATTCGAACTTTGCTTGGGTTGGCGACGAATTAGGGATTTGAGCAATCTGGGCGCGGAAAGGGACGGTGGAGAAGAGAGATTTTGTAGGGATGGAATTGGGGCCGCCAGATATTGCAATCCGAAACACGGAAGCACAAACTTATTTTGCCGGCGTCCTTTTTTTAGGGGGGGTGGCTGGGTGCTACGCGTCCGTCTGACACACGCGACCACCCCGACAGGACTATGCTTCGGTGCCTTAAGGCACCTGCCTTTGTGTCCATGACATGTGTGGGCCCAATAGGTGGCTGGCCCACATGTCAGTGACCCAAAGGCAGTTGCCTTTAAGGCACAGAAGCAGCTTCCACCCCGACAAGGTCCTGGTCTGCCTAGTGCGCCTACATTTGAGAACAGACCAATCTTCTTTCATTTGCAACTGAATCTATATGTATTACCATGCTCGTGTTTTCCTTGCAATAATTAGTCATTCGAAACGAGATACTCCCTCCGTTCACTTTTGTAAGTCGTTTCAGACAACTTAAAATGAACTGTTTTGCACATTGTCTGAAATGTCTTCAAGGTCTTATAAAAGTGAACATAGGGAGTACTATAAATTAATTAATGAGGTGTTATTTGAAAAAATTCGAAATGGTACCCACGCTAACTTGTATTAGAGTGTGTGTCACATAATTAGTTATTTGAATTAGAGTGTGTGTCATGTAGGTAGTTATTTGAATTAGAGTGTGTGTCACATAGCGATCTCCAATTCTAACGTGGATTTCACATTTCACTATATCCGTGCTATTTTTTTAGTACAAATTCATATGCATATGATGAACACCATCGTAGTGAGAAAACTTTTGGATGGATTAAAACATATGACCTACAAAAAAGCACAACAAATTGAGTCAATGTCAACTTTTCGAAACTTAGTATGGCATGAATTCGAAATAATTACCCGTATGCCTGGTCCTCGGTTCAAATCTTACAATGTACACCGAATTGAAACATCGATATTAAGTCTCGTACTATGTACATTCAAATGTTGTTTTTAGCCCCCCCCCCCCCGCACAAACGCTACATACTTCCTGTATCAGTCAATCTTCCTCTCCTAACCACCTTCATTCTTTCTCTCCATGTTTCGATCTCTAAGTCTCTCAACTACACAACCCCTTTTTCCACTCTGTTACCAAATGTATTTACCTCACACACCCGCCATTGCACCCCATGCCGAGCTCTCTCTCTCTCCCCCTCTCCCTCTCACCCTCTCGTGCTAAATACATGCATTGCCTATCTAGCCCCCCCAACCTCTCATGCGCAGGCACGCACATTGTATATCTAGGTCATTCCCTCGAGACTGTCTCACTCTTTCTTCCGCACAGCGGGCCACACTCGCTCAATCTCGCTCTCTTTATCTGAGTCTCGTTTAACCTCGTTTTCTTTCACACACAAATGATATATCTCCCTGTTCGGGCCTCGATCGACACACTCTATACTCTCTCACGTAGATTGTCTATCTAGGTCGGTCCATCCAAGCCGCCGCCACTCTTTCGACCTCATGGTGGGCCATGCTCACTCGGTCTCTCTCTCTCTCTCTCTCTCTTTGTATGTCTTGATTGACCTCACTCTTTCTTGGACAAAAATGATATATCACCATGTTTGAGCGCAATTCGACCTATTCACATTGTATACTCTCTCATGCACATTGTCTATCTAGGTCACTCTCTCCAACCCGTCTCACTCTTTCGATCGCACGACGACCCTATGTGATCGGTTGACCTTGTTTCCTCCCACGCACAAAATATATCTACACGTCTGTGACCGGATCATCTCTCAAGCTCTATATTACAGCCCTCAACCTTGCCAAAAGCTCAATCGGACAATATCTCTCCAGAGCATATACATTTGTTCAATGAATGTCGGACAACACTCACTTTGTCTCTCTATCTATATGTCTCTCAATTGACCTCGCTTTCTCACACCGTATCTTCCATGCGTTGAAGCTACTACCTCTCCATCCCTCACAAAGCCGGAGCTATTTACATTGCGAGGGGCACTCCAACCTTGGATTAATTTGTGTAGGCATTTATTCCGGTCAGTTTAGATTATATTTTCGTAGCATTCGGCCCACAACTACTCCAAACACCGTTGCAACCCACGCAACTCCCCTAGTTGATTTCCCTCTGGCTCGGTCATCGCTCCCTCGCACGTCCTTTCTCACCTTCAACATCGCACCATGGTATTATTGAAAAAACTATGATGTTCTCTTTAATTATTATAAATAAGCTACAAAACTACACATCGATAGTCCACTTTGAATGGAACAAATTTTGACCCACAAATTAAAGTGCTACCAACTACACACCGAGGGGCCCACATGTCATGAAACAAATTTGGACCCATATAAAAATTAAAAAATAAAGGACGAGGATCAAACATGCGATCGGGCCTTCAAGCTGCACGTCAATAGGCAACATACATAGAATAGCAATGTTTGTTGTACCCCCCCCCTTTGTTCACATAATGTTTTTATATTACCACATCCTAATTAATGGATAACATGTAATATTATTTTTAGTACTATTCGCCTTCACTTACTGGTGGGTTCCTTGTGTGCTCTCTCTCTCTCTCTCTCTCCTCCCCTTCTGCGTTTAGACGCACGGGTAAACAGGAAGAACTCGCGGGCGATGTTGCCGTTGACCATATCTAGACGCGTTCACAAGTCTCGGCACCAGTTTCACGTACTAGCAGCACTAGTCAGTGTGTATGTGCAATGCACGTTAATTTGGAAGTATATTAAGTGCATGCGGATATTAAGTACTAGGATATTATTTGCGTGTTGTTATGTGATTAGCACTACTTTTGGCATGAAATTAACTGCACGCTAAACGTGTTGGGCGCTCGACATTGAAGCAGTCTAGGTCGTTGGATGATAAGGAATACATGTGGCTTGATCACATTTTATATTTAATATGATACGGCTCTAGCAGAATATTCAATCGATCAAACCATAGATTTCGTTCAGTCCGACTCCGACTTTAAATTATACGACGATCGATATAAAATAAACAGAAATGATAAACATTCTGACTTTAAGCATGGCAATCCGAATGTTTTTCATGGCAAATTTAGATTACGCAGCGGCGGCAGGGGCGTCTCGCGGTGGGAAGCGGCTCCTATGCCGTGCTCTGTGTGTCGTCGGGCCACTGACCGACGGCGACGGCGGCGTCTTGCGCCGTAGTTGGCGTACTCCTGGACGTTGGCCTAGCTTCAAGGAAGGCCAAAATGTTCTGGACTTTGGAGCGAGTCAACTAGCGGGAGGAGGCGACTGGCGTTGGTGCAAGGAAGCGGTCGACGACGACCATCCATGCCTCTGAGGGGGGCAATGGCACCCGCGCGGGGACAGGCGCTATAAATAGCGCGGGGAAGACATTCGTGTGCATGGGCACCGGCACGAGCACGCACGTCAGTGCACGCACAGGCGCATGCGCTGGTAGGTGCACGGGCACCGGCACGGGCGTGCACTTCGCTGAACGCGTAGGCGCATGCGCTGGCAGTTGCACGGGCGCATGAAAATCGGCGGGGACCTCGTGGAACCCCGTGGGATCAAGCTCCGCGACAATGTGCGGCTCCCAGCCCATCAATGCCACGGGGATGGGCGCTGGCGCAGTCGAGGCGACGGGAGCCGAAACGGGAGCGGGGACAGGCGCGGCGTCTTCCCGCAAGGCCATTTCAAGCTCGTCCCAAAGCGCCTTATGTTCTTGAGACTCTGGCTAGGTGTCTTCCTCAGGAAACTGGAACACTAAGGGCAGACCATCGTGATGCGGCATGGCGTACGTTTAGGTCAGGCTACTTGGAGGTAGACGACAGGAGAATCGAAGAGGAAGAGAGAAGATTGTAATGATACCAGGTATTGCGGGGTTGATTTTAAACTGCGGTGCCGATGACATTAAAAAAGTGGGAGCAGTTGGGACGATGGTGGGCGGCCGAGCCTGGTCAAAGGGCTCGCCTCCCGGTGAGCCTGCACAACGGTATGCTCGCACGCCTCCCTGAAAGCCGGCGAAGCGGTCTGCTCGCACGCCTCCTGTCGACTCACACACTTTCTCGGACGGCACCTGCAGGTGAGAAGCGGGGACTCGTGGCGGCACGTAAACGCCCACGGTTTCAATAGTGAAAGCGTTCGCCTTAACGTGACAGGTCTTTGTTCCAAAATACCTTGGCTCTTCATTTGTGCAACTTGTCTCAAATTGAAGAAAAAACTTACGAAGTAATATTTGTGCCATATCACGTGACCATGCCCAGTTTCAAAAATTTATGCTCACTTTTGGATTTTCTGAAATTTAAGATCCAGGATTCAAAACAATATCATAACCTGCATCATGCAATAAATTTTCAAGCCGTACATCTGTCCTGTTGTATTTCTTAAGAAAGGATTTGGTCAAACATTTTGCTTAGTTAGACTTCAGACAAGTTATATATGCAGAGTAAAAGGATAATCCATCCGTACGAGTGCATTGCCTGATATATTAACTCAAGTACTAGGCACGAACAAACGGGCTCAATTCTGTGCTCATCCTGGTGTAGTAGTAGTAGTAGTAGTAGTACTAGGCAATGCAGTTGACGGGTGACCTTGACAAGCGGTGACCGAGGGAATTGAACCGTGCTCAGCACGGTAGGTAACGTTGTCTAGTTACTAAAGCATCCCTCCGTTGTTCATCGGTAGTCATTATGGACCGGGGACATGAGGGGAATTTCCTAGGGCTGGAATTCTGGCCGCCGGATATTTCGAATTGATATGCTGAGGCTCGACTGGTTGGGGTTGCCTAATGTGCGTACCACGCACGCCACCTAAGGACACGAGCCTGATTTTTTTTGTATTTTTTAGGATCAACACGAGCCAAGGTCTGGCTGGTATGCCGTTGGGTCCTACCATTCGAGAATACGAAAGGAACCTTTTAAATTGCCGAACGAATCTATGTGTATTACAATACCCATATTTTCCTTGCAAATACTAATCTCAACGTGGTAATTGATTTATGATGAGTTGTTGAATTAGAGTGAGTTTGTGATATAGTGCTCTCAACGTGGATTTCACATTTCATGGTATCCCTAGTAAGTTTTCCAATGCAAATTCAAATTTAAAAGATGAACAATATGAAGGTGAGAAAATTTGTATGTATCAAGCATATGACCACACACACACACACATAGAGAGAGAGAGAGACACATACACACACGAACATAACAACAATCCAATAAGTATAGTGCATCAATTTTCCAAACCATGCATGTATGACACGAATTCAAAAATACTCCTTCTATTCCTAAATATTAGTCTTTTAGAGAGTTCAACATACAGAGCAAAATGAGTGAATCTAGACTCTAAAATATGTCTATATACATCCGTATGTGCCAGTCCATTTGAAACCTCTAAAAAGACTAATATTTAGGAACGAAGGGAGTAAAATGAAAGACACCAATGGTCCTCAGTTCAATATTTAAAATGAACATGAAACTGAAACATGAATATTAAGTCTAGTACTACAGTACATGCAAATGTTGTGTTTAGGCGGAGCTATGATTGTCGAGGGTCAACTCCTCGACCTCAGATAAAATTGTGGAGCTCTGTTTAGGGTTGTTTAGATTATATTTGTCCCCACCCTCCCAACCATCGATTGGTTGTGCACCCCACCCCTCCTCCCCGGGAGAATATCATGTGGCCCCATACCTTAGATGCTATATGCCGATACGAGTTTCTTGGAGCTTGTAGATATGAGATATAACAGCTCACATGATGTGTCTTAATATTTTTGCAGGAAACCTTGATGGGTTTGAGAATTGCACATAATTTGTACAAAAACTACTCATATGCCCTTTGATCCCATATCCAACGACCTCGAAGCTCGTATCACCGTAGCATCTAAGATGAAGGAGGACATCATATTCTCCTGATTGCAAGAATATCATGTGCTACCACACCTTAGATGCTTTGGTGATACAAGCTCTTCGGAGGCGTTGGATTTGTGATCCAACACCTCCTCGGTGGTTTGAATGTTTTTTTGCAAAAAAGCCCGAAAATAGTTCGGCCACTGCTTACAAGCACAAAGACTACTCAGACGCCATTGGATCTCAGATCAAATGACCTCCAAGCTCGTATCACCGTAGCATCGAAGCTGCGATAGCACCTTATTTTTTCTCGCACGAGAGAATATGAGGTGCTCTCGCACCATAGATTCTATGGTGATACGAGTTCACTGAGATCTAATGACCCACAATAGGAGGTTTGAATGTTTTTGCAATATACAGCTGATAGAGTTTGGGAAATGCGCAGAAAGTACAAGTACTACGCATGTGCCATCTGATCACTGATCATACGACCTAGATGCTCATATTACCGTAGCCGGTAATTAAGCTACAAGGAGCACCTAATATGAGCAACGGGGAGCCATTGGATCAAAGATGCAGTGGCACACACGAGGCCTGAATGTTTTATTTGCAAAAAATCCTTTGGAGAGTTTGGAAATTGCGCATAATTACAAAGACTACTCCCAAGCCATTGGATCTCACTTCCAATGGTGTAAAAACTCGTATCACCATAGTATCTAAGCTGTAGGGTGGATGTGATATTCTATGCCGCTGTCATTTTTGTTCGTAAACTTGCAAAATACATGTAACTCGTGTCGTTACTTGTCTAACCGCGCAAAGTGTTTGTTCAAAAAAACCATCCTACAATGAAATATCAGAACAACACGCGGGGGTCCCACTTGTCATTAATCAAATTTGGACCTAAAACTAACAAATCTGAAAGACGAGATTCGAACTGGCAACCTAGACTACAAAGCGTAAGTCGATAGCCTGAAAAGCAAACGGTTGTTGGCTTTGTCCCATAACTTGATTTTATATAGTACTTGCATTGGGTAGAGTAGAGGGAGTGCCTCGTCAAAACGTGCATGACCGTTGTCTCACTTACTAGTGGGTCCCAGGTCTGTGATCTCAATCTCTCTTCTCTCCATCGTCTAACCTTTGCACGGGCACACACGAAGAGCGGCGCTAGCTTGCTGTGGTGTTATTACAACTAAAAAAAGATTGGAAAAATAGAAGAATGGCCTAAAACAAGAGACGTTGTGGCTGGTCAAGACGCAACTAACCACATCTATCCTCTGTGCCATGTTTGCATGATGAAGCCGTGTGGCTAGTGGGGTGTTTTCGACCGACTGGCTGGGTCCCAAGGTCAAACCATAGGTACTACATCTGATACAGTATATTTTTACACGCACATTTTTCCTCCGTGCCGAGACGTGGCACACCCTACCGCGTGGTTTAGGGGTCCTCCCGGGTGGTGCACGCATATATTCTTCCTAACGTGGGACGCCCTACCACGTGTTTTCTGGGTCCTCCTCGGTCGTAGAGCCGAAGCAAGTAAATGAGTCATCAAATCACGAAATACCACCTTTCCCACCGAGTACATCAGTGAAGCACGATGGCTAGCTAGTTGGGCTAGTTCGACCGATTAGCTAGGCCGCCGCCACATTTGTTTTTTCACCCCTTTTTATCTACTTGCCGGTAGGTAAATTTAAATATCTACCGCGGCGTTGCTATGGTGTTTGGGTGCGGCGGGATTTTTAATTTTTTGATTGACAGGAGCAGGCGCGGCAGGATTTTTAGTTTTTTGATTGACGGGAGCAGGCGCGGCAGCAATTAGTCACGATGACTCCGCCTGTAAAACCCACTGCTCCCTGATGTGAGAAGTCGTCGACTGGTGTTTTACCGTGGTGAAAACCAAAAGATTCCCCGCTCCTCGGCTGGCTCCCTCCGCCTTCCCGTAGATTGCACTGCCTTTCATCCGGTTCGCCCCCTTTGCTTTCTCTCCCCATTGCTTCTACCTGGTGCCATGGCGGCGCAGCAGATCACGGAGTCCGAGGTGAGGCGCCTGACACAGGAGCTCCATGCCAAGGATGCGGAGCTCAGGGCCAAGGACGTGGAGCTCCGTGAGTGCAAGGAGGAGAGGAGTGCCATGCTCCTCCGTTATGTGCGGGAGTTCACGGAGCTTCAAAAGCAGCAGGCGTCCACCACAAAGATGCTTGAGGCGTCGGCGGCCTTGCTGTAGAAATCGGGAGATACGATAGGCCGTCAGGGGAGCCGGCTGGAGCGCGAGCGGGCCGATCGTGACGAGGTCCAGGATCGCCTCAGCCACTTGGTGAACCAAGTTGCCACGCACGTGTTGCGGCTGCGTGATGCCTACCGTCGTGCCAGTGCGACGATGCCGGCCATCCGGCTAAACCCGTTCGACCACCCGGTCGACTTCAACGAGCTGCGGCTTCCTGACCTGGTCTACTTCTTCATCTATATCTCCGAGGAGCTGAGCCGTCTCCGCGCGATGGTGGGGGCTGAGCTGGACAAGGAGGGGTTGCAGGCTGCTGTCGCCGTTGCCGGGCGAATCCTTTCAGGGCTCCGTCACCGGAATCCATTCGTCCCATTGGACGCCGTCTTTGATGAGCTGGCTCCCGTCGACCGGGAGCGGTCTCTGCGGGCGGTTGCACCCTGCAGCACCAACATCGTGTGCCTCGAGAAGCAGAGGGACTTCGATGGTGTTTAGGCGCCCTCTACATGGGCATGTCCATGTCTCAGCGCAACATGACCGTTGGATCAAACTCAGACGATGCAGATCAATCACTGTAGCACAAAGCGTGTGGGTGTGTTTGGTTGCATCCTCGTCTCAATATAGTTGTTTCCTCTTCGTGTATTTTTGTCAACCTACTAGTGTGGACTCATGCACCCTTCATGCACTCTGCCAAACACCCAAAAGTGGGTCGAGAAGGGAACTTTTGCTCCCATCCCGTGCACTCTTCATACACCCTGCCTAACACTATTCGTGCTTCATATGGTTCATGTTTCGTGGAGTACTGTAGCACCGTACTCTCCTGCGTTGTGGACCTAGTTTTGTTAACATTGATCTCACCGTTCATTCTCGACAAGACAGTTGAAAAAGCGGTACTATGTTACATATAGGAGTAGTTTACATGTGCACAACATCATTTGTTATCGTCATAGCATCCACAATGTGCTCTTTTCCCGCCTCCATGGCTGCCTCTAATGAGTTGGAGGCAGGCGCCATACACTTCAAAGGACTGCCTCCAAGCTAAAATGGTTAGCATCGACTCCAAGCTAAGAGGCGCCTCCAACTTTCCCTTCAGACTAAAATAATACCGAGTCCCTACTTGTCATGCTCACAGGTGCATGCTGTATGCTAAATTGGTTGATTGAAAAATCAATTTTTCAGGTGCATGGTGGCTGCTATTGGGGTCCACCTTGGAGGCCAAACTGAACTTTATACACTGCACAGTTTTGGGCAAAATTTAGAGGCAGACATGTGGGTCCCAGCTTAGAGGCGATACAACCTCTAAACGTTGTGGATGCTCTTACTACACTAGCAACAAGATTGTCTAGTACTAACGTATGAACCACTGCACATGCCTAGTAGTAGGAGCACTGTGTATGTTCAAGTGGCTGCCGTGTTTCGCTCTCCTCCGTCGTAAGAGTGGAAACACTTGCTGTAATCATTTTTTTCTTCGGAAAAACAATGGACACACTCTACTGTGCGGATCCTCCTCCAGTCATGCACTAAATTACTCACTTTCGCCGACGTGTGGGACAGCCAGTACCTGGGTCCACCAGCCATGCACTAAATTACTCCATAGTAGAGTGACGGTAGACTACCCCGATCGAACCACCGTAGTAATGCCCAATGAGCCGTCAAATCACAAAACCCCCTCCTTTCTAGCAGTAAGTTAGACGAACGAAGCAACCATCATTTCACTGTTCTCTCTCAGCTTCCTCTCTTGAAGAAAACCCCCACTCACTTCGCTTCTCCCTCATCTCGTTCCTCCTTTCACTCTTCTCTCTCAGCTTCCTCTCTTGGATGGACGCCGGAGCACCGGCCGACATGATGTCTATTGCTCTGGCCAAAACTGTTAAGGCTCATAGTACGATGAAGCGCAAGCACCCCGCCGAGCCTACCGCAGACAAGCTCAAAGCCATTGCCCTGTCCAAGCCCCCCTCTCCGGGATGTCTCATTATGCAAGTCCAGGTAATGTCTCTTGTTGACGATCTTTTTCTCAATCTTGATCGTGTTTTTCATCTAACACGCAGTACTAGTATTGGTAGTACAACTTTCTGGGTGATCATGCATGTGATTTTAGTGTGGCAAATGACGGTTCTAAATTCCTCTTTTGACCAACACATGCGAGAGGCTGACACTGATTTCCTATAGATTACTTTCAACTACTCCCTCTGCCCCAAATTTCTTGTCTTAGATTTGTCTAGATACGGATGTATCACAAGAATTTTGGGACGGAGGGAGTACTTTATGAACATCAATGCTACCTTTGAAGAGGGTATATTTGCCTCAGTAACTTGTGTTATGGAGTTTGCAAGTAATCCCTCTACTCTCATGCCTTTGAAGACATGTTCTAGTGTCTTTGTCCACTCATTTCTGTGCGTATATGTATTCATATATGGAGTATAATATTGAAAATCATCTTATATTTCTGAACGGAGGTATTAATAAAATATGGTTTTTGTTTGAATTAGAACCAGGTCCGCGGTGGAGATGAAGTTCTCAAAGTCATGCCGTGTGAACTGGAAGACCTGATGATGAGTTCTACTGCTAAACTATCTAGCCGATGTGTCCTTGTCACCACGTGTCCTGAACTAGTGTTTTCCTGTAGCTTTGTTGTCAGGCGTGTTCTCGAGGTTGTACTTGACCACAACAATTTCCTGGCTGTGCCTTCGATTACGAAGGGTGTGGTTCTTGTAAAGCTTCCCAACAAATCTAATGCGCCCTATCTTCATCATCATGTTTATGAGTTTAAAGACCACTCTGTTAGGTTCTCCAAGGTTGACAAGATGGTGATGGTGCATGTAGACATCTCACACGAAGTCCATGGCCAAGTCAGTTATGCGGGGTTCATCCCGTAGGTCGGTGGCAAGAAATAGTCTGCAGAGTTTAGTTAGTGCAAGTTTGCTTGTCTTTAGTAAGTACCATTGTTCAATACTTGATTTGTGTTTGTGAACCCTGTATTGTTTATTAGTACTGCCGCTTTTGGTGTGTGGTCAGTCTTGAGAACGGTCTATGTTAATGTCAGTCCACTCAATTTAGTCGGTATATTTTGAAGTATCCAGATCATATTTTTTATGAGGACGTTTTATCAATTATGGTTACACTCCAATATATGTATGCATTGCAGGGTTTATCGCACCCACCAGGATTTCCAGTCCCATGGATGTTTGGTCCATACGATTTTCACGAACTTTGGACTGTCCTGCTTTTGGGAGTAGGCGGGGCCCCTGCATGCCAGGCGTAGTTGGACGATCAATCTTCTGTTTAGTACTTCAACATAGTGATTTCCTGGTAAGGATTCACTCGTGTCACATCAAGTAAATCTTATTGATTTACTGTCTAAATCTTATTGATTTAATGTCATGTTTTCTTTCTTTTCCTACAATTTTACGATGCAGGTTTTGCCATGTGACATTCATCACAGAATAAACCATTTGGTTTGCTCTACGATGTCTATTTTTGCAGGTTTCACTTCTTATGTTGTGTCAGTAACGAAGGCACCGTCCATCACTTATATTACTGGAAAAATTTGGATCAGTCTGTTGTCTGAGTACAAGCCGAATCCCTGTGATGAACTAAAGTTTGGTTTAACAAAAACGCCACAATTAGTCCTTCTCGCGTTTAAAAGATATGAAGAAAAAAACTGGATCACGGTCACGGATCCTAGTCAAGTTAGAAAGCTGATCATAGCAGACTAGACACGATCGCCTCCGTCTCGCACATCGGTACCACCTTCAGCAACGGATCGAGCACCGGCAGTTTCTCTAGCACTGGCAGCGGCAGCAACTCAGTCTGATCCAGCTGAGGATTGGGCGCCGACCGCATCAGTGGATCAATCTGATCTACCGGAGGATGGGCATCGACACCGGCACCTGCTCCGACACCAGCACTAGCTCTACAAGGAGCACCATCTTCGGCGGCAGCAATAGCTTCAGGACCTGCACCAACACTTGTACTTGCATCTGCTCCGACCCGTGCAGTTGCACCGTGAACAGACTGGGTTGCAGTTCGCACTTCATATACCAAAGTCCTTACAAAAACCGACATGTCCACCTTCTTGGTAAGCATTGGCCGCCCAAGTGCTTTGTTCGTTTTTCTTTCCATGTTGTTTCACATGATTCACTGTGTTTATCTAACTGTTTGGGTATGTCTTCTTGTTTGCAAATAGAGAATTCCTACAGCAACGAGGGAGTCGTTCAACAATCCGAGCGACCGCGGCCAAGTTTCTCTTACCATGCGCAGCCTTGGTGTGAATGAACCTACTCAATATACCGTAAGTACAAAGGATGGTCGCATGATGATTGATGCTAAAGGATGGTCAAGGTTAAAATCTAAATCATATCTTGTGGTAGGGGATGATGTCAAAATCGAACTTTCTCGGCAAGGAGAGCTGGTCCAAATCAAGTTTGAAATTCTTCAATAGTAGCACGCAACTGTCGAACTGATCTATCCTCCGAGAGATTTTGATGTAATAATCTGGCATGGTGAAACAAGTGTCTTGTGTGTATAAGTAGTACGACAATATTATTTATCACATGGTATATCATTGATAGAATTGCAACTCTGATTGCTGGTTAGGAACTATCATTCGATTTCATTCCAACAGCTGCCGTGCTTTATTCAATTTTGTGTATTCGCCTTGCGACAGCATCTAAAACCAGCACCATACCGATCGCTTGCAATATGAAAAGCGCTGAGGTAGAACACATGGCCCCCCAAACATGCAGGGTCGGCCTGCGGCCCAAAGTCCAGAACCGTGAGCGTATCTGAGTATTATATGCTCAGCTGAACCCCCATAAAAAAAGCTGAACCCCCATAATGCCCATGTGTTGCAGAGGGAGTATATTTCTCGGCAAGGTGAGCCTGTCTGTGATATAAAGGATTTGTATATTTCTTTACAGAGGGAGTATCTCTCTGTCAAAATATATATTTATGTCTAACTAGTTACTCCTGTCTTTCTACTTCCTTTCACTGATATGTGGGGCAACTGGCAATGGGGTCCACATGCCATATGCACAAATTAGAGTGCACAAGATCACGATAGACACACCCCGATCGTAGCGCTGCAGTAATGCCCAATGAGCCGTCAAATCACAACCCCCCCTTTCCAGATTTAGTAGTAAGCTGGACGGACGAAGCGACAATATTTCACTCGGCCTGAATCCCCTTCTCCCTTGTCTTCTTGTTCAGAGAAAACCCCCTCTCGGCGATTGCATAGGGTTTTCTCATGGAGAACCAGGTACGAATTCTTCATCCATCCCTGATAAATCCAAGTCCCTTGGTCGCAGGTAATCCTAGGATGGCAACCGCCGCCGTTGATGCATTTTTCTTCCTACTAAATCTAGTGTGTTTCATTTGCAGTGCCCAAAGTGTGAGGACCCTACAGGTTTCTGCGCCCTCAGCGAGACGCCACACTTGTTCCTTCTCATCCTAACACATCATTTTGAAACGCGTACAGTATGTTCCTAGAATCCTCTTTTCTATCCGGGAGGGCGGTTTTTTTTTGAACATGCTGTGTTCTCATATTATTTTTCCTGCAGTGTATTATTTGCTCTGCCAGAACACATGTACTCAGGATGCTCGGCCTTGCCATAACTGAATACACTAGTTTAATGGTCACAGTGAAGACAAGCCATGGATATAAGTTCCGAGTTGGGTTCATGAACCAAGAAGATCGCTGCTTTTTTTATGGCCAAACTTGGATAAACTTTCTCAAGTGTTACAGACTGAAAGTTGGCGCACGAATGTTGATGGAAATAGCAGAACCTGGTCTCATCTTCACTGTGATCTTCCACCCCGACGTCGTTCCAATTGTTCATCCATGTTAGTTTTGTATCTGGTTCTTTCTTGTTGCCTCGATTACTTCTTAATCCACCTATTCTGTCTAACTAATCACAATTTAGCTTTAGAAGTAGCAACGAATCTCTGACGAAGATGCTACTTCTAACTAATATTTTCTTATAATTGGTGGCACGTGTAGGTTTTTTCAGAGTTAAGTAGTCTGCTCGTTTGTTACTCTGTAATAACTCGGCTGTTACTGATGGCACTGAAGTTGACTGGATCGACATCCACAAGTTCCTACACTTTATTGATTGTCTTGAGGTCCTTGTGGGGCGTTTCAATGGTGGAAGGCCACGTGGGATATGCGTGCCACTGCTGGGCTCATTACACAGGTTCAACTGTGTCGAGAAACTTATGGTATGAGCTGTTTTCTGTTATATATGTTGTTCATAAACTATTGCTTATACACAGTTTTACAGCTGTGATCTTCTTGAAACAGGAACTGCCCAGTTCTATTGTTCCTATACAGATGCCTGACCATGGTCGGGTCAGACTTGCGCTTGGTCACAACATGATGTTTATGTCGAGCTACTCAATTCCCCCTGGAGGTGAAAAGATACTTATTCATGGGTGGTCTCAAATAATGAAGGCCCGTCCATCTTGGAGAATAGGACAAAAGATTATGTTCATGCTTTTCCATGGCTCTAAAGTGAATATCCTGTTTATTGACCATGTTGCAAGATGAAGCCGCTTTTAGAAGGTTGTGGATGCGCGGGGTGGTGCCTAGGCCTTGTCCTGGAGCTTGGCGGCCTCACCCTTGGTTAACTATAGGCAAAGTAGCACTGCTCGAGGCGTGCTTTGTACGGTTGAACCTATATAAGTACTCATACTGCTTTCAGCTTTGGTTGTTAAGTGCCCCTACTGGTTTCAGTTAAGGTTGTTAAGTACTCCTGCTGCTTTTATAGTCTGTCGTGTTTCTTCAGTCCTGTCTTCCTCCAACCGCCAAAACCAAACCAGCGCCGGCGGGGCCGCCTGGTTCCGCCTCCCACGGCTGGTTGCGCCTCAGCGCACGCATCACCACCCCATCGTCTCCTAAATCGTTAACGCCGACGTCCTCCGCGTGCTTTGGTGCGCTCGCCGCGCCGCCGCCCTCTCGCATTGTCAACATGCTCAACAAACAACAGGAATCGACAGAAGTACATGGAGAGGATGACAGTAGGGGCCCACCATGTCAGCGTATGGAAAAATAAATTGCTTCCTCCTAGTGTTTTCCTGACATCTGGGACCCACGACATTGTGAGCGTATATAGTCAATAGACAAGAGAACAACACAAGATCGGCTGACACCTGGGACGTAGCTACACGAGTAGTATTTTTTATTATTATTGTTAAGATGGAGCAGGGTTTGAACTGGGCTGTGGCCCGTCTAGCCCAGGCTTATATTTTATGTTCACCATGTGACCAGCCCAGCTATTTTCTCTTTGTGAAAATGAGCCCAGTTTATTTTTTTTGAAGAATACCCAATCCAGGCCTACTTATTTTTTAGGCCCTGATAGGTTGCAACTCTTTCAAGACGCCTGCAAATCTTGAAAGTAATATGAAATGGGTTGTAAATATAAAAACAGATGAAAAATTGGCAATTACTTTATAATTTCTGATTTTTTTCACATTTTCAGATTCCTATTTCACTGGGCATTAACCTAATTCAAATATATCTTCAAAGTAATTTAAATCTGGCTCAACATTTTGGTATTAAAAATAGTTTGGAACCCACAGAAATATGCGAAATTGGCCCTGGCCAACCAAAAAAATGACTGCAATAAATTGCATAAGAAGTTGCCATGAGCTATATATAAATTATTAAAAAAAGAGGGAGTGGTCTGACTTGTGGGCCTGTTTAATTGACGCATATGCAAGATTTTTTAGTTATTATATACGTCAACAAACGATTCTAGCAGACGTAACCATTGGATGTCAAATCCAACGACCATCGTGTTTCTTCAATCTCTGATCTTCTTGCTCTAGCCGCCAAAGCAGCGCCGGCGGGACCGCTTGCTCCCGCCTCCCGTGGCCGGCTGTGCTGCAGCGCAGGCCTCAGCCCCCCTACTACTCCCACCGCTGGCCAAGGCATCCCTCTACTCACCCACACCCCCTGTTAATTTGCAGCGATGGCAGCCTCACACCGCAGCCGAACCGGTGAACCCTCGTACTCCTCTCCGCGCGGGCTTCCACTGCCGCGTCTTTCCCGACTCAGCGTCGTCCCCTTCCTAGGCCTCACCATCGTCCACCGCCGTGGTGCTCTCGGTGCAGCGTGGTCAATGTGGTCAACAACCGACTTCCATCGGAAGAGTACTGTACGTGGAGAGGCTGACAGCTGGGTCCACGGCAGCCGCAAGGAAGTGCCTCCTTATTACGCGGAAAATAATTATTCCTCCACCTGACAGCAAGGACCCACCAGACGGGCCACCAGTATTTCGCAAAAAAACATTTCCCCCTGACTGCTGGGACCCACCGGACGGGCCACCGTATTTTTGTGAAAAAAACATTTTCCCTTGACTGTTGGGACCCACTGGACGGGCCACCGTATTTCACGAAAAAATGTTCCCCCCGCTGTTAGCTCGGACCCACCGGAAGTACCTCCTTATTACACACAAAAAAGTGAATACCCCCTGCTAGCTGGGACCCACCTTGGTGGGAGGCTGACTTGTGGGCCTACTAAGTTGACTGGGACGGAGGCCTTTGTCAACTTTAGTCAATATATGAACGATTCTAGCTCCAGTGACCGTACGATGTCCATCCAAAGACCGTAGTGCTTCTTCAACCTATGGTCTTCTTGCTCCAGCCACCCAAAGCAGCGCCTGTCATGCCGCCCGTGGCCGGCTGTGATGCCGCGGAGGCCTCACCGCCCCCTACTACTCCCACCGCTGGCCAGGCCATCCCTCTATGCACCCACACCCCCTGTTATTCTGCGGCGACGGCAGCCTCACACCGCAGCCGAACGAGTGAACCCTCGTACTCCTCTACGCGTGGGCATCCACTGCCGCGTCTTCCCCGACTTCGCGTCGTCCCCTTCCTACGCCTTGCCTTTGTCCACCGCCCTGGTGCTCTCAGTGCGGCGTGGTCAACGTGGTCAAGGAACGGCTTCCATCGGACGTGGACTGTACGTGGAGAGGCTGACAGCTGGGACCACGGCCGCAGCAAGGAAGTGCCTCCTTATTACGGGCAAAATAATTATTCCTCCACATGACAACGGGGACCCACCGGACGGGCCACCATATTTGGTGAAAAAAACGTTTACCCCTGACTGCTGTGACCCACCAGCTACATCTTCGCAGGCAAGGAAGTGCGTCCGAGCAAAAAAGAACGATTCGCCCCCCTGACTGCTGGGACCCACCAGCTACATCTTAGCACGCAAGGAAGTGCATCTGAAAAAAAACGATTTGCCCCCTTGACTATTGGGACCCACCAGCTACATCTTCGCACGCAAGGAAGTGCCTGACAGTCGGGACCCACCTGGTCGAAGTGTACGTAGCGTTGTCATTCTGGTCATGAACGTGTACGTACATACTGGTGGATGTAGAGGCGTGCACGTGTCGTAGTAGAGGAGCGCACGTGTCATAGTAGAGGCGCGCACGTAGCATGTACACGTACGTACAGTGGCCAGGGTGCAAGAAAGAAAATACGGCCATGTACGTACATACGGGCGGGGTCTCGAACGCCTACTCGCGCATACGTACGGCCAGGGCTCGTGTACATGGCTGGTTTGGAACGGAGAAACAACGTCGTCATCGTGTTCATGTGGAGCCAACCGGCTAGGTCGGAATGGAATGCGTCGTTGTTTTCATCGGGAGGGCTTGGATGGAACATGCGATGGAAACGAGGCCTAGCGTACTGCAGAATGGAGGAAATGGCCTTGTGTTCGACCGGCCACGTTCGAAACGGGATCCTGTTCATCGGGAGGGGTCTGGCGTACCTCAAAACGGAGGAGATGAACCTCCTACGGTCGAAACAGGGGTCTTGTTGATCGGGAGGGGTGTGGCATTCCGCAAAACGGACGAAACGGACTTGTGTTGGAGCGCTACGATCGAAATGAGGGTCCTGTTCATCGGGGGGGGGGGGTGTGGCGTACCGCAAAACGGGACTCCACCGGATACTGTTCATCTCCACCGTCGACCTCCTCCATCCTCCATGGGCTACTGTTCATCCACCATCGACCTCCTCCAGCCTCCATCTGTGAATGTTCATCCACGGGCTCCTGTTCATCCAGCCTCCACCGTGCGCTACTCCACCGGCTACTGTTCAACCACCCCTCTCCACGGGCTCCTGTTAAACCACCCCTCCACGGGCTACTGTTCATCCACCCCTCCACCATCTACTGTTCATCCAACCCTCCACGGGGTCGTCCTGTTCATCCAGCCCTCCACGGGGTCCTGTTCATCCAGCCCCAACCAACTCGATTGATCGGGGTCCTGTTCATCCAGAGGCAACGCCACGGGTCCTGTTCATCCACTCCCACCAGTCACTGTTCATCCAACCCCCTCGCAACACTCACTATTCATCCAGAGAGGCAGCATCAATCGACTTCAGTTAGCAGCAGTAACGAAGGAATCGCTCGATCGGGTTCAGTTAACAGGCATCGATCGATTGCTCGGGTTCAGTAACGCGTAGCCTGCAGTGCAATCGGTCGGGTTCAGTTAGAGCCCAACGCCTCGCTCTGGTTCAGTTAGAGCCAACGCCCCGCACACATGCGTGTACGTGTATGAGAGAAACGCGCATCGCTCGGCCCTTGACCACCCACCGTAACCGGGAACTCCCTGAAATTTTCCTCGCCCTCGCTTCTACCATGGTTTTTTCCGTCATGGATGGCCCAAAGAATGTCATGCAGCTTCGTCTCCGGCCCGCCCAGGACAAAAAGCCCATTTTCTGTCATGATTTTTTGTCATATAAGTAGGAGCCCACCACATCTATGATGATACCGGGTTTTGTCACAATTATCGTCATAGAAGTGTCATATGTATGACATATTTTTTTTGTTCGGCCCGAAATGTCACGGATGTGTCTTTTTTTGTAGTGGCTAGGTTAACTAGGTTGGCTAGCTAGATTAACTAGTTTAATTAGGTAAATTATCTAGGTTAACTAGCTAGGTTATTTATAGTAAGTGATTAATACAACTAGTTTATTTATAACAAGTGCTTAATAGAACTAGTTTATTTATAGTAAGTGCTTAATAGAATTAGTTTATTTACAGTAAGTGCTTAATAGAATTAGTTTATTTATAGTAAGTGCTTAATAAGATTAGTTTATTTATAGTAAGTGGTTAATATATTTTGTTTATATTTTGTTTATGCAGAAATCAAGTTTGCCCCTGCCTCATCCCCGCAGTCGTCCCCATCGTCGACCCCTTAAGACCTCTAGGTGAGAATAGCCAAATAATAATGTGTTGTAAATGCCGATGATGAAATAGCTAGTGCTATATAGTTGCCATGTCATTGATGTCGATGATGATGCATTTTGAATATAGAGGATGTCTTAGTGTTCTTGTTTGCAATGTGCCTCTGAGTGGCCTATATTTTGCTGGAATGTTGATTCGTTTCCGTCCCGGCAAATTTCAGGTGCTCGATATATCTTGTCTTTAGCAAAGGTCATGCCGAAATTTTTCATGAATTTTAGCACGACTTGTGCTACAATGTAGGGCATATGGAGTGCTTGTGATTTGCCAGAACGGGAATTCAATGATATTTCGGCAAAACATAGGGCATTTTTTCTATGTCATTGCTTGATATATGGAACGGGTTGACTTTAGGTCTATTTTGGCTCCTTGTGTGTCATTCAGTGAGGGAGAGTGTCCACCATATATATATTTGAGAGAGGAAGAATGTTGATTGCTATCATGGGGGTCGCTTCTCCTTCTTCTCTTTGTGCTAGACCTTTGTTACGAACTAGGGGAAGAAGGAGTAGCGACCATCATCGACGGTCGAAACGGTGAGGGAGTGTGTCGTGGAATTGTCACGTCAGATGTCCTAGTGTGAGGACTTAGTCATGAGGCCAACACATCTATGTGGTAGCTTGAGAGGGGTTGTGCATAATCGAGAGACGCAACAGAAGACAAGGATTTAGACAGCCTCAGGCCCCGGGAAACATCATCCGGTAACAACCCTACATGTTGTTTGTGGCTAGATCTCATTATGCTCAGGAGGGAGTCGCCGTAAACCGGCTCTCCTAGTTATGTCTAACCCTTAAGATTATTTCTCTCCCCCCTCTTGCGGTGCCCTGCCCCTCATATAAGTTGAAGGGGCGGGTTACATGTAGAGTCCATCTCGGACTAAGACTTAAACTATTTTGACTTCTCTTCATGGGCTTCTTAACATCTTGGGATTCTTAACGGCTCGAACTTGTTAACCCCAGGCGACTTAACCTCTGCCAGTTTATGACTGTCTGCCGGGTTTTGATTGTCTGCTGGGTTATGACTGTCTGCCGGGTATTGATTGTCTGCCGGGTTATGACTGTCTGCCGGGTTACGATCTGGCTTAACATCTGCCGGGTTATCATCTAGTTTAACATCTGCCGGTTTATCACCTGACCTAACATCTGCCAGTTTACCACCTGTCTTAGCCATCTGTCTTGACTATATGCCTTAACTGTCTGCCGGTTACCAATTCCCAGCCGGGTTATAACTCCGGTCGGGTCATACCGCAGGGTATATCCCCGACATCAGCCCCCAGTTTAATTTGGATTTATCCATGTTAAACTGATCCTGTAAAACAAACACAAGAACAATTTTGATAGATTATGCTCCGATTTAAGAACTTTTGTAAGACGGCACCTGATCATCCTGAACTCATTGTCATTTCCTTCTTTTAGAAGATCCAGGTCAATAGGCTGCTTCATAATCAGTTTGCTGACATTGGTTTGTCACAGAGAAATATTATGAAGAATAATTCATTTAACTTAGCTCCCAATGCTTAACAAAAATATTGGTCCTTGAAATACTCAGCTGATCCTCAGCTGGTTTAAGGATGTAGAACTTGCCGGTTTATCATTGCCAAAATTGCCAATTTATAAATATTGATGGCACCGGGTCATAATTGTAGTTAACATCAAGCTTGAAAATATACCTCTTATATGCCTATCACTTGTAGCCCCAAGTCTTAAGAAGGGAACATAGTAAAAGCTTAAGACTTGCTTCAATATGAATGTCAAAAGCTTGAAGAAATCCATGTTGTTCATCTCAATTATTACTCATAAACTGAGTATTCCACATATGTAGCCCCCAAGTGCCGGGTTGTCATGCTTGCAGCGACCTGGGACTTGAAATTGCCTTGTGCTCATAAAAACTTCAACCAGACTAGCCCCCAAGGGCCGGGTCATTATGCAATAATGAGCAGGGACTTTGTAAATATAATCATGTAGATTTGAGCAGTGATTTGTAGCCCCCAAGGGTCGGCTCAGTAAGATAATATTGAGCTGGGACTTTATATATACTTCTTTGAAAAGAACATCATATGATGTAAACCCCATCATGGGGCTTGAACCCACGTCCACAAGGTTAAGAGCTTTGTGCTTTACCAACTGAGAAGTGGGCCCTTTAATATAATGGAATAAAACTTGTGTACCCTAAATTGTTGATAGGAGCAATTGGTATCCCCCAAGGGTCCGCTCCTTATGATGTGATGAGTCGGGTCTTCAACAAGGCCAGTAAAATGACTTTGCATTAGCCCCCAAGTGTCATGGTGTATGCTTGTAGCGACATGAGACTTGCATATTTCATGTAATATCAACTTGAATAATGTAGCCCGCAAGTGCCGGGTCGTAAGCCTGCAGCGACTCGGGACTATTCCTTTGTAGAATAAATCATACCTATTGATAAAATAATACCCGTTGCGCTGAAGCAACTTTGAAAACCTCAATCATAATATTGGTTATTGATAACCATAATAAACATCCAGCCATGTTGGCTATTTGAATAATATAACCCAATGATTTATGAGCGCATGATTCCAATGGCGCAATCCAAATATATACTGGCGACTAAACGTACGAAACCATACTGGGTTAATAAACACCGGATATTTTCTCATCATACACTGGCGACTTATAGTCAAAAGCCAGGCCGGGTCAATAAACACCAGAGAATTATCTCATACTGGCAACTTATAGTCAAAGCTAGGCCGGGTCAATAAACACCAGAGAATTATCTCATACTGGCGACTTATAGTCAAAGCCAGGCCGGGTCAATAAACATCGGAGAATTATCTCATACTGGCAACTTATAGTCAAAGCCAGGCCAAGTCAATAAACACCAGAGAATTACTATGTCACAAAAGAAAAAATCTCCAAAAAGACATTCAAAGCAAATCAACAGAAAAAATCCAAGGCTTTCATAGGCCGCCGAGCCAAAATATCTTCTTCAATGAAATAGTATTAACCACTGGAAGGTACGTGCTTTCCGTGAGCCGGCCCTCACACTACCACTTCGACATTTTAACCCAGATAAGTTCAGTTCTTATTTAAAGATAGACTTATCAGGAGTACGCGGGGTCAGAGTGCATCAAGCATCACATGCCGAATTATCCAAGTTTCAAGGAAGCCAGCTTTAACATCCTGAGCTTCTCCTTGCTATCCGTAAACCATGCCCTCTCATGACAAAACGGCGTTTTAACCTTAACAAGTTCAGGGTCTTTGCTGGAAAAAGATTGACTGTTAAGAGTTCGTCGGGTCAATTAGGATTACCCTATGGAGAAGCTTCCAGAATACAGGCAGGATAACCTGGGGTTTTAGGTGAATACACCTGGCTTCCAAGCCTGGCTTTTATATCCTATCACAAGGGTTATAGCTACTCTTGTTCTTTAAAATAGAACGAGCCCCCAAGAAATATTTTGAGCTGTGCTCAAGGGGCATTTATGTTTGAGTTGTGCTTTTGCAACAGACTCTCTTTGGTCCCTTTAACTTTTTCTGAGAACTCAAACTTTTGTGACAAATAATATACTTTTTGAACCGGGATTTTAAACCGGACATTGAGAGCTTTAGAGCTTTGTGGGAGACAGATTTCCCTTGAACCAGATTATAAACTGGATATTTGAGAGATCCAGTGAGACTGACTTCCCTGGAGCCGGAAATCTTCTAATGACCTTTATATTTTCACCAATATGGCGGTAGCCTCCGGGACCGGGTTATCTTCCCTCCAATGATCCGGAGTTCTTGAGCCTGCTGAAACTGGCAAGATTTGTTGAGTCATGTCATTGTAGCGCCCGAGTCTTAAGACAACCCGAGGAGTTGTCTTGAGATTCTCCGTATTTGACGATAGCAGGAGGTGTATATCATTGGCATTGATAGCGCGATGTGAGTCCATAGAATGTTGAGGTAACTGCGGTGGGTTATAAATGATCCCGTATGAGCCGTGTCAGGAAATTGGCCAATGCCTCCTTCCAACTGGCTGTTTGATGTTAACCGAACTGTAGTGGCGGCGACTTGTGCGCATATCCATTGAGCCATCCAACGCAGACGGCGGATGATGATAATTTGCCTCCAATTTGTTGGAACAAAACTGGGCTACCCAAGCAGTGACTTGCTCATACTCAATAAATAGCTCATACAGATAGGTGTGGCCCGATGTGTTGATGTAGACCAGACCGCAAGGGATGGAGCGTAAGCACTTCTGTTGAGCACGGTAGTAAGGATAAATGTTAGTGCAAAATGACGATTCTATGCACTCCATATCCGCGATATAATTCCACTTCGGCGCTGAATAATTGTCCTGATGTATTTGGATGATAGATGATCTTGTCGTCTCTGATATTTTCCTGGGACGTCGAGCCAACCGTGTACATTGTTTCTTTGCCAACTGGTCCAAATTTTTATTGCTTCCACAATTTTTTTACTAGCCATCCCTTGACTTGCAGTCTAATCTTCCTACGGACAGCCGGCACCCCATCTCCTCCCCTCTCTTTAGCCGCACTTGCAAAATCAACAGTAGACTCTATGGTTTAAGTTAGCAGCGGACCATGCTAGGTCGTCGAGGCGGGAGCGGACCCGTAGCGATTTACGGCGAAGCGAGGCCGGCTCTACCTGGCCCAGAGGTGACGACTCAGTGTTCAATCGTGAAGTCGCGGGGCCCGCGGCGGGTTACTGCATCAACAGATGCAAAACAAAGGTGGAAGAGGTGAACTGTGGCAGCGGATACAAAAACCTCAGCGGCAGAGGCGAACTACGGCGGTGGATGCAAACCTCAGCGGCAGAGGCGAACTGCGGCGGTGGGTTATCGAGGCCACGGGAGTAAAGGTATGGCCGGCTCAGGGTGAAACGACTCTTGGTGGTTTAGGCGACAAAGCCCGGCTCGTAGCCACATACTTGCAGGCGCTGACTTGGGTCGCAGGTGAGCCAGCGTCGGCGGTTCAGTGGTGGGCGAGTCCGAGGTAGAGACGGCTCATGAAGGAGAGGCGGACTGAGGCACGACCACGACAACTGAAAGGCTAGGCGGCTCGAGGGTGTCCCCAGCGAGGCGGAGCCATGCTGGCGGGCTGGCTTGGCAGCTCACGATGTAGGTGAGGCGGTTTAACGATGCCGGCTTGAGGCCGTGTTGATCAGGATGAGCAGCGAAGTGAGCGGCCAGCGTGAGTAAGCCGGCGCCGGAGCGCAACAGAAAGTGAGCACAGGCGTGTCGACGGTAGCAGGTCACTTGGCGCGGGGTCAACGGAAGCAGAAGGTGACCCGGTGGCGCGGCGGTTCAAAAAATGCAGCAGCGGCGTCAGCAGGGCCCAGGACGGCAAATCGAAAGCACTATGGCTCGGTGGCAACTAAACCGGCTTAACCCATGGTTTGCTAACATCAGAACGCTAGCGGGTGCATCTTCAAGGTAGTGGTGATTCGAGGTGCAGCCATGACTGGTCAGGGCCGCGGTCTAGGGGCAAGGTGCACCGGCGGTTTATCGCAGCGGCTAAGGCATGCTGCGGCGGCAGCTGGAGACCAGTGGAGGTAGCGGCCCGGAGCGACGGAGAAAGCGGATCGGTGCAGCGTGGCGGTCGGTCTATGAGACAGAGGCCACGCGGAAGCGCATGACTCCCAGCAGAGGGGCACCGGTGGTTTATCGCAGCTTAGGGATGCGGAGCTCAATGCAGGATGAACCTGCAGCAGTGAGGCGGACCACAGTGGTGGCAAGGCATCAGCTGGTCGGCTCGGAGGCACCGGAGCACCGCAGAGACGGAGATCACAACGGCGGCCCAGTGGTGATGGAGCGGACCTGTCCGGAAGTAAGGAGAGGCGGCTCATCATGGCGGGTTAGGGGAGCTCTCTGGGCAGTTTATGAAAAAAGGTCGCAGCGGCTCCGTCATGCGTAGTTGATCGGGAGCAGTAAACTGGCGCAGGGGGTAAGAGAACCTGCAGCATCACCCGACTCTAGGTCATGGACTGTTTTGTTGCTGATAATCATTTACTTCGATTTTGATTCCGTGGCGGATCGACCAGCGGAGGCTATTTGAAGTGGAAGTAAGGTCGTCAGGTCGACCGGCGGAGGCAGTTTGAGCTGTTTTCAGGAGCAAAGATGAGGCCACTCGATGACTCAATATGGGACGACAGAGATCGCCGGGTCAAGCGGCTCGATCTAGGCGTGCGGATGGCGGAGGCTCAGCGGCGAACGGAGGCATGCTCGGCAACTCGTTAGGGTGGTCCGGATCAAAGATGGAGGTGGGCGCGCTGGCGACGCGGCTAGCCACAGCGACGGCGGACTGATGACTGGAGGCCGCGGGGCGAGGGCTGAGCCTGCTGTGGACGACTGGCGGCGGAAGTAGCAGGGCCGGCCTGGAGGCGATGGCTGGAGCCTGGCCACCGCGGAGACGGCACGACACTGGAGGGGCGGTTTAGAGGCGCGACTGCGACATGGTGGCGGAGTCTGAGGCCGTATCTACTTTCCGTGTCATGGCCGGTTTGACCGATTCTCATCCGTGTCCTCCTCTGAACTCACAATAAGAATTTTCCATTGGGTTTGTCTGAAGTAGGCACGCCAAACATCAGAGCTAGCAGTTTTCCCGTGGCATGTGGCCTCAGGCGTAAATCAACTTTTGCACACACCTTGTATCACGTCCATCACAGGTTGTACCATGGAATTTATATAGATTTTGGCAGTCAGGGACAGCTGGATTAACCCGCCAAGTCTTCTGATTTCTTGGAGACTGAGCTTGAGTCGTAACTGGTGACGGGTGCTTTTTGATCCGGCCACCAAATATGCAGTAAAAAATCCTGCCAGCTTTAGTACAGATTGTTCCTCCTCGGATGGATACGGATTTGTATGACGCGGCGTACAACAACTACCGCAAAACTCCTCTCGGCCTTGGCGACACGCAACTGCATCCGAAATAACTGATCTCATATTCTAATTCGACAGATCATGTTGCCTCGGCAACGCATGAAACGCCAAACCCACATGCTGCTAGCTTCAAAACCAACACATCTGGTTGCAAACATTGAATGTTCCGGCTCCGCTGAAGACTACCCCATGCTGGCGGTTTATCACCGCGCATGTAGCAGACGCTGAACATGTAACCCCCTAATCTTTGTCTCCATCTGCAAGCTGACGACGTAGATCTTCTTCGTGCTGGCTTTTCTTCTTCCGGACAACAGCAAAAAACACGGTAACTTGATGGATTATACAGTCGGTGGCAGCGGCTCAACAGCAAACCCTAACTTCTTTGATGATACCCTTTCCAATATCGGTTCTTCTTTTTCCGGTCAATCGCGAGCTTGTAGATCCCTGAGAGAAATCCCTCCAAGAAATCAACACCATCGTGCGCGTAGTCCCGTGGTGGGCGCCAACTGTCGTGGAATTGTTACGTCAGATGTCCTAGTGTGAGGAATCGAGAGACGCAACAGAAGACAAGGATTTAGACAGCTTCGGACCCCGGGAAATATCATCCGGTAACAACCCTACATGCTGTTTGTTGCTAGATCTCATTATGCTCAGGAGGGAGTCGCTGTAAACCGGCTCTCCTAGTTATGTCTAACCCTTAAGATTACTTCTCTCCCCCCTCTTGGGGTGCCCTGCCCCTCCTTATATAAGTTGAAGGGGCGGGTTACATGTAGAGTCCATCTCGGACTAAGAAATAAACTATTTTGACTTCTCTTCATGGGCTTCTTAACATCTTGGGCTTCTTAACGGCTCGGACTTGTTAACTCTAGGCGACTTAAAATCTGCCAGTATGACAGTCTGTCGGGTTATGATTGTCTGCCGGGTTATGACTGTCTGCCGGTTTATGATCTGGCTTAACATCTGCTGGGTTATCATCTGGTTTAACATCTGCCGGTTTATCACCTGACTTAACATCTGCCAGTTTACCTCCTGCTGGTTTACCATCTATCTTAGCCATCTGTCTTGACTATCTGCCTTAACCGTCTGCCGGTTTACCAAGTCCCAGCCGGGTTATAACTCCGGCTGGGTCATACCGCGGGTTATATCTCCGACAGAGTGTAGACCATATATGAGAGAAGAAGAATGCCGACTTTGGTCGTGGGGGTCGCTTCTATTTCTTTTCCTTGTGCTAGATATTTGTAACACACTAGGGAAAGGAAGAGTAGCGACCATCACTGATGGTCGCAATATCAAAGAGGGAGTGCCCACCATATACATGAGATGAGAGTTTAGGAAGGAAGAATCGACAGACCTAAAGTCAACCCGTTGCATATTGAGTAATAGTGATCTGTGTGTTGAGTTTCCTAGTAGTTGCCTTATTTTTAATAAATGTTTCAACTATGAACATAGGAAATGTCTGACGATGAAAAGGAATTCAGTATGTTCGAATACTGCGAAGACGAGCGCGACCTATGCAACAGGCCTCACCTAGTTGGTGGTAGGCGCTTTAGCATCAAGCTGGATGACACCTTCGAAGTGGACAGAGTAAGTCACAACAACAAGTCTTTTTTCGTAATAAAGCATGACTTCTGCTTCTTTTGCTTCAACTTATAATTTTATTTTTTTTACTATTCTACTAGCGTATCCCCTATCATGTAAGAACATATGTCTTGGATAAGGTTGGTTTTAGTAAATGGAACCTATGGAGGTAAAAAGAGTTAATTTGAGGACCGAGCATGCTTATAGTTTTGCCGTAAAATTATACAATTTAGACACCTACACCCATTTTAAGGCAAACAATGGAGAGCACTATGCAAGGCTTATTTATTTGACCCTGATATGCTTATCACCTTTGATATTTGTCCGAAAGATGATATTGAAGATAATATCGACATCTGGGTCGATGTGTAGACGTCTCCAGTTCTACCATTATGACTTGGATATTGTTTATTCAGAAATAGTTGACAATAAATTTCTATTAACAGCTTATTTCCATTCAAGTGCGACGCTTGGTAGACATGACCTACTACTGTCCCGAGGCTGAACTAAACTGCGAGGAGATAAGTCATTATGTTTCATGGCTTGAGGATCTTCATACCGTCAAGAGAAATTACTTTCTTGACCTTGAAAATCTTAGTACTCAAAACGTGTGACCAATAGTGTTCGTATTGAACTACGGTCACATCTATTTAGGAAAGTTGGTAAGATTTTTACTATTTGTCCTTAGTGCATCTTTTGCATACATTATTTTTAAGCTAAACTTCATTGCTAAGTATGTTACTACGATATTCTTCAACAGGGACTCCCGATGATAGTTGTGCCTCAATGGATCAAGGCTAAAGGTCACATGTCCATGGTTAGCATAGGGCTGAGACATCCTACATTGCACATGAGTGCATTCAGAATTTCCAAAAGCGAGCAGGTCTTAATAGTCAAAGACTGGAACAAAATTGTGAAGGATCGGAGAGAAGTACTAGGGGCCATCAATCAAAAGCGCAGCCCACAATTAGGAGACAGGTTCATCTACATGGTCCAATATGATGAATCAGGAGTACTACACATGTTCTATGCTATTTTACCTGAGAGAGAGAGCAGCAGGAGTGATTAGCTAGCTAGAATGAGTGTTTGTGGTGATTACTATGATGATTATTATTAGCTAGTGTTGGTGGTGATTAGCTATGACTATGATGATTAAATAGTGTTGGTGGAAATAACTATGATGATTATTAGCTAGTGTTGTTGGTGATGATATGATGCAAGAGTTTTTATATTAATATGATGATGATGAGTTATTATATCATTGGGTGAAAGAACTGAAGATTAGTTTCAAGTGGATGGATCCTAAGTGATCAAGTCATGGATTATCGTGATAATCCATGACTTGGTCACTTAGGATCCATCTATTTGAAACTAATCTACGATTCTTTCGATTTAATAACTCATTATAACGTAAAAACAATCTCTAAATTGCTACTATATGAAAACTTGTATAAAGGTGTATGAATATGACGTAAAATAAAAAAGAAATAGAATACGGAATAATAGTAGTAGCGTGGGCAGTGAGACGCGCTACTAGTAATAACAGTACCGGCTGTTACAGCACACACTACTACTAAGTAGATATAGCAATAGTGCGTGTCAACACACACTACTACTAACCTTTAGCTATAGCGCCGTATCAGTAGCGCGGTTACCTGCCTACTGATAGGCCAAAAACCAGCGCTACTGCTAGGCTTTTCCCTAGTAGTGTAATAGAAGTAGATGCAGGCAGGAGTCGGTCTACTAATCTTCGACGTGGTGCCTATAATGTGATCATTGCATAGACATCATCATGATTATTTGAAGTTTTATCAATTGCCCAATAATAATTTGTTGACCCACCATTTTCTATTTTTCTCGAGAGAAGCCACTAGTGAAACCTACGGCCCCATATTTGCCTTGCGATCTATTTTTTTTGCTTTTATTTTTAGATCTATGAAACCAAAATACAAAAATACCTTGCCGCACTTTATTTTATTTGGTGTTCCATCTATCAATTTATTACAACTTTCTCATGTCCGTTTCCCAATTTTTGGTGTTGTTACCCGAAAGGGATTGGCAACTGTCGGTGTCAAAACCGGGGGATCTCGGGTAGGGGGTCCCGAACTGTGCGTCTAAGGCTAATGGTAACAGGAGGCGGGGGACACGATGTTTACCCAGGTTCGGGCCCTCTCGATGGAGGTAATACCCTACTTCCTGCTTGATTGATCTTGATGATATGAGTATTACAAGAGTTGATCTACCACGAGATCATAGAGGCTAAACCCTAGAAGCTAGTCTATGATTATGATAGTTGTTGTCCTACGGACTAAACCCTCTGGTTTATATAGACACCAGAGGGGGCTAGGGTTAGACAGAGTCGGTTATAGAGAAGGGGATCTACAGATCCGAATTGCCAAGCTTGCCTTCCACGCAAAGGAGAGTCCCATCCAGACACGGGACGAAGTCTTCAATCTTGTATCTTCATAGTCCAACAGTCCAGCCAAAGTATATAGTCCGGCTGTCCGAGGACCCCTTAATCCCGGACTCCCTCAGTAGCTCCTGAACCAGGCTTCAATGACGATGAGTCCGGCACGCAGATTGTCTTCGGCATTACAAGGCGGGTTCCTTCTCCGAATACTCCATAGAAGATTTTGAACACGAGAGTCGTGTCCGGATCTGCAAAACAAATTCCACATACCACCGTAGAGAGGACAATATTCCACAGATCTAATCTGCTGACAATTTTCCATAACGTGACTTCACACCATGGCCAGATCATTACTCGAACCGCTTTTCACAACCTTCCACCGCACATATCGCGAGGAAGTTTTATCGGCACATCTTGTCGAAGCAGAGATCATGTCCCCTTATCACGGATTCTCATCAATACGGGTGTGGGTAACCGAACCGTGCCATCAATCGTGGTGCTTGGGGAATAAGCAAATTTACCGGGCAAGTGGGGAGGCGCAGGATCTCGGCTGCCTTTATAAGGGAATAAGAACTCCCTTTTTCACCCACGCCTTCTTCTTTCTCTGCTCATCCATTCCTTTTCGCCCGAGCCCTAGTGCCCAATCGTTTGTCTTCTCCGCCCAAAAAGGCTTCCCGAAAATGTCCGGATCCGTAGCAGGAGGCAAGTGGATGGCCTCTACCGTCCAGGAGAAGGATATCAAAAAGCTTCGGAGGGCCGGGTATTTGGCCAAGAGAATTGGCCACGGTCTTCCGATGGCGGGACAGATCATCCCCACTTGGAACCCCACAAGAGGGTGCTATTCCTCCCTCATTTTGTCCGTGGGCTAGGGTTTCCCCTTCACCCATTCGTTCGCGGCATCATGTATTATTACGGGATTGATTTTCATGATCTATCCCCAAATTCCTTCCTCAACATCTCGACATTCATCGTCGTGTGTGAGGCATTTCTCCGCATCCCGTCACACTTTGGCTTATGGCTGAAGGTGTTTAATGTGAAGCCCAAGGTAGTGAGCGGCGAGCACGCCGAGTATGAAGGCGCCATGGTGAGCAAGATGCCCAATGTTACATGGCCAACAGGTACTTTCAATGATTTTGTCAAGGAGTGGCAGCAGCAATGGTTTTACATCACTGAGCCACGCGGCAAGGAATGGGCCGCGCTCCGGAGTTTAGATCTGGAGCCCCCCTGTGACTTACGTCCTGGCCCAAGAAGGGCCTGGACTGGGCTTCGTCTGACGAACTATCGGTGCTCCATACACGCGTCCAAGATATGGAAGACAAGAACATCAAGCTTGTCAATGTAGTCCAGGTGATGTTAGTTTGCCGGATTCTACCTTGTCAACACCGGGCTTGAAATTTATGGAAGTTCGACCTGGCCAAGCACCAGACCCTGCTAGAGCTCTTTGGCTCCTCGCACAAGGACATCCGGAAGGTGCTTTTCAAGTCCGGCAAATAGTGGCCGGACTCCATCGAGGACCGCGGGTACCAACTGTCCCGCCCTGCAAGTTCGGTAAGTAATAGTACATTCACAATTCATATGTTTTATTGGCATATCCTTTGGAAAATGCTTAATGTATTTCCCACAACTTTCCTAGGGCTGGGCGAAGAAGGTGGGGCGGATCTACTGTCCGGCCCCGCTGCCAGAAGAACCGGCCGGCCCACTTCTGACAAAGATGCTGGTCCCGGCGCCTTATAAGGCACCAAAGAAGAAGGTCGAAAAGGAGGCGAAGAAGACCAGGGGCGGCCTCCGTCACCATGGCGCTTCGAACACAAAATATGAAGATTCCAATGCCCTCTTCCTCCGAAGAGGAGGAGGAGGAGGGAGACGAATCCTCGCGGGGGGTGGGGGGTGGGGGGAGAAAGAAAAGGACGGTCTCCACATCCTTGGAGGCCGAGTCGCCTAAGAGCGGAAAAACTCGCCATCTAGAGGAGTCCACTGCCGCCGCCGATATCAGCCCGGAGTGGGATCCCAAGGCCCAGCCCCTGGTGAACTCATGAGTATAAAATCCGAACATGCTTATGCGTCCAGACTTGTCATGGCATAACACTTTAATCTGAGCCATGCTTCTTTACAGTCCTGCGAGGTCCCGCGCCGAACAATCCTCGTCGGAGGATTTGCTGGGTTCGGATGCTATGGAGAGCGGGACACCCCCGAAGGCACCCTCCCCCAGACATGTAAATGACACCGATGTTTCGTCCCAGAAGGACCCAGGCCACGGAGGGGGGGGGGATCGTAAAGGCAGTGCCAGGAGGCCAAACCTCGGGGTCCGGACACACGGGAGAGAAGGCTCCCGTGGACGTCGACGGCGGGGGTCATCTTGAATCCGGTCCCCAGCCAGACACAATTCCGGAGACCAATAAGGCCCCAGAATCAGGCAGGTGGCCTCCATTGGCTGGAGGAGATGTGTCTGTTCCACCGGCAACCTCTGTCCAACCAGAGGTGCCAGATGCTTTATTGGCGGCACTGAAGGGTGCCTCCATCGTTGATGAACACCGTGCCCTTATGGGTGCGGTGATTGAGAAGATTCAGTCCGGTGAGAGTGGACTGAATGAATCCTGTATCAGCCTTATAAGAGGCTTCGTGGTATGTTTTACGAGGTTTGGAAGAGTTTCATAGTATAGATAGCAGCCCCTGATACACTATTCGGTGAAAAGAAGAACCTGACAGAGGATCAATTTTATGTTCCCAGGAGACTCACTTGATGACATCTATCTCTTTTAATAAGCAGGCATCTGTAGCGACTACTGCCTCTCATGTTGCAGAAGTATCCGGACTGATGCATACTCTGGAGTGGGCCGAAGGAGAACTTTGCCAAGTGAAGAAACAACTGGAGGATAACCAAGGTATGCAGAAACCTTGTTCATTGAGCACAAATGATTAGGTGTGCATGATGAAAATATTTTTATGATGTGCTCTGGGGGCGAAGGCCGAAATTGAGGCTCTTAAAAAGGCTGTGGCCCAAGCCGAGAAGAAGGCAGCTGCAGAGCAGGCTCTCCGTGAGAAGCACGAAGCCAGAGTTATTGAGGCCGAGCGAGAGCTTCAAGAGGCCGTGAAGAAATGCGAGACCTTGGAGTAGAGTTTATCAGGGAAAGAATCCGAATTGTCCCAGGCTCGCCAAGCCGCAAGTGATGCCCCGGGGGAAGCCCAAGGTGCCCTGAAGGAAATCCAGGAGGCGAGGAAGATTGCGGCCGGTAAGGCTTTTTCTATACAAAGCGGGTATTTGAAAGGAGAAAATCAAGTTGATAGTTTGAATTCTGATTTCTCCAGGGGTATTTGCGGAGCTGCCGTGCAGCATATCTGATGCCGCCCAATTCTCCTGAGCCGAAGAAAGGAATACTGTGGATAAGCTCTTTTGGATGCAGTATCTAGCGCCGAATTATCCGATGCCTTTCTCCGATCAACTGAAGCAGCTGATCAAACTACATAAGGCGGCCGAGCTAGCCATGAAGGATGTAATTATCCAGCTGTGGCCCACCGAGCCGATTCCGAGTAGTTACTTTGGGCTCGTGAAGCGGCTTGTGAGTGCCTGCCCTCAACTCGAGGTCATCAAGCGGTCGGTCTGTATAGAGGGTGCGCGAATGGCCTTCGCCCATGCAAAAGTGCATTGGGGGAAGATGGATGCAAACAACTGATGACCGAGGGACCACCAGAGGGGAAGGAGCACCGCAAGCCCGAACTGTATTATGAAGGTGTCTTGAAAGGATCCCGCCTTGCAGCGGAGCAATGCACCAAGGACAATATATTTCCATGAATACGGTCATGTTTGCCCTTTGTAATGTTTGAACAAGGTCATTTCTATTATTTATTGCTTGTCGTTTGAAAGTTTTTCCTCCTGTGCGGCCGTTTTATATACTAATCCTGAGAGTTGGCCAGTTGTCGGCTTCTGCCCCCACGTAGTAAGTACGGTGGTGTTCGGGATAAACCTGAGCACTCTTTATCCCATTTTTGGGTCGTTGAAGGAGGTGTTCAGCACAACGAACCAAGCAATCAGACTATAGGGCTTTATCACTCTCACTTAGCCATAGGAGTTTTAAAAGGAAGGTAGGCGCATCCCCTGGTGTTCGGAAGACCGCATGAGGGGCTCTATAAGCGCCTGATCGGAAGAAACCCTGATCCATCGCACGCTGCATTGGTTATGGCATTATGCGGAATAAATCCTTAAAGATTTTACAACCTCTCGAATAGCTGACCAGCTCTTGCTGCATCATGACAGACAATTTTCGGCTTTCTCTACTGAGGTGCTCGTCCGGATGAACCGGGACACAATCGCAGTAGTTCTCCCTGCGCTACCTTAGCCGATATAGCGGAACGTAAGGTACCAAAACATAGGAGCCGGGCAAACCCAAGTATTGACCCAAGACATGATTCGGAGATAATGCATATAATGCTATAAGTTCGGGGTGCCGAACTGCCGTGAAGATGTTCGGAATTTTTTGCCGTACTATGGGTATAATGAAGCCCCTGGCATATTAAGGCATATCGCGATATGCAGCTGCCTTTTAACAAAAGAGTTTTAATAAGAAATAGTAGCAGACGAGCATCATATAAACCCACATGTTGTATTTGAATAATACGTCAATGCGTATGAGTACAGGTAATTTGAAAAAGAAATATGACTGCGAAACCTACTGAGACCAGGCGGGAGGAAGGTGTATGCGGATCTGGAGTGTAGTCGGATGACCATAGACGGGAGTATCTGGCAATTCCCTCACCTGCTCATGCTGTTTCCATGCCATCCATCCTGGCCTACGCAAAGGTGAACCTGTGAAGAAAATGCAAGAAATGGTTTTTCGCCAAAGAGCGGTTGAGCCGCAGTATTTGGCTTGTCTTAAATTTTGCCAGAGTGCTTTTAATTAAGCTTCTGACGGGTCGGGCTATCCTTTCGCACAGTAGTTCGGACTCCTTTGACGGAGTCCGTGAGTTTGGTCGTAGACTCGAAGTTCGATTGGGTGGTGCCATCCGTTGCTCTTGTTGTTAAAGCAGTGGTAGATTCTTCAGCAGTGAGGGGGAGTTCGGCCCTGCAATTTACCGTGATGACACCGCGCGGGCCGGGCATCTTGAGTTTATGGTAGGCATAATGTGGCACCGTGTTGAACCAAGCACACGCGGTTCGTCCAAGCAATGCCTGATAGTCACTACGAAAGGGGACGATGTCGAAGAGTAACTCTTCGGTACGGTAACTGTCCGGAGATCCAAAGATCACTTCTAGTGTGATTGAGCCCGTGCAATAGGCCTCTACACCTGGTACGACACCTTTGAATGTGGTTTTTGTGGGCTTGATCCTTGAGGGGTCGATGCCCATTTTGCGCATTGTATCCTGATAGAGCAGGTTCAGGCTGCTGCCACCGTCCATGAGGACTCGTGTGAGGTGGAACCCATCGATGATGGGGATGAGGACCATTGCGGTTGAATCTCCATGATGGATATTGGTAGGATGGTCCCTTCGATCGAAAGTGATCGGACAAGAGGACCATGGTTTGAGATTTGGGGCGACTGGCCCCATTGCATAGACGTCCTTTAGTTCACGCTTCTGCTTGGGAATATGGGTTGCGTATATCATATTCACCATTTTCACCTGGGGAGGGAATTTCTTCTGTCCTCCTATGTTCGGTGATCGGGGATCCTCGTCGTCATCATCGCTTTGAAACCCCTTCCCCTTGTTTTTGGCACCTAACCTGCCGGCTTGTCTGAAGACCCAGCATTCTCTGTTGGTATGATTGGCTGGTGTTCCTGGGGTGCCATGAATTTGACTTGGACGGTCGAGTATGCGGTCCAAACTGGACGAGCCTGAATTGTTTTTGTTGAATGGCTTTTTTCGCTGACCGGACTTGGAGCCACTGAATCTGGCATTGACTGTCGTATCTTTGGCACTATCATCATTTTTGCGACACTTGTGTTTGTTGCACCGTGGTTTGTCGTTGTTATCCCTGGCTTTTGATGTGCCAGGATTGCTTGCTGTGTTGTTGCTACGAGCCAACCAGCTATCCTTGCCCGCACAAAAGCGCGTCATGAGTGTTGTGAGGGTTGCCATGGACTTTGGCTTTTCTTGGCCGATATGTCGGGCGAGCCACTCGTCATGGATGTTATGATTAAAGGCCACTAGGGCTTCGGCATCCGGACAGTCGACAATTTGGTTCTTTTTAGTTAGGAACCGGGTCCAAAATTTCCTGGCTGACTCTCCGCCTGTTGGCTTATGTGACTTAGGTCACCAGCATCCGGTGGTCGCACATAAGGGCCCTGGAAGTTGTCAAGGAATGCGTCTGCCAGGTTCTCCCAACTCCCGATGGAGTTTGCCAGCAAGCTATTCAGCCAATGCCGAGCCGGTCCCTTGAGTTTTAGTGGGAGGTACTTGATGGCGTGTAGATCATCTCCGTGGGCCATGTGAATATGGAGGAAGAAATATTGCATCCATACCGCGGGGTCTGTAGTACCATCATATTATTCAATGTTCACAGGTTTAAACCCTTCTGGGAATTCATGATCCATTACTTCATCAGTGAAGCATTGAGGGTGTGTGGTGCCTCTGTGCCGGGCTACATTGTATTCGGTCCGGCCGGATTTGTTGGTTTATCCGGCGTGACGGTCATCGTCACGCGTTGGGGCGCACCCCCGTGATCCGTAGATTGATCTTGACCGGCCTGCTTTGTTTTTCAATTTGTCTCGCAGGTCATGCATAGAGCCCCCTGCCTTCGTGTTTTTGCTTGTTTGGCGTCGGGGTGCGGGCTGGACTTCAGGCTGGTACGCCGCTTTGTGTCGGCCACGGGGTGGCCGGTCAACCGCATCATGCGCTGGTAGTGTGGGCTTTAACGCTTCCTCGTCGAGTTGAGGTAGCAACCTGCGCTTTGGGTAACTTTTGGTAGGGCGCTCGAGTCCGTATTCGTCGGCAGCCAGGACCTCGGTCCATCTATCGGTTAGCAGATTTTGATCAGCTTGAAGTTGTTGCTGCTTTTTCTTCAGGCTTTTTGCAGTGGCTATAAGCCGGCGCTTGAAGCGCTCCTGCTCGACGGGATCCTCACACTACAAAAAAAAGACACATCCATGAAATTTTGGGCCGAACGAATTTTTTTCTGTCATACATATGACACTTCTATGACGATAATTGTGTCAAAACTCGGTATCATCATAGTGTGGTGGGCTCCTACTTCTATGGAAAAAAAATCATGACAGAAAATGGGCTTTTTGTCCTCGGCGGGCCGGAGATGTAGCTGCATGACATTCATTGGGCCGTCCATGACGGAAAAAACCGTGGTAGAAGCGAGGGCGAGGAAAATTTCGGGGAGTTCCCGGTTACGGTGGGTGGTCGGGGGCCAAGCGATGCACGTTTCTCTAGTACACATACGCGCATGTGTGCTAGGCGTTGGCTCTAACTAAACCCGAGCGATTGCACTGCAGGCTACGCGTTACTAAACCCGAGCGATCGATCGATGGCTGTTAACTGAACCCGATCGAGCGATTCCTTTGCTACCGCTGCTAACTGAAGCCGATCGATGCTGCCTCTCTCGACAAACAGTGAGCATTGCGGGGGGTTTGGATGAACATGGAGCGGTGGGAGTGGATGGATAGGACCCATGGCGTTGCCTCTGGATGAACGGGACCCCGATCGATTGAGCCGGTTGGGGCTGGATGAACAGGACCCCGTGGAGGGCTGGATAACAGGACGACCCCGTGGAGGGCTGGATGAACAGTAGATGGTGGAGGGGTGGATGAACAGTAGCCCATGGAGGGTGGTTGAACATGAGCCCATGGAGAGGGGTGGTTGAACAGTAGCCGGTGGAGTAGTGTGTGGTGGAGGCTGGATGAACAGGAGCCCGTGGATGAAAAGTCACATGTGGAGGCTGGAGGAGGTCGACGGTGGATGAACAGTAGCCCGTGGAGGCTGGAGGAGGTCGATCGTGAGTCCTGTTTTGCGGTATGCCACACCCCTCCCGATGAACAGGACCCCTGTTTTGACCGTAGCGCTCGAACACAAGTCTGTTTCGTCTATTTTGCGGTACGCCACACCCCTCCCAATCAACAGGACCCCCATTTCGACCGTAGGAGGTCCGTTTCCTCCATTTTGCGGTACGCGAGACCCCTCCTGATGAATAGGATCCCGTTTCGAACGTGGCCGGTCGAACACAAGGCCGTTTCCTCCGTTCTGCGGTATGCCAGGCCTCGTTTCCATCGCCTGTTCCGTCCAAGCCTTCCCGATGAACAGGATGACGCATTCTGTTCCGACCCAGCCGGTTGGCTCCCCATGAACACAACAAGGATGCTATTTCTCCATTCCGACCCAGCCATGTACACGAGCCATGGCCGTACGTATGCGCGAGTAGGCGTTCGAGACCCCGCCCGTATGTACGTACGTGGCCGTATTTTCTTTCTTGCACCCTAGCGACTGTACGTACATGTACATGCTACGTGCGTGCCTCTAGATCCACCAGTATGTACATACACGTTCGTGACCAGAATGACAACGCTACGTATGCTTCGACCAGGTGGGTCCCGACTGTCAGGCACTTCCTTGCGTGTGAAGATGTAGCTGGTGGGTCCCAGCAGTCAGGGGGCGAATCGTTTTTTTTGCCTGGACGCACTTCCTTGCGTGCGAAGATGTAGCTGCTGGGTCCCAGCAGTCAGGGGGGAAACGTTTTTTTGCGAAAAACTATGGCCCATCCGGTGGGTCCTTGCTGTCAGGTGGAGGAATAATTATTTTGCGCATAATAAGGAGGCACTTCCTTGCTGCGGCCGTGGACCCAGCTGTCAGCCTCTCCACGTACAGTCCACTTCAGATGCATGTCGGTCGTTGACCATGTTGACCAGGCCGCGCCAAGAGCACCAGGGCGGTGGACGACGGCGAGGCCTAGGAAGGGAACGAGACGGAGGCAGGGAAGACTCGGCAGTTGTTTCCCAGGCGGAGTGGAGCACGACTGTACAAGGGTTTACTGGTTCGTCTGCCGTCGCCGGAGAATAACAGCAGGTGTGAGTGAGTAGAGGGATGGCTAGGCAAGTGATGGGAGTACGGTGGGGTAGTGAGGCCTGCACGGCAGCACAGCCGGCCGCGGGGAGAAGGGAGCAGGCAGTCCCGCCGGCGCTTGTTTGAGCGGCTGGAGCAGGAAGAGCAGAGATTGAAGAAGCATGACGGTCGTTGGATGGTAATCCAACAGTCACTGCTTGTGCGTCAACCATTTTTTAGGAAAGCCTCATATCTCTGGAAAACAGCATACAACCCATCTGCCATTATTTCAAATAATTTACAACCCATTTACTAATTCTTAAGGTTTTTTTGGAGCCCATATTCTTTTTGTTAGCATTACATCCCATATTGTGGCCACGGTTAAAAAATTATACGAAATTTTGCATATTTCGGTGTGGTCCGAACTGATTTTAATCCCGAAATTTCGAGTCACATTCAAACTAATTTTAAAAATAAATGTATATCAATATAAAATCCAACAAATTGTCCACGCATAAAAATCAACGCAATTTAAAATCTTGAAATGAAAAAAAAAGAAATTTGAAACTTATTGCCGGTTTGATGTGTTTTAAAAATGTATAGCCCATTTCTCATTACTGATAGGCCATTTTCTCGGCCAGCCGAATGAAGCTCTCCTCGTCTTGAAAGATTTGCAGCCCAATAGGCCTGACAAAGCGACTTACTTGGCAAATCACAAAAAAACTAGGCTTTGGCCATGGACCCAGCTGTCAGCCTGTCTACGTACAGTACTCTTCCGATGGAAGTCGGTCGTTGACCACATTGACCACGCCGCGCCGAGAGCACTAAGGCGGTGGATGATGGCGAGGCCTAGGAAGGGGAAGACACGGAGCCGGGGAAGACGCGACAGTGGATGCCCACGCGGAGAGGAGTACGAGGGTTCACTGGTTCGGCTGCGGCGTGAGGCTGCTGTCGCCGCAGAATAACAGGGGGTGTGGGTGAGTAGAGGGATGCCCTGGGACAGCGGTGGGACTAGTAGGGGGCGGTGAGGCCTTCGCGGCATCACAGCTGGCCATGAGAGGCAGGAAAACGCGACACGACCGATGCTTCTTTGGGCGGCTGGAGCAAGAAGACCAGAGGTTGAAGAAGCACTACAGCTGTTGGATGGACATCATACGGTCACTACAGCTAGAATCGTTTATATTGACTAAGTTGACAAAGCCCTTGGTACGCGTCAACTTAGTAGGCCCACAGGTCAGCCTCGGAAACGGTGCACCCCAGATGTCAGGGGAAGGAATCATTTTTTGGGTGGCTGAAGCTAGTATATCCGAGATTGAAGAAGAAGCACGACATCCGTTGGATAGACATCCAACGGCCACTGTTGCTAGAACAGTGTGTTGACTATAATAAGTTGACAAAGCCTTGCATACGCGTCAACCTTTTTTTAGGGGACACGTCAACTTAGTAGGCCCACAAGTGTGTGGCAGAAAACTTATAGCCCATTTGCAATTTGTAAGAATGTACAACCCATTTTTGAATTCTAATGGAATTTACTACAGCCCATTTACAGTTTGTTAAAAGTACAGCCTATTTCCTCGCTAGGAGAATGATTAATAATTTCAACCAACCGTTCAAGACAGAATTCAATAAAATTTTCCCACATTTTGATGGGATCCGAAATATTTTTATCCTGAAATTTCTAGTCAGATTAAATATAATTTGTATTACGTAAAAATCCAACGAAACATTGCGCGTGCAACAATTAAAAATTAAGATTTTCAAAATCCAGAAATAACATTTTATAAACTAATTTCGTGTTTGGTGCATTTTTATAGTTACTTCCCAGTTTTTATAATTACATCCCATTTATTATTTTTCAAATCCCATTTTCCTGTTAAGCTTAATGCATAAAATTTGCAGCCCAGCGGGGCGGGGAATAACAAGTTGACCTTGCCTGGGTATTCCTCAAAAAAACGTATAGCTGGGCTAGCCATTTCCATCTTGAAAATATTAATATCTGGGATGGATATCTGGCCTGGGCTAGACGAGCCACAGCTCGCGTAGTTAATACCCTGCTCTCCTCTGAACAACAACGAAAACATCGCCAAGAAAAACTTTCAGTGCTCATGCCTCAAAAACACAAATACTGCTCGAGCTGCTTGGTCCCAGCTATCGGCCGCACCTTGTGCAATTCTCTCATTTATATTGACTACATAGGTTGACAATGGTGTGGGACCGTGATGTCAGGAAACCAGGAGGAAGCAAAAAACAATATAGTTGTACATAATAAGGAGGCACTTGCGCACGTACGGCAATGGCCCTACTGGGTCCCTACTGTCATCCAATCAAAATAAAGTCATCCCCTGAATCCTCGTGTTCGTTGACCATGGTAACAATGCTAGGTGCCACGGCGAGCGCAACAACTCGAAGGACGACGGAGAGAGCCTCGCGGGCCCTTACGGATGGTCTGATACAACGCCCGCTGCTCATTCAAGAAGCCAGGATCATCGGACACCTATGAGCACCTTCGAGAGACCGCGACGGCATGAAACGGTAAGGCCGCGCTTGGGAGCTCTGGCTTATTTCACACATGTATTAGGATACAAGTGTAATTTACTCGTCATTGGAAACAATGCGTAAAATACAGGCGCAATGAAACCGAGGGTCCGAGGTCTGTAAGTAAAACCGGTGGGTTACGCGTGTAATTTGAGAGGCCAGTGTATATTTTACTACTAGTCGAAATCGACCAACTAAGCGCTTCGCCCGAGACCATCTGCTTTTATTTACAAGCATCAGTTTTACAAACGGTTTTGGTTGGAAAACGACGATCCAATCACGACCTAAGATGATGAGTTGGTCGGAAGATCATATGGTTTCACGTCTAACCTACCCGACTTGTCGTATAGGCTATGAATGAAACATAAGATGATGAACTCCTTAAGCACAGAAACAACATAAGAGGATGATCTTCTTAACAAGCAAATCACTAGCATTAGATCGACATGCAAAACAATACGAATCATTATTCTCAGGAAGCACGGTGAACAGCTCGTGATGTCGCATGCCACAACATTCCAAGCTCAACTTTGCAATCAAACACAAGGCCTGGCATTACATAGGCAATTCAGAACAAACTCTTAACACAGGAATATCTCAGGAGAGTAACTATTTTCTTCTTAAACTGAACACAGGAATACGAAAAAACGATCGACACTGCTCATAGCAAAGGGCGTCCCACTCAAAAATATCAATGACCAAATTTTGACAAGGTTTTCCAACTCCAGTATATATTGCACAAGGCCTGGCATTACATAGAAAATATTTAGAACAAACTCTTAACAAAGGAATATCTCAGCAGAGTAACTGTTTACTTCTAAACTGAACACAGGAATAGGAAAAAACGATCGAAGTTGCTCACAGCAAAGGGCATCCCATTCAAAAATATCAAATGCATGTCTTCTTGCTAACATCAACAATTAAACTTTGACAAGCTTTTCCCATTCAAAAATTTGTAATGCCTATGATCGTGGAGTCCTGTCATGGCTTCTTATACTTGTTTGGGCACTTTTTGAGTTGCCGATGCTCTCTGTAGACTAGTCATGTCACCAGCGTCTACTAATACTCTGTAAAGATTCTTGGTCATTCCTTCTATAATGTAGCACAAATAGTGACTGCTTCTTTCTGCAAAGTGAAACAACCAACTGGACCCAGTAATGCAGCAGTTTGCCTTAGACACAATGGCTCCTTTTGTGCAGTTCAACTAAAATCAAAGTCGGAATAAAACCGAGCTTTAATTTTGATATCCCTGTAAGCAACAATAGGTATAATGGAAACAATTATTGAGAAATAACGGTTGATGACTTGTACTCCCAGAAGAAAAGCATCTACTGATATACCTTATCTTAATGGGAAACAAAGCAGGAGAGTAGCAATTCTCCATTAGTGTGATTCATTCATATTGACTGAAACATTATCATAACAATGCCTTGTTTCAACATTTATAAAGAACGACAAAGCAAAAAATTACGATTCCTAAAACAATGCGACTCATTCATTTTAACAAAGACATTATCATAACAATACCTTGATTAAACATGTAGAAAGAACTACAAAGCAGGATAGTACCATTCCTAAAACAATGCGACTGATTCGTTTTAACAGAGGCAAAAAAGAAATCAATTACTGGCCAATAAAGGAGGATGAAACACGCGGCCACAAAAATGGTAATCCCGCCAATCCCTAACAACTGTTGCAGTTAATTAATTCCGAGAGTGGCATTGCTTAATTTTACCAGTGGCATTAGATTAACAAAAGCATAAACAGTTGCAGGGGAGAGTGGGTGCAACAATAGGATATCTGCGTTGGTCCCATATTTGTTCTCTTTGAACCTTTTTCTATGGGAGGGTAGCAAATCTAGTACTGCACAAACTACCCGACCCCCCAGTTTCTTTCTGTTACAGATGTGTGTACTGGGTTACCCCCCTTTTCCCTTTTCGACCAACAAAGCGGCTGGATAGCTAGTCTATACTACTTTTCGTCCTTCCTTTCCTCATTGAACCACGTACTAGATTCATGCTCCACCCCACCGCACCCTTCTTTCCTCTTTGAACCAAGACCTAGATTTGACTACAGATCGAAAAAGATCCACATGCAGCTAGAGCAATGACGGTTTCAAAGAAACTTATACCTTAGGGTCGTCAGGATGTGGCAAGGCGTGCGGCGGGAGGCCAGATCTGCCCACACTATGTACGTCAGCGAGGAAGAAGGGGTGCATAGGTGCTGGGTGAAAGAGAACAGCGCAACCGGTAGTGGATTACCTCCCTCGCTGAAGGCGATAGAGTGAATGCTGCGCCTCCTCCCCTTCCCGGTGCAACGGGATCCGGATGCCTCCTTCACTAGGTGTGAGGGGGGAGAGAGACAAGAGGCCAACGCAGTCTTGTTTAGATTTGGTGAAGAGAGGATGAGAGACTGTGAATATAGCAAACCCTAGCAAAGGAACGCTGAGCCTCCAGCGTGTATATATATGTAGTGTGGCGAGAGTGTGGAGAGTGCAAACCCTAGCGATCAAGCACTGAGGCTCCAGCTTATATATATACTATAGTACGGACTGAGCTCTAGTGCCTTAACTTCACCTGCTTTTGGCTGTATGACAAGTGGGCCAGCCACATTTTGGCCCACCTGTCATAAACCCAAAGGCAGGTTAAAGTAAATGAAGCTGCATAGTACTCGTGTATACGACCAATATATAGTGGAGTGGTTTTCTTATTCTCTCCATAACAATCGTTTTAAATTGTGTAAGTACGAAACAACACTCTTTATTTAACGTACTAGTGAAGAAAACTACTAAGTATTCCCTCTGTCCCATAATGTAAGACGTTTTTTCATATTACGTTGGTGTCAAAAAAACAACTTATATTATGGGACGGAGGGAGTACTTCTGATGAACTAACGATCCACACGTCCTGGTCGCACTTCCTGTCCTTCACGTGCGGTACACTACCCTGCCTTAAGTGAACAACCACACATGCGCCAATTTATCGGAAATGTGTGAGAGTGTGTACAAATAAAGAATTTTAATTGTAATTATCAGAAGGGTTTGAGAGTATGTACATTTTGCCCTCTCTAATAATTATGGTTTGTTGTGTTCGGCCTAAACTTGGTCAAACTTTACAAAGTTTGACTTCATCAAATCTAATATGCGGAGTAAATAAAAATGGGGGGCTACTACGTCCATCCGGGTTTTTAGTCCACACCATTTTTCCAATCAAAGTTAATAGGTGGACAAATAAAATTGCAGGGGAGCTAGAAACAAAGTTGTGAGAAGGCTCAGAAATCAATACAAAACTTATGCTCTTCGTACCAACGTCAATCCTTCTTCGAGGAAACATTTGGTTCATAGCCAATTGTGTAATAAAATTGCACCAACGTGAAAGACGACTGCGTCTCCAATGCAACCAAGGTGAACTGACGAAGGATATCATCTTTGTGGGTAACAAGCAAAGAACACTGATGGAAGACAGATTGTTTTTCATTGAAAATCGATCAGCTTCACCAGACGACGCAACCATGAGGCGCAACCATGAGCATCGATAGGTCATCATGGTGATGCATCATCCATTTGGCATCAAGTTTGGGTGAGGCACCTATGAAGTTCGACAAATCCTCACTATGGTTTGTTTCTTCTCAGTAATCAAGATCAAGGAAGGAAGAACCACGTGGCAGAGGACAGTGGGGCAGAACAACAATGGCCATCCAATTTTGTGCAGTTCCACTAAAATTGAGGAAGACATGCCCGGGTATGGAGATACGCATCGCTGTTTCCAAAAATATAAAAAAGTGATATAGTGTTGTTACTTTGTTTTACAAGATTAACAATGACATCTCAATTGCCAATAAGAATTAATGAAAGTACACCAACAAACAGAAGCATCATGATTGTCTTGATGGGAACTAAACCAGGATACCCAAGAAAAAAAGCATTTCTTCATTTAACCAGTGATAGTATTAGATTAGCAGCAACAATAGGAGCATATGGACAATGACCGCACAACCACCTTTCAGCTTTTGTAGAAACAACATGTATACCTCCACCGAGGCATAAATCAGGACAACTTTTCGAGAGGCATTTCCTCTATAATAGTAGGTGATGTTGGACCAGCCGACGAACCCTAGCTACTATACATGGCGAGCTGGGGACTAGTCGCATAGAAGAAAACCCGCATGCAGCGACCTGGGGAGCTGGACAAGTACAAGAAGTTATATCTCAGGTGGGCGAGATGTCTCTTTAGGATGGCGGGCGGGATCTGCCCACACGACGGCACCGAACAAGGGCACGGAGGACCTTCGTCTGTGCCAGCACCGGCTCTGGGAGGATGGTGCGCATCGGCCCTCCATCACCGACGGCGACAACGTCAATGCTGCACCTCCTCACCTCCCGCAACGGACGGGATTTGGCCAGATCTGTGACCACCGGTGAGGAGAGAGAGAGAGTGGACACTGTCATCTTGTTTTGATATGGAGAGGGTGAGCAAGACGTGAGAAACTCTATCAAACAAGAGGCTATAATGGAGTAAAAAATCTCTCCATAGCAGTGGTTTTAAATAGAATACACGCGTTCCCGGAAAAAAGAAACAAAAACTGGCGGACAATTTTTTAACGTACCAAGAAAGAGAACTCGATCAAAAACACGCCCCACTTCCAGGTCGCGAGAGTCATCGCGCACACACACACAGACATAGACATGCATATCCGTGTTTACGTAAAATTCCATCTCCATCTCCAATCATATTTGTCCAACTGGCACATTATATACGTTGTTATAATTACATATGCAGCAATATTAACGTACATCATCTCTTGTTTGCGGGCATCCGGACCGCTGCCACGACCGCTCCTGACCAACCCGAACCCTCTGCATCACCCGTGTGTGCTTCCTGCCCGAAACGATCAGTGCCGCATTCATGCCCGGCCAGAGCGGACATGACCTCTCACTGACGCCGGCATTGAAGCGGTGCACCGGCCGAGAGAGCGTCGCCCGTGCCGCTTCCTGGTGCACGCGACTGCTCCGCGTTCAAAGCTCGCCATAGCCGGCCACAACATGCATGTAAAAAGTTCTTGGGAGTCCATGCTATAGCTAGCTGTCCTCCCCCAACTCGTCAATCTCTTCCTGTAGAGTAGTGCTAGTACTCCATGGCGCGATCCATCGAGAAGCGGGTGGGAAAGTTATCGTATACTCAGTTTCCAGTGAGTGGCATGTCAAGCGACCGTGTGGGGTCGAGCCGTGGAGGAGGGTGAGACACGAATGCGACAGACGTGATTTAAATGTTGGTTTTGCTCGATGGCACGATCCAACAAAAAGAAACGTTGGTTTCTCTTTGTTTCTATTTTTTCTCGGGAAAAACGGAAACTTCCCAATCCATTTTCATTCCTACTCCAAGGTTGCCCTGTTACTACATTCCATCAAATTCAAACGAAAACTAACACGCATGCTGATGCATCTCAATGATTCATAGATCATAGCCAATATTTACTTCAGAACTAAAAACAAAAGTTGTGAGAGCGTGTACGAAAGAAAAACTACTGATGGGTTCACTACGACTTAAACCCTAAACCCTAAACATGATTTAATTTCTTGGCCAGGTAGAACCTGTCGAAGGAAAGACGGCTGGCACCCTCGGATCATACAATGCTTTTGTGCAGTTCCACTAAAATCGAGCTGAGCATCCCTGATGGCAAATATATTGAAGAAGTGTGACTAGAATAATAGTACTGGCACTAGTTCATGAGACATAAACTCATCACAAGTAGAAGCTGGTAGAAGTAGAGAAAGATCGACATGGAGATGGAGCTACGTAGGGAGCTGTGGCAGTGGAGCAAGCCGGCTCCAATCGGAAGATGGACTACCTGGGACGTCGGGCTGTAGCTAGAACGGCGGTTGGGACGTGACTTCGGCCCATACCGCGGTGACCCCCGATTGGGATGCACCGACTGTGGGTTTTCTCCCTCGCCTATGTCGACCGCGTCTACGCAGAACATTGTTCCCTTCCCTGAGCTGCAGGATCAGGCCGAATATGTGACCAGCGGTGGGGCTAGCTACCGTCATTCTATGCTTGTGAAGAGAGCAACCCAAGCAAGCAGGCTTGTAGCTTAGGCTCCTGCTAGTGTATATATAGTGGTTTTCTTTTTCTCTCCATATCAACCATTTTATATTGCGTACGTGCCATTGAAGAGTGAAATGATGGTTGCTTCTTCCGACTAACTTACTGTGTGATTTGACTGCTCCTTAGTGGCCCCTGCATGTACTCCCCCTATGTGTATGCAACAGTGACACGTACACATGGATGCAAAAACACGCGCGACGCCCTAATGCATGCATGTCCGAGCACACGACGGAACACACACGGTCATGCTCAAGTGCTCAACCTACACATGCATGCACACACATACTCGGCCAGGGTGAGCTAGTGACCGTATATAGACCGGAAAATGTATATATTGAGTGCAATGAGCGTATTATGAAGTCCACTGGCCATATTTTTACAAATATACGGTGACAGACAATGTATTTATCTCGTTTGAAATTAAGCCATATTAACCGGAAGGATGTAGTACGGACTAGCATTACTTTGCTGTGTCCCGTCAACTTGCCGAACGAGGAGAAGCTTGCAGGATGGGAGAAGCTTGCGCGCGGTGGCTTGCAGGACAAGGATAAACTTTTGAGTAATGATGTGGATGTGCAACAGTTAATTCGGTGTCAGATTGCCAGAAGCATACACTACTAGTTCGACTTCCCGAAGAGGCGAACAACCAAGTGCAAAGTAGGATAGTTACTGCTTTGATGTGTCCCCTCAACTCACCGAATGAGGAGAAGCTTGCTTACTATTACACCTCTCCCTTGCCCATGCGCGTGGTGGCTTGCAGGATGAGGAGAGGGTTTTGACTATAGCGCCCTCTACCTCTCCTTCTCCCTCGCCCTCGCCCTCGCGGCGGACGTGCAACAGTTCAATCGGTGTCAGATTTCCAGAAGCATATTGTACTGTAGTATCATCATTGTTGGACCTTCCGAAGAGGTGAAGAGCCAAGTATGCACTATACTATTACTAGGAACCGGATGGAGGAGCGTCTGCACTCTTATTATATTTCTAAAATGTGCTAAAGCAATCTTCAACACATTTGGTTCTCTTCGAGGGTTCTCGCATGTGATAATGGAAGTTGATTGCATGGAACACTCGCCACAATTTTTGCTTAATTCTGGCTCATATCCAGTTACAGATAGGAGCGCTCGGTAATATTTCCACTTTGTTTGTTATTCAGCATGTAAACAGGTCAGCAAACCTTGCGGCGCATCTTTGTGCGAACCGTGCTTGCTGCACTTTGAATGTGGCCGAGAGCTGGCTTGATGAAACACCTCGCTTCCTACTTCTTTTCTTGCGGGATACCTCGCTTCCTAGTGACCAGTGCCTTGGTTGATCATCCTAAGAATGCTTATATATGAATAAATCTCTCTCATTTACCCGCAAAAAAGATTAAGCCATATTAACCGGAAAGGAGGGAGTATGGACTAGCACTACTTTTCGGTGTGTCTCGTCAACTCGCAGAATGAGGAGAAGCTTGCAGGACAAGGTGAAGCTCGCTTACGCCTTTTGACTAATCCAACCTACCCTCAGTGGACATGCATCAGTCCATTCGGTGTCAGATTGTCAGAGGCATACACTATAGTACCCAACATGCGGAGTACCATCATTGTTCGACTTCACGAAGAGGCGAAGAGCCAAGCGCAAGGTTTAGTAGTACGAGTAGTACTACTACTAGAACCGCATGGTGGAGCGTCTGTACTCTTATTTATTTTAATCTCTGATAAAGTACACGTTTATTCAGTAGAAGGGCGGAAAACGGCAGCCCAAGATGTAATGATGATATAGATCAACCAACCATGCTCGAATATATCTTGGCCTCCGTGCGAGCCTGTCTGTGTGTACTCGCTCCTCGTCTCTCTCAAGGAACGGCGGGTTGGCCATTTTGCCATCAATCGAGATCGGTTTGCTCACACTCCTGTCCCACATGTTAGTGATATGCCAAGACGAGGTGCGTTGATTGACTGGCCATACGCGTACTTGGTTTTGCACCTTCATATACTACTCCTCCCTCTGTCACGGTTTACAGGGCGCGCTTCATTATGATGCATTTCTCTCAATGCATTTCCACCACCAGAGAGACTTTAGATGCATTTGGTTTAATGCTCAATTAATTAGGGCGTGGTAACCGCAATCAAGTCCACAATTTTCTCTCGATGTACTACTACGGAGTGGAGTAAGTGCATGCATGTGTGTACCCGGGGTGGAAGCACTGCATGCATGTGTGTACGCATTATTTCCTCTAGTAATAGATGTCATGCTATAACTACCAATGCTATTTTTCAAGCTGATCGCTAGTCGCCTTGGTCCCACAGATTTTTTCTTTTTTCTGAAGTGCACTCTATAAAACAGTGACAGATGTAGTAGTATGAGCGGATTCAAAGAAGAGCGTATTGATGGTTGCTTCTTCCGAGCAACATACAGTGGGAAAGGTGGGGCTTATGATTTGACTGCTCATTACTCAGTATTAATGCGGCACAATGACCGGGCTGAGTCTCCCATGCGGTTGTGCACTACCCCCTCGGTTCTTAAATACAGTCAGGAGTATTTGTCTTTCTAGAGGTTTCAATGAGTGACTACTCAAATATTTTCCTTTTTAGAGATTCAAATGGAGTACTACATACGGATGTATATAGAAATATTTTAGATTGTAGATTCACTCATTTTGCTCCGTATGTAGTCACTTGTTGAAATCTCTAGAAAGACAAATAGAGTATTTAGAAATGGAGAGAGTACACATACAAAGCAAAATGAGTGAATCTACACTCTAAAATATGCCCATTTGAAATTTGTAAAAAGACAGATGTTTAGGAACGGAGGAGTATAATTTTGTGCATGGCACATGGACCCGGATGCTGAAGAGGCTTCTGGCAATGCTACCAAGCTTCCAGCATTTGTTTACATAATTGACGTATTATACAAATAATTTTCCAGCGACATGAAATTTTACAATGGTGTGAGCATTCAGCTTTTGTTTCGTGTGTCGTGCCATCGATGCTCTTTCGGAAACAATAAAAAACTAACTTCCTTGCTAATGCATCTCAATTATTAGCAGATCAGAGCTAATATTTACATCACGACTGAAGAAAAAGTTGTCAGAAGGTGTTAAATTAAAATTGATCCATGCTTTCAGTGGCAGCAACGTCCAGCCAGCTCTGTCTAAATCAACAAGGCATGTTGGGAAAAAAGTAGCTGTCTAGAGCATGCAACATTCCGATCATTTTGTGCAGTTCCACTAAAATAGAGTTGAGCATCCCTGTTCCAAAGATATTAAGTGTGATTACGATAATAGAGGACTGTTGATGAAACAATAAACACACAAATAGAAGCCGGTCACCTTTGCAGTCTCTCTTAAGACTAACTAGTTGGAGAAGATTAGGCTCCGAGTTGGATGAGGAGGATAGAGCAAAACCAATCTCCCTTTGTGCAGTCGCCCTGAAATGTAGAGACGTTGCCCGTGTGACATTTTAGTACAACTGCACAAAACACTCTTAAGAAAAAAGTGATTTTTGCAGTTCACCAAAAGGTCACAATAGCAACAAGGTGAAATGGATAGCCCTGTTTGCAAAAAAGAGGTAGAAAGGAAACAATTACTTGCCAATAACAGTTGATGACACAAGCGACGACAAAAAATAAGCATATTCCTTATCCTAATGGAAGATAACAGCACGGTTGTGTTTGTCTAAAACGGTGTGAGGAAGAGAATGCAATATGGAAAGTACGCCGGATGAGCTACGTTTTGGGCAAAGAACTATGGAAGATCCACATGCAGCAACGTGGGAAGACGGGCAGTGGAGCAAGGCCGGAGGGGATACCTGGAGGTCGTCGGGATGTAACTAGGTGAGCGGGGGCGGGCGGAATCTGCCCATACTGCGGCAGCGAGCAGGTGGCGTAGGCCCTACCGCGCCGGAGGTTGGTCAGAGAGAACGACGTGTACCACAGATCGAGACATGCTGCCTCGGCGCCGTCGAATGGAGAAATGATGCACTTCCTCCCTTTCCCCTGGCAGACGGGATGAGGCCGGATCACTGACCAATGGTGAGAGAGAGAGAGAGAGGCCATCGCAGCCTTGTGTGAGATACTCTGAAGAGAGAAAGACCAAGCATGCAGGCTCCATTGTATATAGTGGAGCGGACTACCGTTTTCTCCATAAAAATGGTTTTATATTCTGTGTACGTGCCATTGAGCGCTATAACTTTATTTAAAAATAACGCGCCAACGCGTCAAGTTGAACTTTGTTTCGTGCACGCGTGGTACCACGACCTCCCTAGGTAAACAACCGCTACACGCGTTCAAATTAGCACGTGGGCTGCCATTTCGTAATGAAATGAGCTCCACTGTGTACCCGCGCGGGTGTGGCTGGGCACGAAGCGTGAGTACGTGCACGGTGCACCTATTCTCTTCTTGTATACGTTCACCACCTATGTGGGTTGTGTGAGAGAGATACAAACCTAGAGAGATATAGTGTGTTGGGTTCGTGAGAGTTTTTTTTGTGGGTGGGTGGGGGGGTCAATCAAAAAATGTAACATATGCAATGTGTGTGAAATAGAGTCCTGGATATATCATATATAGAGAGGGGGCGATCCACGAGAAGAGAGTGGAGGTATCATCAGCTTGAGGTGTCCATAGAATCGAAGAGAGGGATGATGTGTGTGTGTGTGCGCGCGCGCGATTGATAAGGAGTGCCATCGAATTTGTGTGTGCCCACGTCAAATATATAGAGTGGCTGGCCTACTGGAAGGTGAGAGGGGACATGTGCCATTTGTCTCTGTGGCATGGATACCTCCCTACAGCACTCGACTATCAGTGTGTGGTGGGGGCAGAGGGAAGCCTAATTAACTATAGAGGCACAGTGGCTGGTATATGTGTGGAGGAGGAGAGAGGCCTACTTCATGTATTAAGGAGATCGATCTACCTCATGTATTAAGGGAGATTGATCAGCATCCATGCATATGTGTAGGAGAGGAATAATGTTGGGAGAGAGACAGAGCTAGAGTGTTGGAGGGGGTGGTAGTGGAGTTGCTTCTAACAAATGGTGGGATAGGCTTGCTAGACAAATGGAGGGCACGCCCGCAATATCAATAAGAGAGGAGATGGTTGCTTGTCTGTGCATGTGCATGTGAGAGACGAGTCAGGAGGCATGCACGAATGATGAGGGAGGACGATATGGCTATGGTAAGCAGACGTAACTACATAGGAAGATCAATCGTCATTTGTTAGAGAAAGAAGAGACATAACTTGTGAGGTACGTCGATCGATGGGGGGGGTAGTTAAAGTAGATCTAGGTATATGTTGGGAGATCGATTGGTATACATGCATGTGTGTGTTAGAAGCAAATGAGGCACGTGGAGAAGGATAGAGAGAGAGGGGTGCATCTAGGAGGTGGTACGAGAGGCATACTATATCGAGGGGGAAGGAGTGTGCCAGTACGAGATCGATGAAAAGAGTGGTGGGAGTGAGGCATGGACGGTGATAAGAGAAGAGGGGAAGCTTGTGTTTGTGCTAGGCACACCTGGCTAAGAGGCATATCGATCGATGTGTGCCGTAAAGAAGGATCTGGGGGGCCTACACACACCGTGGGTGAAAGACCTAAAGTGAACAGACGAATTTGTGTGATGGAGCTAGAGAATGCTGAGGGAGGGTGAGAGGAATGCGGGCGTGTGCATGCACGAGAGAAAGTTAGCGCTAGCTACGAAGACAAGAGGATTGTGTGGGTGTGAAAGACAATGATCATACTTCACTATAAAAAGCAGATTAGGATATTTGCAGAATTTATCATAGTGTTTTAAACCGACACACGTGTGAATATATATAATGGTGATACACATGGTGTGGTTATGAACATGTTATACTACATATAATATATTTTTGTCCCTACTTCTTATAAAAAACGGAGTTGTTGATGATGGTGTGCCTGCCATCCTGCAATATGGGTCGTCCGATTTATATCTGGCGGATAGGAAGGAAACTATGGCAATTTTGAAAAAAGATACCCACACCCCTCTCCATATTTGCAAATTAGGCCCCTTGATCATGTTGATCTTCTGTGGAATGCATGGGCATCTTGCTAGTACTACGTATAATATATAGAACATTGATTATAATTTGGGCTAATGTGTGGCTTTTGTAGCTCAGGTCTAAATACGTGTCATAATGTAGGGGGCGGGGCACTATACTTTGTGTGATAAACACGGTGTACGTATGGAACATGGTTTAGATTATGAATATATAGTTAGTACATCAAATGTACTATTATTTGGAATCAACATCAAGTGTATTCAAAAAATAGAATTCGAGTTCATGTAGTACACATAGTTCATATCTATCTCTATAGTAATCATGTGGTGTGTTATTAAGGTAATACACGAATGATGGTTGAAGTTGGCAACAATCATGATTGTAGATTCTTATTGAAATAGAGAAACGAATTCAAACTTAGTTTGAATTGCAGCGGTAGTATATACATTTGGAATGCACTAAAATATTGGTATGAGTAGGTTACATGCATTATACAACAAGCGAAAAAATATAATTGGACATAACATGGATTCATACTCCCTCCTTCCATCTATATAGGGTGTAATGAGTTTTTGAAGACCGCCTTTGACTATTGACAAGATTAATAGTACATGACATGCACAATGTGTGAAAATTGTATCATTGAAAGAACCTTTCACAAACGAATTTAATGGTGTGCTTTGTGTAAGTTGCATGTCATATATTATTTCTCTAATATTTGGTCAGAGTTAGCATCGAAAAATGCATTAGGCCCTATATAGATGGAAGGAGGGAGTAGCTTTGAATAGCAATTGTATACTAAAACGGGGCAAGACTCTCTCTTTGTGTGGTGTGAATAGTTTAAATTTTTTTGTTTTCTTTTTGGTTGAGGGAAGTGTGAATTGATTTGGTACATACAGGTACAATATTACTACACGTTAGGCTCGTCCCTAAAATTCAACCAGCACCTTGTTATATCCCGAAAATTCAGATATCGTGCTCCCAAAACTGGCGCCATCACAACCCGCGCCTTGCTATCCCGAAATTATAACACGCGCGAAAACTCCCTCCAGCTGCCAAATCCCGACACATGAAATCCCCCTTCTAACCCTGAGCCGAAAGGGCCACTAGTTCAAATGGGTGGGGGGTACTTTTGTAACACACCCTACATTTTGGACAAGCGCGTCCCTAAGTCATGCTTCACCCCCTCCCATCGCCCCCTTTTTGCCATTCGAAATCCCAGGCCGCAATAACCTCTCCGCTCCAGCTGCGAAACCCAACCCTCCTCCGTCTGCCACCTCACCGCTACCCAGCCGGAGCTTCTTCCCCAATGACGTTGTCCACCACAACAGATCGACGTCCCTCGTCCACCTCCCTGGATGAGGATCCGTCGTCCATCTTGTCGTCCCACCGCTTCAGCCGCCCCGTCCTCCACCTCCAAGGAGCTGCTCCGACGATCGTCTCATCTATCACGGCTGCTCCATCCCTGCACCACCGCCTTAACCTGCTCCACCGGAACTGCAGCATCCTCACCGACTCCTCGGACGAAGCCGAGGCCTATTCGGTGCCACCAAAGAGGTTGTACACTCATCGCATCGCACCTTCTCCTTAACTCGACCTCGCGGCGCCGACGGTGCTCCATCACGCACCCCCATGGAGCGGCTACCTTGAAGCCTGCGCCGCAGGCGACATCTCCACGGCGGCTCTCCCCCAGTGCGAGGCCCCTTCGGCGGCGGCGGCCATACCAACCGGATCTGCTGCTGCTGCTCCGGCTCTCGCTCGCTCGCTCGCGCTGCTGCTGCTGCTCCGGCTCTCGCTCGATCGCTTGCTCGCCCAACTACTGCTGCTCCGGCTCTCGCTTGCTCGCTCGTGCTGCTGCTGCAGCTCCCCCCTTGCTCATGCTGCTGCTCTGCTCCGATTTAGCCACACTTCAGTCGACTAAATCTACTTTTGGTCAGTCGATTTTCAGGGAGTTAAGGAAGAACCACCCACAGCTGGGACGGGGGCTCGCCGGAGAGGTACCCCACTATCTATCTTGAGGTTCAGGGTGGGGGGGCTAGAGGGCTGGCCGGGGCGGCGGTGGGGAGTTGTTTCGGGGCGGCGAGGTGACGCTGGGGCCGGCGGTTTGGCCGGTGGTGGCTAGCGGCTCAGGGGGGTGCAGGTTGAAGATGAACTGCATGCCCTCCCTAAACTACATGTCAAGTGCCTCTCTGCTACCATTGCGTTCAGTTTCGACAGTAACATTCAGATTCCACAGTAAATTTCGTTTCGACGGTTAAGTTCAGAGTCAACAGTTTTTACCTCATCTATTGTAGTCAGGTGAATTTTGGTGATGCAAATTTTACATCAATTTTACATCATCTATTGGAGACATTATTAGAATCCCGCTTGAGATTGACGATGTCTGTCTTGTGCTGCTTCAGCCTTGACGTCTTACGGCTCACCAGAGCTGCTCCAACGAGAGAATGATCCATCACAAGAGAGCAGTGCCCTGGACGCTGTCTACATATTCCTCAGATCTTCCTCCACACCTCCGACAGCCAGCTCTGCGTCAACGGCTTCAGCGACCAACCCAATGATCCCGAGGTCTACATGGCTACGACAAAGAGGTTGTACACTTGTTGCATCACTTATTACTATACATTCATGTCGATCAATTAGGGCTATTTTGGTTCAACAGAAAAACATAGCAACAAGGAATTTTCCAATGGCACTCTACTATTCAATTATTCCTGCATTTTGTTGAAAGGAATGAAGCAAAACATCCACCTGGACCTACTTTTCAAAATCCTATGCATGAAAACAAGACCAAGTGCATTAGTGGTAGAATAATATTCTAACTTGAGTCAGGTTCAAATTAATGTTCAAACTTGAGTTCTGAATTAGTTGTGGGGCACATATCGAGGCAGCAATTAATAGTCTGTCTGTCTAATATCTGGTTCACCTAGGGTATGCCTATGTTGTTCATCTTAGGTGGGAAACAAATAGTAAAGCAATCATCATCTGTCTTTTTATTAAATTAAAGCAATCATCAGCCTGCTATCATTATTTTTGGATCCATCCACTGGTTGTTACCATCCACTGGTTGTTACCTTACATAATCTCATCATATTTTTTTTGTATGCATGTCAGATATTATACACAGTCATGCTGAACATGTAGAGAAAAAGAGAAGTGTTTTTCCCGGCAATACAATGTCATCCAGACATCGCTCCATGGTGGGTTCAATGGAAAACCCTACCCACCCCTCTCCAGATTGTAATCCAGAGGAAAATATCTGTTCTGAGGCGGATTGGCATGATGATGTTTGCTCTACCTTGGCATGATGATGTTAGTCATATCATGCATATGTTGCCTTGAAGTGCCTACTTTTGACATCATATATGTCATCTACTTAGTTTAGACATGTTCTGTAATGCCACCTGTTTAGTTTCTATATCATATATGGGAATTATGCAGTCTCATGTCTTTTAACCAGCCATAATATATGTGAAATGTGCAATGCCATCCTGTTTAACCAGGCATCATATATTTGAATGATATCTTGCCCATCCTTTTCTTCATTACATTTCCATTTGTCGACAATGTTTGTACATTAAACTACTCTTCCTGTGAATCAGCCATTTGGGTGGGAGATGGAAAAATCTAGAGTGAAAACAAGGCCTTCAGAGCAGACAGTGCTACCTGTCGAAGCAGATCTCTAGTTGGGTCCTGATAGCTCCTCGGAGATGGATTCAAAGACAGATGACCAGTCCTATTCCCCCACCGAGGTGTATGATCTAACTTGGCATGGTTATACTGCTCATATCATGCATATGGTGTCTTGCATTGCATAGTTTAGACATCATATACATAATATTCAACACCATGTTCTTAGTATAGACATCACATCGAATGCCCTCTGTTTAGCATATAAATCCCATATGTGAATTAAATGATGCGATCCTGATTACTTAGATAACATGTAGGTGAATTATGTCATGCGATCCTGTTTTGTTATTCATCATATCTTTGAATTATGTTATGCTATGCTATCCAGTTTAGATAGACATCATATATGTGAAATTATGTCATGCTATCCATTTTAGTTAAACAATATACATGTCAACTATTTCATGCCCTCTTTTTCCACACTATCTATTGCATCTATCTCTCATACAATGTCTGTACATTCAACTATGTTTCCTGTTTATCATACATTTGAATTGGAGCGGGTGATGCCAGTATCTACTGGACTAAAAACACGATCTTCAAATAAAATAGTGCTACATCTTGGTGGAGATAGCACCCCGGTTGTACATGCACAAGAACCAGCCCTACCACACATAACCCAAACTCTCGCAGATTGTACCCCTACTGCGATGGACAGAGAACCATCTTCACCCAATCTAACCCCAACCCCAGCCGATATTAACCCAGTTCATGTTGACACAGCACCATCTCCACCACAGAGCTCCCAAATAAGAGCAGTTAGTATGGCAGCTCCAGTGCCCAAAGGGCCAGTACTATCACGGTGAACCCCAACTCCACCAGTTAGTACGCCTATTCCCGTGGAGGAAGCACAACCAACTAGTCGTAGTTTAGCATCTATCGCATTTGATGTTGTTAAATCGTATGTGCGCATCTTCCCATCTTGGAAATATTATACTGAAGATGAAGGAAAATGCCAGTTGCAGGTGTTTGTCCAGGAGTTATGTGTCAGTAATGTTATTCATGGCAATTACTTTGCTTCGTCCCATACATCCTACCTCCATGATGGTTATAATACATCAAAATTTCCCATTTTTCTCTATAGAGAAGGACCGATTTGGAAACTCAAATGAGGTAACCTATGCTAATACCTCTGCTATCTTCAAGAATGCTTGGTGGCAGTATCGGAATTACCTGAAGAAAATGTACTTCACTGGCAAAGAAACTCATCAAATTCCCTTACGTTCTCCTGAGACACATTTACTGGATGATGATTGGGAACGCCTTGTTCTGTACTGGTCCCGAACCAAGAATGTGGTAAGGTCTATGAGCTCAGTTTATATTTTTAAGTATTATATTCTTGCATCTTACTGTACTCTGTTCATGTAGAACAAGTGCCTAAACCTGAAGAACAACTGTTCTCATTTAAGATTTCATTGCTATCATAGTTCAAAAAAGCCCTAGGCGTTAATTGTGCGCTCTACCACCGCCTTGCGCTTTATTAACCAAAGCGCATGCTTATGCATAGTTATGCACAGATTAAGCGTAGTTATGCGCAATGCATTTTGCCAACGCCTAGAGCCTAGGCACGCTTAAGCGCTCGCTTAGGCGCGCCTTTTTTAACTATGATTGCTTTGCTCTTGTATCACTGTATTTACTCATACAAACTTATTTTTAAATTGAAGGATCCAAATGAAACTCCAATGGCACAGCAGGTATATTCACGCATGTTTCTTTAATAGGTTTGCTCTTATCACTAGCTCTCTTGATTTCAATTTCAATTGTGTATATAGTTGACTTGCATATCATGCACATTACTAGCATCACAATAGAGCCAATAGTGTTGTTGTACATGTAGACCCGTGGTACCCATCTGAAATCTTGTTGTGCCGTGTAGTTTCCCACGCTTTGTATTCTTTCACTGCTGCTTTGTCTTGAACTGATATGATTTGATCTGTGTCTCTATTTTGATTCGGCAAGACAATGCAGTGACCATAGGACATAGATATATGTTTTTTTGATGCTTTTATTATGTACTAGTACTTAGCAATAGAAGACTTGGTAGTTTAATCCTGTCCACCTTACTAATGAACTGGTTCACCGAAATGAGTTTCATATACTAGTACATGCTAAACTTGTTATGTGTCTGCTTGTTTCTTCTTTTAGAATGCTGACAAAATATTGGGGAAGAGTGCCTTATTAAGCAACGGTAAAGGAAGTAATGCAGATAAGGTTCAGGATAGTGACACATCCTTGTTGGTCTCCAACAAAGCTGATAAAACAGCTAAGGAAGACTATCTTGAAGACAGCGAGACAACCCCAAAGTCCTATCTTCACTACTAGGAAAAGGCCTACTAATGGCGCACCTAATTTGGCCATTAATGGCGCATCAGTGGTGCGCCATTAGTGCCACGCCATTAGTGCCACGCCATTAGTATATTTTACTAATGGCGCACCACTTGATGCGCCATTAGTATATACAACAGTGCGCCATTAGTATGCCTCCCAGGGGGCCATGTATACCCAGGTGCTTTCGCATACTAATGGCGCACAACAGCAAGATGCGCCATTAGTAACTTCGGCATACTAATGGCGCACTGTCTAATGATGCGCAATTGTATCCTTTGGCATACTAATGGCGCACTGTGGTGTGATGCGCCATTAGTATGAATATTAGGTTTTTTTATTTTTTTATTTTCTGTTTTTTGCACAGGTTACAAAATGTATAATTGGACAAAATATAGACAGCACACATCAACAATAGATTCATCGAATACAATAGAAGATTAGTCTCTGAATACAATTCATCATATTAGTCTCCGAATTGAAAAGACCGAACAAAGATAGAACATTATATTACAAGTCTCGAGACCGCGAGTAGCGAGTTTGTCTTCACATTACAAGTCGATATCGATCATCTAAACTACCATCACATAGAAGAGAGCTGCGGTCATCACGATGAGCATCATCACGATGAAACTCATCTTCATCCGGTTCCTCCAACGCTCCCTCCCCTCTCCCGCTAGATAGCGGGCGTATCTAGATTCGGCCTCGGCCCTAGTGGTGTACCCTTTGTAACTGTTACCGCTGAATCGGTGAACCTGTCTCCGACACTCCTCCCAATCGTCGTAGACTCCGGGAACCTTACCCTTGTACACGACATACGTCGGCATCGCTATGCACTAGCCAAACGAAACGTTAGTACCAATTCACAGACAATACATAAGCAATATATAAGTATGCAACAGAACGATCGGAAGAGAAAAGCAAGACATTAATAGCATCGATTACATCTAAGTTGAACGACCCTCGAAACCAAAGAGACATACTACAAGTTCATTAAAGTTTAATTACAACATGAGCCAATCGATGTTTCAGAACTAGACACAGCATCACTGCTTTCGACTCGACTCAAGGGACTGGAGCGTGGATGAAGCCGCCGTCTATCGTGGGAGTCATGAAAGATCGGGCGTTGTCAGCCTGCATTTGTAGCATTGTGTCGATGTCACTGTTGGACGGTTGATTTCTGAGGTAGAACTACCCCGAGGTACGAAGGACATCTTGATGGATGATTTCCGCAAACTCCGACTGGATGCGAAAGAATTCTTGTCGGAGGTCCGCGTCCTGGATTGCCGACACGCTCTTTGCCCAATCTTTGAGTTTACTCGGTAGCAGAAGTTGATGATGGTCCCGTACGATCGCCCGCATGTGATGGATGGCGTAGTAGGCACCCTTCTGACCGCTAGGCGGCTGCTTAACGCAGCAGAACATCGTATTGTGGGAGAACATGTGCTTGTCGTACTTACGAATAGGCCTGGTGAAGGTGCCTCCAGATTTGGCGTAGCCGGGGAGAACATCATCAAGAACCTTCTTGACATTTGTGTAGTCTATGTTCGACTGACAGTCCGGGTCGAAATACGTGGCCATGGAATATTTGGGGCTTAGGAGGATGAGCATGCAATGTGTGTCACTGCAGAAAACACGGAATGTTAAAAGAAAAACGATCGAAATCTAAGAATTCATATGTTACGGGCCGGTTGAGGGGAGGACTTACTCGGGAAAGTAAGGCACGAGGAAGTTATCCTTATCTTGGTTTGCCAGAATGACGCCTTCGAGGTAAGAACTCGCGACTTGCCGGTCCCTAGCGCTGCCCAAGATCTTGGCACGCATGTAGAAGGGGTCGACTATCACGATGTCTGGGGTCTTGTCGCGAAAGATCCGCATCTCCATACTCAGCGAAAATAGCCGAACGAAGGTGTAGTGCAGCGGATGAAGGTTCATCATAGCGTGGATGTCATCAAACCACAGGACGATCGTACGCCCGATGGAGTTATCCACAAAGCCCTTGCCCTCTGGCAGCTTGGCCGCGAAAACCGGGTATGCCACATCCTTCTCTCTGAGACGCCGCTTCTCCAAAGAAAGAACACTGTGCGGAGCACGGTCGGGCGCCGGTCCTTCCGTTGCCTCTTCTGTTGGCTGCCATCTGTGCGTGCGCCGCCATCATCAGTGGTGGCATCCACGGCGGCACCATCAGTGGTGGCATCAGTGGGGTCATCCTCGGCGGTACCATCAGTGGTCTCAGGATCGGTGGGGAAGGCGGCGTCCTCATACAAGTGAGGTTGTTCCTCCATCTCCTGGGACAGCTCCCAGAATGCCTTGCCGCCCGAACCACCGGCCTGATCGTTGTTGGCCATGTTTCTCTCTAAATAGGAACAAAGTTTGGTCAAAAAGTTGGTTATTGTCAAGGAACAAGATCATGGTCTCATCATTTAGGGTTTGTCGACACCGAGGCATCCTAAAAGCTAAGCTTTTATCATTGAGGGTTTTTCGACGCCGAGGCACCCTAAAAGCCTAAGCTTTCATCATTAGTCACAAGTACCCCATATGTCCTATTTTTAGCAAAGTCATGCTAAAATTCACGGAAAATTTCAGCATGACCTTTGCTGAAAATAGGACATATGGAGTACCCGAATTTGCTGGAACGGAAATTAATCGACATTCCAGCAAACTCAAGGGCCTCTCGGGTGGACAAGGCAAAAAAAGCCTCCATCACAACAAAGCAAATCATTGTATGGGCATACAGATGGTGAAGTAAGAACGCCAGAAGTAGCATTAAACCATTTCCACAGTACTATGGTGATTTGAGATCATCTATTTATGTTCGCAAAGAGTAGTTTATGACCTAAGACTAAAAGGAAATGCACCAGCAGTACTAAATTGTCGGTCAGTCTCCAAAACTGATCCCAGTATTTTAAACAGTCCCTAGCAAGAATACAAATGTGGAAGCACGTCAATCGCACAACATAAGAAACAAATTGGCAGCTACTGGCTAGAGCTAGTATTATGTTATCATGTTTTCCGAACAGATTATAGGAACCTCAAATATATGACGTTTTGCAAATGGATATTATAAGGAACACCGACATTCGGCAAGTTCACGGGTTACTACATTGTATATATGAGACTGAAAACATCAGTTTCGGAGAGATGAACTAGATAATAAAATTAGAAGATGAACTTGTAATAGTTTCACGAGGTTTGGTTGGACATTGTAAGTACACTTTCTACCTAACATCATTCAAAACACAGAGTAATCTACTTGCAGAACAGTATGAGAACTTCCAATTTTTTTGTATATCATCATCATTTTTCATAAATAACTTTGCTTGATATGTCACCTTGGTTCAAATTAATGGAGGTTTGGGCTCTCTGATTTTAGGCTCTCAAATTAATGTCTCTGCGGGGGATGATGCTGGAACAGTTTGCCACATTAATGCCCTTGCGCAACTGTGCTAGCTATAGGTGCAGGCTAATTGATTGTATATTGCAGAGTCAGAGAGTGCTCATGCATGGAGTCCCTTAATTAATCTCTGTTACGTGATGGCCTCACCTGCACATAACTGACAACGACTAACCAAGTATATGTGATGGAGAGTCTTGGTACAGCACATGTGATGTACACAGTTTCTTGGTCAACCTTATGTTGATAAATTAATCCATGGTTGTCTCCTGTAATCGATAATAAGACCTCTGCATTTTTCTTGAGGTGGCACTTTTATGCTAATCATTTGCATTCCATGAACCAAGAAAGCAAAGTCTGAGTGTGATTAAACAAGACATTATGATGAAGGTTGGGACAGAACACCTCAATTATCTAGTACCTAGTTTCTCGCTGTACCAAGTATTTTTTTTTCAAAACTCTGTACCAAGTGATCTCTAAGTGAGAACCAACTGGCTGTTTTGGTAACTTCAGAAATCAAATTGTTATGATTAACTTACAATTTCAATGTACATAGAGTTACAAATTCAGAAATGTCACTTTGCTTTAATCATCAGTGTTTGTCCTAGGCCTTGCTGTAACCATTGCTATATTGGAGAAGAGATCGGAAGCACAAAAAGGTGAAATAAGAGAATCACTAACCAGACAAATCTTCCATACACTAGTGCAGAATACATCACATAACTGACAACGACTAAACATCAATAATTTAGGAGAGTGAGGGGGAGAGGGGGAGAGGGGGAGAGGAGGAGGGGGAGCTCACGGGGGCGGTGGTGTGGACGGGGCGGCGAGGTGGGGCGACGAGGTCTGGCGACGACGACCACATACCTGAAATGGTCACAAACGGCCATCACATTCGACGAGTCTGATCACCCGGTAGGTATAGCCACCCCTGGGAGGCAAGCGTTGGTGGTCGACCCAGTGGTTGAAGGCACTCGACTGACTAAAGTGCTAATGGATGGTGGTAGCGGCTTGAATATCCTTTATGCTAAAACCTTGAAGGGGATGGGTATTCCGATGTCCAAGCTTAGCGAAAGCAATATGAGTTTTCACGGCGTTATCCCTGGAAAGAAAGCCGAATCACTCGGCCACATCACCCTTGATGTGGTTTTCGGTGATTCCAAGAATTACCGTAAGGAAAAGCTGACATTTGAAGTGGTGGATTTCCAGAGTGCTTATCATGCTATTCTGGGTAGGCCTACCTATGTGCATTTTATGGCTCGGCCATGTTATGTGTACCTCAAGCTGAAGATGCCTGGCCCAAGGGGTGTGATCACAATCACTGGTAATTGGTAGAAGGCAGAGGAATGCTTCCAGAAGGGTTCCAAAATCACCGATGCACAAATGGCAGCAGTTGAATTACAAGAGTATCAGAAAAATGCAGATCCGAGTGACTTGTTACGGGCCAAGAAGCCTGCCACGGATTCTGCATTTCAGTCGTCCGGAGAAACGAAGTCAATTCATATTCACCCGACTGATCCCAATGGTGCACCGACTCATATCTCCACGACACTCGACAACAAATAGGAAGAAGCGCTCATCCAGTTCCTCCGTGAGAACTGGGAAATCTTCGCATGGAAACCTTCCGACATGCTCGGTGTACCCAGGGGACTGGCTGAGCATCGTTTGCGTGTCGATCTGAAGGCAAAACCCGTCAAAGAGCATCTTCGATGATCCATCGTGCAGAAGAGAAAAGCAATTGGCGAGGAAGTGGCTCGGCTCCTAGCAGCAGAGTTCATCCGGGAGATCTACCACTCCGAGTGGCTTGCCAATGTAGTCATGGTCCCTAAGAAAGACGATTCACTTCGTATGTGCATCTATTTCAAGCATATCAATCGGGCATGCCCGAAAGATCATTTCCCTCTCCCCCGCATCGATCAGATTGTCGACTCGACTGTGGGGTGTGAGCGCTTGTCTTTTCTAGATGCATATTCCGGGTATCATCAGATCCGACTGTATGGTCCCGATGAGATAAAAACATCTTTCATCACCCCATTCGGGTGATTTTGCTATGTCACCATGCCATTTGGTCTCAAAAATGTCGGCGCCACATTCATGAGGATGATTCAGAAGTGCCTGCTCACTCAAATCAGTCGGAATGTGGAGGCATACATGGATGACATTGTGGTCAACTCGCGTAAAGGTTCCGACCTGTTGACTGACCTCACAGAAACCTTTGCCAACCTAAGAAGGTATGATATCGAGCTTAATCCGTTGAAGTGTACATTTGGAGTCCCAGGTGGAAAGTTACTCGGTTTCCTCATTTCTGAACGAGGGATCGACAGGAACCCAGAAAAAGTTGGTGCCATCCTCTGAATGAAACGCCCTGTGCGTGTGCATGACGTTCAGAAGCTTACTAGTTTTTTGGCCGCCTTGAGTCAATTCATTTCTCGTCTCGGTGAAAAGGCTTTACCTCTTTACCAATTGATGAAGAAATCTGATAAGTTCGAGTGGACTGATGAAGCTGACGCAGCGTTTGCAGAGCTCAAAACCCTGCTTTCCACCCAGCCGGTGCTTGCTGCACCAATCAGCAGAGAGCCTTTAGTGCTTTACATTGCAGCCACTAGATAGGTTGTCAGTACAAAACTCACGGTCGAGCGGGAAGAAAAAGTAAAAGCTTATAAAGTTCAGCGCCCAGTGTATTATCTCTCTAAAACTTTGACTCCATCCAAGCAGAGATACCCATATTATCATAAGCTTGTTTATGGAATCTACATGACCATGAAGAAGGTTGCACACTATTTCTCTCATCACTCCATTACAGTCGTTAGTGATGCACCATTATCCGAAATTCTGAAAACATAGATGCAACTGGTCGAGTGGCAAAATGGACAATTGAACTCCTTCCATTGGATATCAAGTTTGAGGCAAAGAAAACTATCAAGTCCCAAGCAATAGCAGATTTCCTGGCCGAGTGGATTGAGCAGCAATTGCCGACTCAAGTTCACTCGGAACATTGGACCATGTTCTTCGATGGCTCGAAGATGTTGAATGGTTCCGGTGCTGGGGTAGTATTGGTATCCCCCCGTGGAGACAAGCTCAGCTATGTTCTCCAGATTCATTTTGATTCCTCCAACAATGAAGCTGAATATGAAGCACTTTTATATGGGTTGCGTATGGCCATTTCACTCGGTGTCCGTCGCCTCATGGTCTACGGTGACTCAGATTTGGTGGTTAATCAAGTGACGAAAGAGTGGGATGTCAGGATCCCGACTATGACTGGTTGTTGCAACACAGTAAGAAAGTTGGAAAAGAAGTTTGAGGGATTGGAGCTTCACCATATTCCCTGATTGAAAAATCAAGCTGCAGATGTATTGGCAAAGATAGGTTCCAAGAGAGAGACCATTCCTAAAAATGTGTTTTTGGAACATATTCACTCGCCTAAGTTTAAAAAATCCTACCGAGTCATGAGCAATCCTCCCACTCGGGGGCTTAGTTGCAGTCTAGTACTCGCCTAAGTTTGAAAAATCCTACCGAGTGGTGAGCAATCCTCCCACTCGGGGGCTTAGCTGCAGTCCAGTACTCGCCTAAGTTTGAAAAATCCTACCGAGTGATGAGCAATCCTCCCACTCGGGGGCTTAGCTGCAGTCGAGTACTCGCCTAAGTTTGAAAAATCCTACTGAGTGGTGAGCAATCCTCCCACTCGGGGGCTTAGCTACAGTCCCGTACTCATCTAAGGTTGAAAAATCCTACCGAGTGGTGAGCAATCCTCCCACTCGGGGGCTAAGCTGCAGTCCAGTACTCGCCTCAGTTTGAAAAATCCAACCGAGTGGTGAGCAATCCTCCCACTCGGGGGCTTAGGGGCTTAGTTGCAGTCCGGTACTCGCCTAAGTTTGAAAAATCCTACCGAGTGATGAGCAATCCTCCCACTTGGGGGCTTAGCTGTAGTCCAGTACTCACCTAAGTTTGAAAAATCCTACCGAGTGGTGAGCAACCCTCCCACTCGGGGGCTTAGCTGCAGTCCAGTACTCGCCTAAGTTTGGAAAATCCTACCGAGTGATGAGCAATCCTCCCACTTGGGGGCTTAGCTACAGTCTAGTACTCGCCTAAGTTAGAAAAATCCTACCGAGTGGTGAGCAATCCTCCCACTCGGGGGCTTAGCTGTAGTACCGTACTTGCCTAAGTTTGAAAAATCCTATCGAGTGGTGAGCAACCCTCCCACTCGGAGGCTTAGCTACAGTCCAGACTCGCCTAAGTTTGAAAAATCATACCGAGTGGTGAGCAATCCTCCCACCCGGAGGCTTAGCTGCAGTCCCATACTCATCTAAGGTTGAAAAATCCTACTGAGTGGTGACCGATTATTTCGCTCGGGGACTTGGCTATACGCTCCATTCCGATCCACAAAGACAGCAAGGTGCAGGTCGACCAGGACCCCCTCCTCAGAGCTGCACCATCAATAAGAAGGACGAGATTGAGTGTGTTGTCAAGGCGAATCACTTTCAGGGACATCAAGACCATTGTTGAGTGCCTCGCTGATGAGGTGATCAATGCTACAAAGGGCTCATCCAACGGGTAATGCCAAGGCGAACCGCTTTCAAGAACGTCAAGGCCATTACAGAGTGCCTTACTGATGAGCTGATCAATGCTGCCGAGGGATCATTCAACGGCCGCTCCAGCTTAATCCGCAAGGACGACGAGGTAAAGGTCGACTGCGACCTCTTCCTCAGAACTGCATAAAAAATACAAGAACTAATCTGAGTGAAGAATAAATTCCACTTGAAGACAAATACAACGTATTCAAAGATAAACCAAGTTCTGATAAATCGAAAGGTTCCAGACCACGAATTAAAGTGCTCGGGTGTCAGGCTTGAAGCAGTTTTCAGCGATTACTAAATCACTCGGCATTCCGAGGCAAATAAGGGTGGAGCATAATGTTTTTCACTCATTAGGAGAAGGGCTGGCTGGATCACGGAAGCTGTCAAGGTCAATGCTGTCTGCAATGCGAGTGGCAGCCTCAATGAAGGTGTCCATGAAGGACTGGAAGGTGTGCTTCTTAGTATTCACAACCTTGAGAGCCGCCAACTTGTCTTCTCTGGCGTATTTACAGTGTACTCGGACCAGTGACAATGCAACGTCAGCGCTACATCGAGCGAATGATTTCTTCCATTCCTGCACTCGGCTGGGGATCTGATTAGTCGAATCATCAATGACTCAAGATCTTGTGAAAGTTCTGCCTGAGGCCAGAGTTCGGCATCAACCCGAGTCATCGCCGCCTTCAGTCGAGCCAGATAAGCAACAGCGCTGTCCATGCATGATTCCAACCGCAGCAAGTTCATCGCAATGTCATCTTTCACAGGACAATTGATGGGGTCGAGACCCGTCTTGACCCGCCCAGTCTCATCCTCAAAGTCCTGGCAAAGCTCTGCATGTTCAAAAAGAATAGTGAATCGACAAGATAGCAAGGTATTTCAGTCGACGGCAACTTACCAGTCGAGCAATGATACCTTCAAGCTTCATGACCAGTTTTGCAACAAGTTGTCCAAAATAGGACTCCAGTTCGCCAGTCTTGGCTCTGAGGCTTCCGACTTCATTGGTCATGTTCTCCTTGTCCTTTTTCAGTTGCTCAACTTCCCGATTGGCTTCAAAGATGGCGGTCTTCAGCTTCGAGTTCTCCTCTTCCAACTTGCCAACCAAAGCCAGCTTCTTGTCCACAAGCACCATCTTCTCTCGTGCTTCCTTCTGAGCAGCAGCAAGATCCAGATCCTTCTTCTCCAGAGCATCCTTCATTTTCTCTAAAGAAACAACACTCTTCAGATGAGCTTGAAGCTGACGGTTTTCACTACGCACATCTGCTCGTGTGAAGTCATTCGGTTCAAAGAGACTGAAAGAAACAACACTGAAAAGAGAGAGCTACAGGGTGGGCAAATGTCGATTGGTTACCTCCCATGATGGTTGTTTCTTCTTTAGCAGTCTTTAGGTTCTTTTTCGCCAGTTCAAGATCAAGTTCGAGGCTGATGTGCTTCTTGTTCAACTCAGAAAGTTGAGCTCCAAGATCACAAGACCTCTGCAGTCGGCGACAGAGATATATCAGTCGATAGAAACAAAAGACAATCATAGTTAAAAGTTACTCTAAGACCATTGCCGAATCAAACATTCAATAGTAGTCTCGGGGACTACACCCAGTGGGTGCACTCAGCATGCCCCCACTGGTTTGGATCAACACCCAGCATGGTCTGCCTAGCATGAGTCAAAAAAAGAGAGGGGAAGAATATCAGACCCCAGCCGACTGCCAGCAGTCGACCGTAGTCTCGGGGACTACACCTAGTGGGTGCACTCTGCGTGCCCCCACCAGTTCGGAAAAAACACTCGACTCAACATGAGTCGAGTGGAGCGAAAGATCTCTTACAATCGAAAGCAAGCACATTCTCGTGGGTGATCGGATATGAAACATAGACCTATGATAGTAATCATGGACAACGTTCAAAAGCTCAGTCGGGAGACAACTGACCTTAACACTGGTCTGCAGAGCGGTGCTGGCATTGTAGGCTGCTATGTCTTGAGCTTGCATTGGTTTACCTTGAAGAGGAAAGGGTGATGCAGCAGAGTAGCGTAAGTATTTCCCTCAGTTTTTGAGAACCAAGGTATCAATCCAGTAGGAGGCTCCTCAAAAGTCCCACACACCTACACAAACAAACCAAGAACTTGCAACCAACGCGATAAAGGGGTTGTCAATCCCTTCACGGCCACTTGCGAAAGTGAGATCTGATAGAGATAGTATGATAAGATAAATATATTTTTGGTATTTTATAATATAGATGCAAAAAGTAAAGATTAAAATAAAAGTAGATTGGAAGAAAATATGATAAGAGATAGACCCGGGGGCCATAGGTTTCACTAGAGGCTTCTCTCAAGATAGCATAAGTATTACGGTGGGTGAACAAATTACTGTCGAGCAATTGATAGAAAAGAGAATAATTATGAGATTATCTAGGCATGATCATGTATATAGGCATCACGTCCGATACAAGTAGACCGACTCCTGCCTGCATCTACTACTATTACTCCACACATCGACCGACTCCTGCCTGCATCTAGAGTATTAAGTTCATAAGAACAGAGTAACGCCTTAAGCAAGATGACATGATGTAGAGGGATAAACTCATGCAATATGATATAAACCCCATCTTTTTATCCTCGATGGCAACAATACAATACGTGCCTTGCAACCCTTTCTGTCACTCGGTAAGGACACCGCAAGATCGAACCCAAAGCTAAGCACTTCTCCCATGGCAAGAAAGATCAATCTAGTAGGCCAAACCAAACTGATAATTCGCTTAGACTTGCAAAGATAACTCAATCATACATAAAAGAATTCAGAGAAGATTCAAATATTACTCATAGATAAACTTGATCATAAACCCACAATTCATCGTATCTCGACAAACACACCGCAAAAAGAGATTACATCAAATAGATCTCCACAAGAGAGGGGGAGAACATTGTATTGAGATCCAAAAAGAGAGAAGAAGCCATCTAGCTAATAACGATGGACCCGAAGGTCTGTGGTAAACTACTCACAACTCATCAGAAGGGCTATGGTGTTGATGTAGAAGCCCTCCATGGTCGATTCCCCCTCCGGTGGAGCGCGGGCGAAGGCTCCAAGATGGGATCTCGCAGATACAGAAGGTTACGGCGGTGGAACTTGTGTTTCAGGTGCTCCCTGGATGTTTTCGGGGTATGTAGGCTTATATAGGAGGAAGAAGTACGTCGGTGGCCGCCCGAGGGGCCCACGAGACAGGGGGCGCGCCATATAGGGGGGGGGGCGCCCTCCTATCTCGTGGCCGCCTCGGCTGCTTCTTGACTTGCACTCCAAGTCCTCTGGATCACGTTCGTTCCAAAAATCACGCCTCTGAAGGTTTCATTCCGTTTGGACTCCGTTTGATATTCCTTTTCTTCGAAATACTGAAATAGGCAAAAAAACAGCAATACGGGCTGGCCCTCCGGTTAGTAGGTTAGTCCCAAAAATGATATAAATGTATAAAATAAAGCCCATAAACATGCAAAATGGGTAATATAATAGTATGGAACAATCAAAAATTATAGATACGTTGGAGACGTATCAAGCATCCCCAAGCTTAATTCCTGCTCGTCCTCGAGTAGGTAAATGATAAAAAGAGAATTTTTGATGTGGAATGCTACCTAGCATAATTCTCAATGTAATTTTGTTTAATGTGGCATGAGTGTTCAGATCCAAATGATTCAAGATAAAAGCTTATAAAACATAAAAATAATAATGCTTCGAAACATACTAACAAATAATCATGACCTGTCAAAATAGCATAGCCAAAGAAAGCTTATCCCTACAAAATCATATAGTTAGGCCATGCTTCATTTACATTACACAAAATACTCCCATCATGTACAACCCCGATGACGAGCCAAGCAATTGGTTCATACTTTTTAACGCGCTTCAGCTTTTTTCAACTCTTACGCAATACATGAGCGCAAGCCATGGACATAGCACTATGGTGGTAAATGGTGGTGGTTATAAGGACAAAAAGGGGGAGAAGATAATCTCACATCAACTAGGCGTATCAACGGGCTATGGAGATGCCCATCAATAGATATCAATGTGAGTGAGTAGCGATTGCCATGCAACGGATGCACTAGAGCTATAAATATACGAAAGCTCAACAAAAGAAAATAACTGGGTGTGCATCCAACTTGCTTGCTCACGAAGACCTAGGACATTTTGAGGAAGCCCATCATTGGAATATACAAGCCAAGTTCTATAATAAAAAATTCCCACTAGTATATAAAAGTAACAATATATGAGACTCTCGATCATGAAGATCATAGTGCTACTTTCAAGCACAAGTGTGAAAAAGAGATAGTAGCATTGTCCCTTCTCTCTTTTTCTCTCATTTTATTTATTTTATTTATTTTTTCTTTTTTCTTTTTTTTCTTTTTCTTTTTTTTCTTTGGCCTCTTTTTTTTCTTTTTGGCCTTTCTCTTTTTTTCTCTTTTTTTTTCTTTTTGTAAAGTCCGAAGTCTCATCCCGACTTGTGGGGGAATCATAGTCTTCATCATCCTTTCCTCACTGAGACAATGCTCCAATAATGAAGATCATCACACTTTTATGGATTTACAACTCAAGAATTACAACTCAAAGCTAGAACAAGATATGCCTCTACATGAATGTCTCCGGCGGTGTACCGAGATATGCAATGAATAACGAGTGACATGTATGAAAATTATGAAGGTGGCCTTGCCACAAATACGATGTCAAACTACATGATCATGCAAAGAGCAATATGACAATGATGAAACGTGTCATATAAACGGAACGGTGGAAAGTTGCATGGCAATATATCTCGGAATGGCTATGGAAATGCCATAATAGGTAGGTATGATGTGTGTTTTGAGGAAGGTAAATAATGGGTTCAATACCGGCGAGAGTTGCGCGGTAATAAGAAAAGCTAGCAAAGTGGAAGGATGAGTGTGTGTATATCCATGGACTCAAATTAGTCATAAAGAACTCATATACTTATTCCAAAAGTCTACTTAGCCCTCGAAGCAAAGTACTACTACGCATGCCCCAAGAGGGATAGATTGGTAGGAAAAGACCATCGCTCGTCCCCGACTGCCACTCATAAGGAAGACAATCAAAAGAGCACCTCATGCAACAAATTTGTCACACAACTTTTACCATACGTGCATGCTACGGGACTTGCCAACTTCAACAAAAGTATTTCTCAATTTCATAATTATCCACTAGAATGACCCTAACATTACTACCTTTATATCTCAAAACAATTATCAAGCTACAAATTGATCATAGCATCCAATTCAATTTCTATGATAGTTTTTATTATACCCAACTTGGATGCTCATCATTCTAGGACCAAATTTGTAACCAAAGCAAATACCATGCTGTTCTAAAATACTCTCAAAATAATATAAGTGAATCATGAGAGACTAGCAATTTCTATAAAATCAAGCCACCGCCGTGCTCTAAAAGATATAAGTGAAGCACTAGAGCAAAAACTATCAAGCTCAAAAGATATAAGTGAAGCACATAGCAAATTCTAATAAATTTTAATCAAATAGGCTTCTCCAAAAAGGTGTGTACAGCAAGGATGATTGTGGTAAACTAAAAAGCAAATACTAATATAATACACGATGCTCCAAGCAAAACACATAGCATGTGGCGAATGAAAATATAGCTCCAAGTAAAGTTACCAATGAACAAAGACGAAAGAGGGGATGCCTTCCCGGGGCATCCCCAAGCTTAGGATTTTGTCTATCCTTGAATATCTTGGGGTGCCTTGGGTACACCCAAGCTTAGGCTCTTGCCACTCCTTATTCCATAGTCCATAAAAGCTTTACCCAAAACTTGAAAACTTCACAACACAAAACTCAACAGGAAATCTTATAAGCTCCGTTAGTGAAAGAAAACAAAACCACCACATAAGTTACTGTAGTGAACTCATTATTTATTAATTTTGGTGTTAAAACTAATGTATTCCAACTTCTCTATGGTTTATAAACTATTTTACTAGCCATAGATGCATCAAAATAAGGAAATAACACACGAAAAACAGAATCTGTCAAAAACAGAACAGT